>NW_026606172.1:6520000-7120000 GCF_029834395.1 Sorex fumeus | reverse complement strand
CTTATGCTTCTAGAGTTTTCTCCTCAAATAAATACGAGATAAAGTAAAGCAGTGTTTCCTGCCTTATGTTGGTCAAACTATGTTGGGGTGTATCTTTCTGAAACTAAGCTGGTAGCTTTTGAGCATAAAGAATGTCAGGTAAATAGATGTAAATTGTCTGCCTCATGACCTAAGTGCTCAAAGAAAGTATCAAGGAACAAGTGTCCCAGAAAGCCAGCCCATTAACCAAGAAAACCCTCTGTCTTTATAAAGGAGAGAGGTTACAGACAGCAGCAAGCAAGTAAAAACCTGTCACTTAGCCACAATTTCTCTTGCAGGTGTAAAGAATGCATTTTGTGAGCTTACATTATTCAGCTTGCAAATTCTGTCTGTTCAGCTCTAAGACACTGACTATCCACCTAAAAGTCTGATTAAGAAGAAAAAAAAATAGGGTAGTCTCCAGGGACATACTAATTTCAAGCTTATGTGAGTGTTCCCATAGATAAATTCACCAAGGTTACAATGTGCTTGCTTGGCAATTTATCTAGATTAGTGAGAGAGTGCTATAGAAAAAAACCTTTCCCCAAAGCTAAAATAATCATTCTATTCCTTAGGTGTAAAGAGGAAGTACCTAAGGAAAATTTAATATTAAAAATCTATAAATTATAAAGATAGTAGGGACTCTTTCTTTTAATGACCTATATTGAGGGAAGGAGGGGACTAGGGGAGAAAGTAACCAAGTAAAGGGAGAAAGAGGGAAAACAAAAAAGAAGGAAATAGACAAAAGTGAGAAAAGAAAGAAAAGAAAGGAGATAAGGATAGAAAGAGGGAAGGAAGGATGAAGGAAGAATGAAAAGAAGGAAGGAGGGAAGAAAAGAGCGGGGGAAAGAAAGAAGCAGAGGAGGAAGGAAGAAGGAAGAAGGGAGCATTTGGCAAAAATCTTTCACCTAAGATTTGTTAAAAACTGTGCCTATGAAAATCTGTCACTGTTTTGTTTTTTAGGGCCATTTATATACTTAATAAATCCCCCCAGATAATGGGTATTTTGTTAACATGGGAACATAGCAACCAATGAAAATAGAAAGGATTCCTCCATAATAGTTTACTGTTCAAAATGGGAGCTAGACAATAAAAATGAGCACAGAATGGCATCTGAGTTAAATTAAAATTTTAATAAATGTAGATGTAAAAATCATACACTCTAAGTATAGTCTAATTTGAAGAAGAAAATAGTCTTAGTTTGAAGGATCAAGAGAAGATCTTCAAAGATGTGATATTTGATAATAAAGTCATATTTTTAACTAACCCTATTGTGAAAATCATTTTTAATACACAATTATCAAATCATCACATTAAACACCTTAAACTTATATACTTTAAAAGTTAATTATTTCTCAATATGGCTGACATTAGAAATAAATCAGTAGCTCAAAGAAAAGTTAAAAAGTTCTATGGTAATTGGAAGGCCTAGTTAAATATATTGGCATCATTTATTACCTCAAAAAAGATTTGAACAGGATTATAAAACAAACTACGGAGATTCCAGATGTTCTTCCATAGTAATTTCAAAGTTGTTTGACATCCTAAAGCTATTACAATTTCAAGATTCTAAAATAAATTATATTTCTTAAAGCGAAAAACGTGGTTTCTTAATAGAAAACTGAAAAAAAAAATAAATAAATCATAGTGTTTCTGTAGGTCAAGTTACCAAAGAATTTTATAACAGTGTAGGGTATAAAACCATTTATGTTGCAGATGTTGTTAATTAATCATGGAAGTGTATACTTTTAGGCCTTATGAGCAAAATGTTTTCAACATTTTACCTTATAAATTTTAGAAGTAAAAGTCACTTGTAAAGACAAATGAATTAAATTATTTTTTGTTTTGGATGTGTGCTAGAGGGATGACAGAATATAAAAAGGAAAAGAAATAATCTGCATGATGACTAAAGAGACAGAGAGAAAAGAGATGAAAAAATAGAAAAGAGACTAAAAGTAAAAAGAAGAAGAGAAAAAGATAAAGTGAGAAGAAAGGCCAGAGAGATACTGCAGCAGGTAGATCACTTGCTTTGTATGTGTCAGGCCTGTGATCCATCCTCAGTACCCCATATTTTCTCCTAAGCATCAACAGGTTTATCCTAGAGCAAAGAGTCAGAAGTAAACCCTGAGCAATGCCACTTTGGCTCCAAAACCAAAAATAGTTTTACTTTTTAAGAAGGAGAAAGGAAAGAGAAAAAGGGAAGAGAGAAATAAAAGAGATTAGATAGATGACCTGCATAAATTTAACTATTAAGTTTTAAGCATTTGTAGACTAATTATAGAATATTCTTTATTTCCCCTTTTTCTTTCTTTGCTGGGGGCTGGAGCGATTGCACAGCAGTAGGGTGTTTGTCTTGAGCACAGCTGGCCCGGTCCAGCCAGGTTCAATTCCTTCGCCCCTCTCGGAGAGACTAGCAAGCTACCATAAGTATCTTGCCCGCACGACAAAGCCTGGCAAGCTACCCATGACGTATTCAATATGCCAACCACAGTAACAAGTCTCACAATGGAGACATTACTGGGACCACTCGAACAAATCGATGAACAACGGGAGGACAGTGCTACAGTGCTACGGTGCTTTCTTTGCAGAGGCAGGTGGTTGGGCCACACCAAGTGGTGCCCAGAGCTTACTCCTGATTCTGCTCAGAAACCACTCCTTGCAGTACTGGGGAAGCATATGTAGTGTCACAGATCAAATGAAGATAGGGCACTATCAGAGCAAATGTCTAAGCCCATGACTATCTCTATTGCACTGGAGACAATTCTCTAAAAATGAATAGATGCAGTATCATTTGGCTTTTGACAATGATCTCTGAAGAAGCCCGCGCTTAACTGGCTTCCTATGACTTTGACACCCTAAGGGACAAATCATTTTGTCATCATCCTGATTCCCACAGATTGATATGTTGCATTAAACTCACCTCTTTGTATTGAAGCACTATAGCTGTAGCACTGTCCTCCCGTTGTTCATCGATTTGCTCAAGTGGGCCCAGTAACATCTCCACTGTGAGACTTGTATTGAAGAATATCCTGTTAATTCCAAAAAGCCTATAACCTTTATTATAACAATGGTCTCTTATTCTCTGTAACATCATAAAATTCTAGAGCCTGAGGACATTATAATCATCTTGTACATTTCCCTCTGAAACACCAACAGAAAGTCTAAACTTTGGTAAAAACAAAACAAAGCAAAAACAAAAAAAAACTCCCTAATTCTTACTATGTTATTCATAAACTTTTGATAATATCTAAGAATCCATGTATAATATTTTAAAATGTAATCCTGTTTTGACATTAACTTTTCAATGCTCTTTTTGTATGTAACTTTTACCAGATGGCCCACTCATTAAAAATATCTAATGTTTGCAGCACAACACAAATTTAGAAGTCAGTAATTACTACCCCAGATAATGTTCCTTCACAAAAAAACCTTCCATCTTAAGCTAGCAGTGACCATTAAAAGCAATTTTCTGCTATCAGTTTGATATTTAGTTCCTTCCTATGAAATTATCACACCTATTACAGTCCATTCATTGAGGGCGTATTATTCCTCTTCCATGTGATAACGCTTCCACTAAAAGCTGCATTTAAAAAATCCTACTATTATTCCGAATTAGACACTCCCAGCTACTTTAACATTTCCTTGTTATCCTGCACATGATGTGAGCAACGCTTGTATCTTACATCGTTTATTCCCAATCATCTAAAAGTGTGCATCCAATATTATGTAAGACTTCTATTTGTTTTCTGTACAGTGAATATTGACACAGAACACTGCTGTGTAAGCCCACCCAGGAAGTTTCCTACAACATAGATTAAAATTGAATTAGCATCTAAAAGTTTGCTTGACACTGATTATATTTATTGAAACTATTTCTGATTTACAAATAACATTAAATTACCCTGCCTATAACATATATTTATATAATTTGTTTGAGGAAATTAATTTGTAGATTTTTGGAATTGTCATCTAGTTTAATTAGACCATATACTTGATAATCCAGAAATAAGTCTATTTTCTATTTGTTTTCTTCATTTTATTCCAACTTCATGTTATTTATAGTATTTACCCATGTGTTCTCTCTTTTATATGTGCTCTGATTCCAAGTCTTCAGATGCAATGAAAGAAGAATGACATAGTAAATGGAACTTCTGTTTCATATGAACATTAGTGAGGGAGTAACCTCCAAATATCAGGATGAAATGTATATTAGAATTTACTGTTATGTACTATATGTGATAGCACAGTGGGAAGGGTGTTTGCCTTGCATGCGGCCAACCTGGGTTCGATTCCTCCGTCCTCTCAGAGATCCCAACAAGCTACCGAGAATAACCTGCCTGCACGGCAAAGCCTGGCAAGCTACCTATGACGTATTTGATATGCCAAAAACAGTAACAAGTGTCACAATGGAGATGTTACTCATTCCCACTAGAGAAAATAGATGAACAATGTGACGACAATGCTACAGTGCTACTATTTGGAACAAAGAGTTGAAAAAATAGTTAAAAGAAACTCAATAAATCCATAGTCTTAAGAGGTGACTAATATGGAATATGGAGGGCCAGAGTGATATTGTAGTGGATAGGGCATTCGCCTTGCACGTGGCTGACCTGGGTTTGATCCCCTGCATCCATTTGATCGTCTTAGTACCACAGGAGTAATTATTCAGTGTACAGCCAGAAACAAGCCCTGAGCATTGTCAGGGGTATCCCAGACACAACAACAAAAATAATTAGATTGTGTATAACTATGTGGATAAGATGGTAACTTTGAGCAAATACAAGGCAACATCAAAATACTTACATAACTTTTTCATTTACTGAATAATGGAGAGAAACTAAGGAAATATTTGAATGGGATTTGAGAAACTATAGTAACTATCTTTCAAAAGTTTATATTTGCATAACTTAGAAGAAATATTCATGGATCAAGCTTTCAAAAATGAGGTATAATGGTTGGGTAGAGTATATCAGGTAGGGAACTTGCTTTGTATCTTGCTGGTTTGGGTTTGGTTCCTGGACCACCTATGGTCTCCTGAAACCCACCTAGAGTGATCTCTCACTTGGAGCCAAAATTCAGTACTAAGCATTGATGGGTGTGGCCCCAAAACAAAGCATAAAATTATAAAAATGAGGTATAATACAATAGTCATTAACATATTACTAGAGATAAGTAGTAATTGACTGATCATATTTCTGATTATTTTGATGTGACTACATGACTTTTCTGGAAGTTCTACTATTCAATCTCCATCTTCTTTTATCTTTAATATCATATGACTCAGAAAGGAAAGCGTATAATTTGTTTTCATTTTGAGGCCAAACCCAGTGGTGCTCAGACCTTCTTTTTGGTGTAAAGGAGCCCCGTGCAGTGCTTGGTGCACTATACGGGGTGCTGGGGATTAAATCAAATTGACCATATGTAAGGCAAGTATCTTACCGACGATACTATGCTGCTTCAAGAATACAATTTAAAATAAGTAAATAAATACTTTTGATGTTTTAAATGTCAATAGTGAATTCTATACCCACAACAATACTTGGAGTAACTACAAAATCAGAAATAAAAAGATTTTACTTGTAGAAACTTACCAAAGTCTGAAAGAAGACATATGATATCATGATAAGAAATAATTAGCCACATGACAGGGCACCGATGAGTGAAAAGTTCACATGGGTCAAAGGATTTGTTTTCTTGGAGAGGAGGGAATTTTATTGTGTCTGAAGGGAAGAGAATTGGACTGAGAAGCTTCCTGTAGGCATTGAGTCATAGAAACAAAAAGCAACAAGAAAGTGAAGGTTATTTTTATTGGTATATTACCCTAGTTCAGAATCTTATCTATGCTATGTAAGATGTTTGACTATCCTAGAATTTGTAAAAGCCCTAGGCTTTTTTTCAGAGCAATGACTTTTAACTACTCTGGCCATGATTTCAATTTTATGCTTATTGTTATTTGATCCCCAAACCTTTAAATTTCTCATTGACACTGATCTTTGGGGCCCTTATCCATTAAGTACCCTACACACCATGTCAGATCAATCTTTTAAAAGTGCCACTTTCATATATCACTCCTCTGTTTAAGAATTCATAATGAGGGTCAATAGCCCATGTCTGTTTCGTAGAGCCTGATAGTAAAGTTCATTCATAATAGTAATTGCTAATAATTATTTAATGAAGATTTAATGAAGATTTAACGTGTAATAGGAACTGAGCCAAATATCTTTCATGCATTATCTCATTTAATTCTCATAATAAAATTTATGTTAATTTGGAAACTTAATATTAATACACAGAGACTAGCATTTGAGTCTAGAGGTCTGTATTCATTTGTTCATACAATTAATCAATTAAAAAATATTTATTAAATTCACATTATATGTCAGTGACTAGGAAAGAATTGCAGATCACTACTGCTGTAATATTATAATATTATCTCCTAAGAAACAGTTGCCAATGTCTTGAGTAATTTTTGTTTGTTGCTCCTGAAGGGATGACTGTAATCCTGGCATCCCACACAGTCCCCCAAGCACCACCACAAGTGATTCCTGAGTGCAGAGCCAAGAAGAACCCCTGAATGGACCTTGATGCATCCCCCAAAATTCATTAACTCTACATAGAATATATTGGTATTTAATTTGATAAATCAAGAAAAGAAATAAATATGCTTCTTTAAAAGAATAAAGTGGGAAGGGTTTGCTTTGATTGTGTTGGAGGAAATTTTCAGAGAGACCCCTTTAAGAAAGCAGTATTTAAATTTAAATCTAGTGCCAGATAAGAATTTACAAGGCTAAGCATGTGTGAGGATCTTAAGAGTGAAGCATTACACATTCCCAGAGTAGAATTGCCGGCGGGAATAGACCAGAGTGAACCGGGGTGTGTGGGAGGTGAGAGATGAGCCTGGTCTTTGATTGTCTTATGTATATAAGTCTTTTCTCTCTAATAAGATTGCAGATTCCCAAGAGAAGAGCATGACAAATACAGTATTTATTTTCTATCCCATGGAGTACTTTGAACAAAATTGGGACATAATAGGTACACAATAACTTCTTGCTAACCTGACTTGTGCATTTTTCCTAGGAATCCAATTTCTAGATTGTATTATGCCTGTTTCTACTTTGGGGGAATGGTAGCGCCTTTGACAATCTTTCCAATTAATTCAAGGATTGCTTCCAATCGTATACCCGGTCTGAGCTCTGCCATTTGTCAGCCAGTCACCGTGTCTGCATGCTGCCTGGGGCGGCACTGAGCTTTTTATGTAACCACTATTAGCAAATCACTTGTTGTCAGTTGGCCTTATTGTGAGATTTGAATAAGAAGTACAGAATTTTGTAAGTCTTCCTGAAGATTTCCTGCTAAGTATCATTTTCTTCTCTATTGAGTATTTGTAAAAAGTTGAAGTATTAGGGCAAATATTCAGGTGATATTTAAGACCCTGAAAGGACATAAGTAGACTGATATCAGAAATATGCTAACACAAATACTCATAAAACATTTTGAAAATGACAAAGAAAGGGAAAACTCTTTGGGGTATGGGATTTTTTTTTGGAAAGCATTCCAGTTGTTATTAAACTAAGAGGGTAAATTTTTAAGAGCTTTATTAGAAAGAGAAATATGGTTTGTAAAGAACATTTTTAATTCATTCCAAATATTAGGTGAATTATTTTTAGTTTGTTCATTTGTATTTGGGGACCACACCCAATGATTCTCAGTGGTTACTACTGCGTCTGTGCTCAAGAATATTCCTTGCAGGGCTCTGGATATACCCTGTGGGATTCCAGGGATTAAAACAGGGCTGGCAGTATGCAAGGTAAACTCTACCTGCTACTCTTTCTTGCCCCTGAATTTCTATTTTATAAAGGAGTGAAGGTGTCCTTTAGTTACCTAAATTCTTCACACTCCTAAGAATTGACGGTTAATATATACCTTTGGTCAGACTAATAAGAGCATTATATTGAACTTTAGCAGTGGAATTTCGATTAAGCTGCTTCTAAAAAAAATAGAGAACTGCTCTTTAAGACTTGCATAAAAGAGTTACTTGTGTCTACTATCAATTGGCAAACTAACTAGTCTCTGTAAATGGTTGTATATCCAGGCACAATAGTTCTCCAGTAACTTAAGTATGCTTAGTTTAATATTTTCTGACTACTGTTTTTTAACATCTTAGTGTATTTAATATATAGTCGGTGCACTTTGTGTTCTATAAATATTCTCAATTGAGAATATTAATTGATGTTAGAGATCTAACTGTATCATACATACTGCTATATGAATCCAAAATTATATGCACACACACATGCAGAAAGGAGGAGGGAAGGGGCAGCTTTCTCATCATTTTAATAGAACCTAGCTTTAGGCAATACTTAAATTTAGAGGAATTCAAAAATATCTCTCTAATTAGCACCTTGCTCTTTCTCTGTTCTCTTGATTTATGAATTGCTTGCTTTCTGGAGTTAACCTGATATTCTTTCTGAGACTGCAAAAATGGTGCAACCAAACTGATCAAAAGGTCAGTTCAAGTTCAAGTTTCTTTGTCCTCTTGCCACCCCAAAGATAAAGTTCCTGAAAGAGGATTTTGTAATCAAGTCAGAGAATGCTGGTGTTTGAAGGAGTAAAAGAGAACAAAATATATGAAAAATTCATGGTCCTTCATTGGCATGCATACTCTTACTCTATTTTCATCAGACAGTAAATGAGAAGAATCTGAAGTCTTGTTTGTGTTAACAGACCTCTTTTAGATGCTGGACAGCCCTTGTAAATAAATGCTAGCATGTCATGAGAAATTCTACTAACGCATACAAGAATAGATTTTGTCACATAGGGCCTAAATATAAGCAGTGGTTTCCATGACTGGCCACTATTACTAAAAATTTTGCACTTAAGAACAAATGCATGGAAGAAAAGATGCTTCCTGAGATAACATTGCCATATAGGATATAGAGACAGGTGTGAGATTTACAGTTCATTAGGCATGCTGATTACATTCAGCATTAAATTAATATAGAGAGATACAAAGAAGAGTATCAGTTTTCACAAGTATATTTTGGAAAGCACATCTGCCTAATCTTTAAGCTAAGTGCTGCAGTTGAGGGTGAAGAATTTTCCATCAATAACAAAATGTTTAATGAACACATTGAATTGTAGTGCAATTAGTCATGTACCTTAAATTCAAAACTTCTTAAAAATGATAATCATTTGTAAGTCATATATATATGAGTGAGGGGCAGTGTATGATTTATGCTATTAGAGTGGCATGTTGTATTAGAGCTGAATGTGACCTTTGAAAATATCTTAAATTGCCTGCTTCATTTTGCAGGTAATGAAACTGGTGTCAGTGGAATCAAATTATTTCTCATTTTCTAATGACGTTTCTGAAGATTTTTTTTCTTACCATTTTCCCTATATACCAGCCCATTTTACTCCGTATTATAACAGGCAGAAAAATTTAAATTTCATACCTTTACTTGTAGGATTACAAATTAAAGTCCATTCATTCAATTCTTAATATTTATTTAGTAATTTCAGGATTAAAATAACTGCAAATCATAACAATGGTTTATGCAAATATGTGATCTATTTTATAGAGATGACTTATTTGTAAAGTCAAGAAAAAATACGCTAATGGGCTCAACATGCGTTTTTCAATGCGTAACAGAAGGGACATTTTTCTTTAGCTGTTGATCTGTTGTTTTTGCCATGAAGCAAAGACTGCTTTGGTTTGCTTTTCTTACAGCTCCATTCCTCATATGTCTCAGAGTGACACAAATAGACAGGCTGACAACAGATTTATTACCTGAAGCTCAGCTGAAAAATTAAATGATACAGCTAAAAGTCAGTCTGCCTATGAGCCCACTTACTCTTACAGGAGTGAATGAATGCAGAGAGAGAGAGAGAGAGAGAGAGAGAGAGAGAGAGAGAGAGAGAGAGAGAGAGAAACACCAGAGAATGATAAAGCAATAAAATGTTTTGTAGATAAAGGGATTGGAATCAAAAAATTTAATCAGTCTTAACAAAGACACAAGCAAATTCTTTAAATATCTATCCATCTTTAAATTCTTTTCCTTTTTAAATAGGGAAGGG
This sequence comes from Sorex fumeus, assembly GCF_029834395.1. Taxonomy (NCBI): domain Eukaryota; kingdom Metazoa; phylum Chordata; class Mammalia; order Eulipotyphla; family Soricidae; genus Sorex; species Sorex fumeus. The sequence continues at coordinate 7,109,905 of NW_026606172.1, read as the reverse complement.
ACATCAAGGTTTTTTTTTTTTTTGAATGGCTATTAGCTTATCTCCCCATATTTGACATTGTCATGGAATTCTTTTTCTATTTTTATTTTATTAGTGAGACACCATGAGGTACAGTTGTAGACACACAAATTTTGTGCTTGGGTTTCAATCATACAACGATCAAACTCCCATCCCTCCACTAGTGCCCATCTCCTACCACCACAGATCCCAGTATCCCTCCCACTCCTAATCCCCCCCATCCCACCCTTCCTCCGCGGCAGGGCATTCCCCTCCATTCTCTCTCTCCTGCTGTCGTGATCTGCAAAAGAGGCTTTGACTGGCTATCATGCCCGGTCTACAGTCTACTTTCGGCATGCTTCTCCCATCCTGGGAGGATCCTCCCAACACCCTTTATTTGGTGCTCCCTTCTCTATCTGAGCTGCCCTTTCCCCCAGCATTGTCATGGAATTCTTAAGTAGATAGTCTAAATTATTTCTTAAGATTATCTGTGATGCCTCAGAGGAAGTTAGTTTTAGCGGAGTGATATGTGAAGGCAGTCAATAGACTGATGTTAGAGAACAGAAAAATGTTTGATTTACCTATCTTCCAATAAAATTACATGTATTAAATATACAGTATAGGGTGGCTGAAACAGAAATGTCAATAGCATCTTTTCATGTTTTAATTGAACATTTCATGACGATTTCCAAGATAAGATTGATCGCAAAGCTTCCTTTTAAAATAAGTCTTGAATTTCATTTTATTAAAGCTATCTTTGTTTAAGATAGCTTCAAAAAGAACATTTGTGTAGATTTGTATTCTTTATTTTTAATTTCCACAATCATTGTAGAAATAAAAGTATCTTCAAATCTAGAAGACTTTGGTGTGAATAATATGCCCAAAGGTAAAACTAATCTCATGTCTTATTGAGTATGTGCCAACACTTTCTCCACTTTATGATTAAGTAAAGAAGTTATTTCAAAAGAGCTGCGGGGTTTATTATCCTAGTATACTTATGCAGTGTGGATGAAATAATATGAACAGAATAAAATTATTTTTTACTCTGACTGCCACTTAGATAATAAATATATCAAAGAAGTGTATCTTAGACGGAACTACATCCTAAATTATTTAGCTTTTCTTTTTTTTTTTACCCCAGAGGGAAAAAGATGGAGTATTGGTGGCAGAGGGAGTAAAACAGTTTCGACAGTTCATTATTCCACCTAAAAGTCTACAAATCCCCTAATGGGTTTATTCAGATTATCTTAACATGATATTGTTCTTTATGAATGTCTCATTTGCTTATGTAATGTTCCCCCTGTCTTAGGTTAAAGGAAGAATCAATGCAATAAAACTACGTGAGTCTTTTTTGATGAATAGAACCCTTAGTGGAAATCTAATAACTTCAAACATAAAATATTGATCATGTGCTACTTATTGTCTTGAATTCTTTTAATATTAAACATCTTATATATTTTCATAACATGAAAGCATATATAAGGTTAAAGCTTTTTTCTCCAAATTATTACTGATTTAATCTTTTGACATGGAAAGTCACTTTTGCTGAATGATTGTAATAATATAATATGGAATATGGAATACTAATATTTAGCATGACACTAGGTTAGAATTGTTTCTGATAATAATGAACTAACCTGGAACCAATAGTGAGATTGTCTTTTTGCACGTTTGATTTTTTGTTTTTGATATATCCCTAGCTGTATTCAGTCAGAGCTTATTACAGACTCTGTGCTTAGATATTGCTCTATTTTTTGAAAAAAAGTAAAGTAAAGGCCATCCCATTGATCATCGATTTGCTCGAGCGGGCCCAGTAACGTCTCCACTGGAGACTTTATTGTTACTGTGTTTGGCATATCTAATACATCACGGGTAGCTTGCCAGGCTCTGCCGTGTCGGCGAGATACTCTCGGTAGCTTGCCGGGCTCTCCGAGAGGGGCGGAAGAATCGAACTCGAGTCAGCCATGTTGGCTGCGTGCAAGGCAAACGCCCTACTGCTGTGCTATTGCTCCAGCCTTGAATCACCATTAGATACAAAGTTTCATAGCTGTTCATGATTAACTTTTAGTCAAACAATATTCGAGCAACCAATGTCTCACCAGTGTCTACTTCCATACACCAATGTCCCCAATTTCCTTTCTACCCCCAGCCTGCCTCTGTGGCTGACATGTTCTTTTTTATTTTTAGGCACTTTGGTTTACAATACAGTCAGTGAAAGTTTATCATGTATATTAATTTAACTCCTGTCAGCATCCAGTTCTTGTCCAGAGTGATCACTTCCAACTATCATTGTCATTAAGGTTCCTCCTCTATATAAAAGCACTGTGAAATGTAACTTAAATAAACTAATGGCCTTATTTTACTTGAAGCATTTAATTACAAAGGTGTTCTATTATTTTTCTTCATAAAAACAAATTGACATTCTATTTCTACACATGTGGACATATGCATGCTCTTTTTGTCTTTTTGAAGGGTGGCTCACCTGGCAGTGCCAGGGACTACTACTGGGTCTCTTCTGCATTGCTCAGATCCCCTTTTCCAGTATCAAACCCACCTACAAAGGCCAGACATTTGGCCCATGAAGCCCATGAACAGTTTTTGATTAGGGTCCAAATGCTAACTGCATAAATTCTTACTGCAATATTTTTGCACCTAATTATATTTATTTGCTGGAGCGGGCCCAGTAACGTCTCCATTGGAGACTTTGTTGTTACTGTGTCTGGCATATCGAATTATATTTATGACATACAAAATTACAGCTAACTTTGATTATAAGTGCTATATCTTTTGGTGTTAGTAGTTTTGAAAACTTCCCTTCACTTTTGGTCAACATGAATCATGTTCATAGTAAAGTAGTAAAGTAAAGGCCCTCCCGTTGATCGTCGATTTGCTCGAGCGGGCCCAGTAACGCCTCCATTGGAGACTTTGTTGTTACTGTGTTTGGCATATCGAATACTCTGGGTAGCTTGCCGGGCTCTCCAAGAGGGGCGGTGGAATCGAACTCGGGTCGGCCATGTTGGCCGCTTGTAAGGTGAATGCCCTACTGCTGTACTATCGCTAATGAAATTTAAATAAACACAATGCCCACCTATGTTAGCCTATTTGGCATACATATGAGTAATTTAAGAGACATTGTTGATTGTTGTCCTTGAAATATTTGTGAAATTTTAAGTTGAATATAGAAAAATACATTTTCAAAATAGATTCAGACTTATGCAGTAATGGTATTGTATTTTTCTTGTGGGCTGGAGAGATAGCACAGCGGCAGGGCATTTGCCTTGCACGCAGCCAACATGGCCGACTCGAGTTCAATTCCTCCGCCCCCTCGGAGAGCCCGGCAAGCTACCGAGAGTATCTCGCCCGCACGGCATAACCTGGCAAGCTCCCCGTGACATATTCGATATGCCAGACACAGTAACAACAAAGTCTCCAATGGAGACGTCACTGGGCCCGCTCGAGCAAATCAATGAACAACAGGAGGACAGTGACAGTGAATATTGATTTATATAGCAAAAAGAATTACTATTAGATGACTAGCTATATTTTACCTTAGCAATTATTTGTTGGCAAAATAATTAATTATGTAAAATAGTATTTATAAATCATTCATTTCCAACTCTTTTATATCATTAAATATTCTAAGTAATTGGCTGAAATATTTAATTAGTTGTCATATATCTATTTAAAGTATAATATTTATTTCAAATACCCACAAGTAACTTGTATTTTAAATTAATATATATTTGATCATCACATTCACTTGATTAATAGATATTTAATCACCAGTTTTTAATATATGCCTATAAACAAGAACATTTCATAAGCTTTATAGTTAATAAAGTTAAATAAATTATAATAAAATATGATTATTATAGTGTATATGATGTTCATTATTATTAACAATATTTAAATTTATATAGACAAAAACAAAGAAATGAAAGATTAAAGAGATAAAATTATTGTGGGATCAGGGGAATGGCTTAAGGGGCTGAAGAGCATGATTTGCATGCTGGAATCTATTCTGATTCTTAACACTATTCACTCTCCTGAGCACAGCGGGAAGAAATCTGAGTACTGTTATATATGACACCAAAGATCATCATCATCATCATCATCATCATCATTATCATCATCATGTAACACTAAAATAATGACAGTGAAATAAAAGTAAGCAAAATTCTTAGCAGTAATGTAATTCAAGGGAAAATAAAGGACATTTGGTACTTTTATTATTGGTGGGCATAGGTTTGGGCCACATCTGATGGTACTTAGGAGGTATTTCTTGATCAGTGTTCAAAATTCTATTTTGGCTGTTGTTTAATGTACCACGGATAAAATAGGGATTAGCCACATGCAAGGCAAGAACTTTAAACTATGTACTAGCTTTCCAGTGCCAACATATCTAAATTTTGTGAATGATTAATAACATTGTGAATGCACGCGATTTGAACTGACGTAAAAGCAAAGGATGATTTTTAGCTTCCCTGCTGACAATCTGAAGAATAATACAAGGGAAATACAATAGCCAGTTGATTATCTCTTGGCAAAGGAAAAAAAGAGAAGGATTTAGATCTTTCTCAGGTTCAGGAGAGATAAAATAGGGATAAACAGAATCAACATAAATACTACAGCTCTAGAGTGGGTATCAGAGATTTTTCTAGATCATTCACATAGACTGAAAAAGTCAGCAGGTCTTTTTTTGGAAATGACCAGAGTTGGAGGACTTGGAGCAGTATATATTGGAGATTTGACTAGACTTCAAACTTGACTATTTGGAATACCAAAAAGTTATAGGAAATGCAGCTGATGCAATTCTGATAGGGAGCTGACATTAAGTGAAGACTTGCTGAATATTATTATTTAAAACACAGTTATAATTTTTTAAAAAAATTATTTAATTACATGAATGAAATAAAAAGAAAATAAATAAAGGGAAGGCAAAAAGTGGTGTAGTGGGAACAAATATCTCAGTGCCCTGATTGGTGAGAGGAGTGGATTTAGTGCAACAGCTATTATCTTTTTAAATATATATATATATATTAGAACATTACAAAGCTATTCCTGATTGGACTTCAATCATACAGTATTCCAACACCCATCCCTCCACCAGTGTACATTTCCCAGACCCAGATTCTCTTCCATCAACCCCCACCTCACCCCCTACCTGCCTTTTTGACAGGAGTTTTTTTCTCTCTCTCTTTCTCTCTCTCTCTTTCTCTCTCTCTCTTTCTCTCTCTCTCTCTCTCTCTCTCTCTCTCATTTGGGCATTCTGGTTTGCAATATTGGTAGTGAAAAGGTATCAAGAATATCCCTTACTACCAGCTAGAAGAAATCCGAACAAAAATACCCCAAGACACATCCTGATCAAAATTTAGACAGAGACAAAATTCTGAAAGCAGCAACATCGAAGAAAGAAATCTCTTACAAAGGAGCATCCTTAAAATTCACAGCTGATTTTTCTGATGAAACCCTCAGGGCCCGAAAACAGTGGTGGGACATAGTGAAAAAACTCAATGAAATAAATGCATCTCCAAAAATACTTTACCCAGCGAGACTCTCATTCATAATAGAAGGAACAACACACAGTTTCACAGACAAACAGCAGCTCAAGAACTTCATTGACTCAAGAAGATTGTAAATCTACAACTGTACCCCATGGTGCTTCACTAATAAAAAAAAAAAAAAGAATATCCCTTACATACTTTTAACCCTCAGATCTTGTCCAGAGTGATCACTTTCAGCTATTGTTGTCAGAGCAGTCTCTTCTCTATCTTACCTTCCTTTGGCCCCACACACACTTATGGTTAGTTTCCAACCACTGACCAGTCCTCCTAATAACAATTATCTTGTATTTTTAGAAGCCAGGATAAAGAAACAGGGTGTTATATGGTTTGTATAACTAGTTAGACTAAGCTAGGATATTAAGAGAGTTTAAATTTTTTGTGATATTGGAAAATATCCTTGATGGTTGATTTTTCACTAAAATATGGGCTGTCTGTTCCATTTTATGCAGAACCACAACTATCCTGTAAAACAAATTAGTCAAAGGTAAGGAATGTGTCCAGAGTGTCCAGATTGATGGTTGAAGGGCTTCACAGTGGATGATGAAGCAAGGCAAGTCTTAGTTCCACAAAGCCAGCATCAGAGCTGTGCTGTGGCTAATTAGTTCAACAATGAATTTTAGCCTGAAAATGTGTTGATATGCTACAACCTGCACAACCTAGCAACTCTGTGTGTATTGAATTATTTAACATACCTGGTAAAAATCTTAATTTTTGTGAAACTAAAAGATGGTAGTGAGAGGGAAGCACATATTGCTCAACAAACTGGGTACATGATTTGAATGCAGAAGACCTGATTAGATTGCCGGGATTACATGATTCCTGAGCACCACCAGGTAAAACAACCAACCCTCAGCACAGAACTGACAGTAATGCCTGGGTACCACTGAGTGTGACTCCAAAACAAAACAAAGGGACAAAGGGTGCTGAAATCACCTCTAAAATAAATAAATAAATAAATACATAAATAGAGCTAAAATAAATGTTAGACATTCAGTTCCCAAATTTTAGACAACATTTAGGTAAAAAGTAAGGTTACTTTTCAAAGCATATTTAAAATAGTTAATTCTCCCCAATCCTTCAATGCCAGTCTGCTATAGTTCTTTTGGTGTTGTTGTTCAATTTGTATTTGAATATTTAGTCTGATGGAGCCAGCAATTTAGCTATGAATTGTCTAAAGCATTTTTAAAATACATGCATAGTCAGTGATTCACCGAGGTTTACCTTTGGTTATCTTTCTTTGTTTTCTATACTAAGGATCAGAAGCCATTTTTGGTTAATTTAATTGTGAGATAATTATATTGCAAACCATAATGCTAAAAAGTAGAGAGAGAGGATGAGGGGAATTGTCTGCCATAGAGGCAAGGAGAGGATTAGAAAGATGGTGGTGGAGGGGGGGCAGCAGTAATATTTAGAACTTTGGTTGTGAAGAATGCACTTCTGGAGGAATGGGTGTTCAATCATTGTATGACTGAAAATTGAACATGAAAGTTTTGTAACTGTATCTCATAGTGATTCTATTAAAAATATATGAGATAAGATTAACTATTGGGGCCAGTAAAATAGTATAGAGTTTTGGGTTTCTTGCCTGACACACTATCAGCCTGGTTTGATCCTTAGCACTGCCTGTGCACTCCTGTGTACCTCCAGAAGTCACTCCTGAGCTCAGAGAAGGGTATAAGCCCCAAGCACTGCCAAGGTGTGCTCCCCAAACCAAAAATCAAATCAAACCAACATATATTTATTGTGTATCCCTCTATAAAACTTTTTTTCAGTTCTAATTGATTTTTCTTGGAAAAACTAAGTTTATTTTGTTATAGCAGATTAAAGGAAGTCTTCTCCTCCTGCCCCAAGCCCACCTTCTTTGGCTGTTCTAAAATCCATGGGAAGATTATTATGAAAGGAGAGTGCTCCCCTGGAATCTTCTTTTTTGGGAAATTCTGCTGATATTTCTAACTTCTTTTGATGCACTTATGAGCCTGATGTTCTCTGCTGCCCACATCTCAGCCTATTATATGTACACATAACAGATATGGAAATATCAGTACACTATAACAGGGTGTGATGTGTGGGCAGCAGAGAATGCCAGGATAAGATATATATATATATATATATATATATATATATATATATATATTTCTTAGGACTCTAGGATAGCTTTATTTTAAACCTCTGTTGTGACAGTAACAACAGCCATTACATAAAATAAAATTAAATAAAATAAAATAATATCTTGTCAACTAATTAGTCTTTTTCCACCAAGCCCATTACCCCCAATTCACATATTAGAACTCTAAGCAAACTGGTACGTTGGTACCTAAGAGATGGGGTCCAAAAAGAGGTAATTAAGGTGATAGGGGGCATAGGGGCCAGTATATAATTTGATAAAAATGGTGAACTTCTAAGAAGTGGAAGAGACAAAAGAGTTGTCACACAATGAAAAATTTATGTGAGATCGCAGCAGTAAGAGGAAGATCAACAATCCCAGCAGAACCATCCACTAAATGGTATTTTGGTATGGTTATCCATAGCAGGCAAAAACTGAAATGTTTATTTGTCAATTTTTGATAAAATTATACCTATGAGTAGTAAAATGCTACTTTTAAAACGTGCCCACAAAGTTATGTGTTCAGTAATTAAATATACACCTTAAATCTACTTTAGCTATGGAGGCTTGCAAGATTAAAAACTCTAAAATTTGCCCTACAATGAACATTTTCTGTCTCTCAGATGATTATATTTCTTAAAGCAAGTGCTTAAAATTCAGTGGATCTAGTGGGTGTACATTTACTTTAAATTTTCACTGTATTGCCAGAGTTAAGTACCATAATAGGTTCTAAAAGAAGGAAGAATAATGACTTAAATATTTATTATTTCATACTGATGATTCTTTCATTTCATAAAGATGAATAATTCAGATTCATTATTGATTATATCCTTTGTTAGCTTTAGATTTATTAACAGTTTTAACTATCTTTCATTAATATATTTTCTTAGTTATTAGGAAAAAACTATAAATTTTACATGTCTGTGGTTTTTGATTTTCCATTCTGGGGTTTAGGAGGAACACATAAAAAATATAAGAGATAAGACCTGGAAGCTTTTCTCCAAACAGATACTTATTCTGTACTTTGCCTCTGTCTCTTTTTTTCTGATTTTTCTTTTTATTCTTATGTTTTTAAAATAAAATTCTAAATTGACACACAGTAAATAAAAATAATCACTATTGTCATGTAATTTCTTCTACTTGTGCCTTTATGTCCTCTTTTAAAGTTTGTATTACATTTTACATACACATATTTAAAACATGTCAAAATAGAGTGAGCAATTATACTACTGTCTTTTATGATTAAAAAATCCACTAGTCTCTTTGCTTCTATGTTCCATGATGTAATTAATTTTAATTCTTCATCTTACGTGCCTGAATAATTACAAAATACCCCTAGATTGTATCTGTTTCTTTAAATTGTGTATCAATGGCAAATTTGCTATCTAAGAATAACATTTTGGTGTCAATCAGACACTGTCAGACACTGTCCTCCTGTTGTTCATCAATTTGCTCGAGCGGGCCCAGTAACGTCTCCATTGGAGACTTTGCTGTTACTGTGTTTGGCATATCAAATACATCACGGGGAGCTTGCCAGGCTCTGCCGTGCCGGCGAGATACTCTCGGTAGCTTGCCAGGCTCTCCAAGAGGGGCAGAGGAATCGAACTCGGGTCGGCCACGTTGGCTGTGTGCAAGGCAAACGCCCTACCGCTGTGCTATCACTCCAGCCCTTGGTGTCAATAAATTCAATAAATTATTCAAACAAATACAAAACAATAAAAAGGTATTTCTAGAAACTGAAATAGAATTTAATGATTAGACATGACAGACATTCATTCTGTCTTTTGTTCCTGATATTCCTTACAATGTTTTCATGTACTTTCAAGCTACGTAAACTGAGGAAGTATTAACACTTTATGTTTAAATATGTCTCTGCCTGGGCTCTTACTGAAGTTTGAAATGTGATTCTGTTCTATTCCATTTCTCATTTTTTAAAAAACTTAATTTTCAGATTTAGCCCTCAATATTTACCTTCATAAAGGGTTCCTCACCATTAGAGTAAAATTAGATAGGTATCATGTAGTACTATTCATCCAGCTTAGTAACTTTGTTATAAATAATACAGACCATATTCCATTATAAATTATGTTCTCTTTGGTGAACTTAAATTTCTCAAAGATCTTGTGCCTGTGATATCATAGTAAGACATAGATCATATATGTTTGTTAGATTGACTTCAAGTTATAAAATAATTAAATTTTTTTAAAGAATAAGATTATACAAAATAATTGGGACACAATTTTGTTACTATTATTTTTATTGTTTTGTTTTGTTTTGTTTTGGTCCACACTCAGTGGTACTCTGGGTTTACTCCTGACTTCTGCTCAGTGATCACTCATGCAGGGTTTAAGGTATTATATCTGTGCTGAGGATTTAACCCAAGTCTCCAATGTGCCAGGCAAGCACCATACCCACTGCCTTATCACTCTGGCTCTTGTTTATGGTTTAACAAAAATATATATATATAGTAAAATGTTGAAGTTTTATAACACATGTTAAACACATAAAAATGTACTTCTTATTTAGATTTCTAATTAGTAATTATTTTGCCTCTTGATATATATTGAAAGTAAAAATATTTATTCTTGCAGTTTTCTTTAAGTTTATTGTAATCTTTGAATATAACCCAAATGCTGTTAATCAAAAAATATAAAATTTTACATGTCTACATCAACCTATGGAATCACGTATGTGCCAAGTAATAGCTAGAATGCTGATATGGCAAACATGCTGAAAAAGACCACACTATTTTAATATGGAAATAAAAATAGATTGTATGATTTGTTTTTATCTCTGTGAAATATTGTCATAGGCACAGTACTATTATTAAGGTCTTTGTGACTGTATAACAATTGAGAAATTTGAAATACTAACTAAATTTGATAGAGTTCTATTTATTGCTACAGTACTATTTTATTGTTCAAGTTAGGGCTGAAGCGATAGCACAGCCTTGCACACAGCCAACATGGCCGACCCGAGTTTGATTCCTCCGCCCCTCTCGGAGAGCCCGGCAAGCTACCGAGAGTATCTCGCCTGCACGGCAGAGCCTGGCAAGCTCCCCGTGACGTATTCGATATGCCAAACACAGTAACAACAAAGTCTCCAATGGAGACGTTACTGGGCCCGCTCGAGCAAATCGACGATCAACGGGAGGGCCTTTACTTTTTTTTACTTTAAGTTTCTGATTACAGGTATGAGTATCCATATAGCTACTCAGCACATAATATGAACAATATTACAGATTTATCTATCAGAAAGAAAGCAATGTACATCATCCCTTGTAATTCATGCATAGTTTTCTAGATCCATAATCCACAAGGGAGTATCAAGAATCTATATAATATTTTAAACTAGTAGCTATTGATTTGGTTTACGTGATATAACTGACATATACAAAATCATGTGAAGTTCAATAACCTGACAATGACTAGGCAGCTGTGAATCCTGAAAAATCTGTTTTTTCCAGTCTAGGCAAATGTACAATAAAATTAACCTCCCATTTATTCTCATTTTTTTATTGCTTGTATATTAAAGGAATCAGAAATAGTAAAGTAAATAACATTTTTAATAATTGTAAAATACCATAGAAATAATGAGTATAGATCATGAAATGTCATAATTTTGTTTTGTTTCTTTAGCTGTGATTACAAACTACAGTTCTTGGCATGGTGCATCAGTGGCTTGTTTCCATAGCTGTGCAAAGGTGTCAGCAAGGCCTTTCCCTTTCTGTAGTGATGAACAAGAAAGGAGAATAGGATACGGGTAGAAACAAAACGTTGATAATGTTCTGTTTCTTGGATTGCTGGTATGGTCCTTCTGTTCATTCCTAATACTTTATAATGGATATCTGCCTATGCATAATTTCATACAGATTTTTTAATTTCAAGCTAAAAAGAAAGAAAAAGTAGAGAAATAATAATTTCTTGACTCTTCAGCTTTGCAATAGTCAGTGAGCTTTACCTGCTATTCTGAGAAACAGGCAGATTGTGCATGGCTATTCATAAACAAGTTTCTGGGCTCTGGATTAAGTCCTTTTGCCTCTGGAGCCATGGCCGTGCCAGAGAGCCGCTTGTGGGGGGCAACTCATTACCTCAGTAGGGCGTGAAGGACGAGCCAGTGCCGTCCCCCTTCCCATGAGACTGCAGTTGCCCCATCACTGCCGGCTCATACCTGGCTTTCCTATAAGCTCTGAGGCGGCGGCCATCTCATATGTGGTCCAGATGCATTTCTGCCAAAAGCTGCTGGGTTTCGAGATTTGTTTCTAAGTCTCTGGGATCATGGCCATTAATCAGCTTAATCAGGAACCAGAGAGGCAGTTTGTAGGCGGCCACTCGGGGTCTCGTTGGGATGGGGAGGAAAGGCCGGTTCCACCCCCATCTGGTGAGGCCCTGTGTGTCTCCTCACTGCAGGCCCAAATACAACTGTCCCATGGTCTCTGGAGGATGGCGGTCACTGGGCTGCCAGGGGCAATAGGCCAAGGCACGGAATATATTCCCACCTGAAGTGGCCCAGTGCCAGTAACCTACTGCAGGAACAGAACGCATTTCTGCCGAAAGTCTTTGGGTTTCGAAACTTGTCTCTGAGTCTCTGGCATCATGGCCATTAAGCAGTTCGATCAGGAACCAGCGAGGCCATACTTCCAATTACATAGCTGAGCTGGAGGTGGTTTGTGGGTGTGTCTCCCACATACCTGACTTTCGGCCATTTACTTTCCTGGTAAACTCTGCCCCAAGTTTTTGGGGTCTGGCCAAAGGCACAGAGCAATTTGGAGGTACATGAAAGTCTGATAGTGCCATCAGGTTGCTGATGCACTCGCCTCACAGTTACAGTTGACCTGCTGGTGGCACCATACCCCCTATCTGCATCTTGATGCTGCTTGTTTCCTTGTTCAATAATAAATTTTAAGTGATTCATCATTTTTACTGCTCATATCCTGTAATATTTTTGTCTAGGTTATGTTTCTACCACAAATCTTAGAGACTTAAAACAACCATCATTTGGTCTATTTCATGATTTTAGAGGATCAAGATTTGGGACAAGTTACTATTGGGGAATTCTGCTTTTAATGGCATTAATATTCAGCTGTCAGATGGACTGCTGCATAGTTGTTACATAACTAGCATGTCTGCTTGAAGATCCTGTTGTATGGGTGCCTTAAGGATTGACTTACTCAAAGATTCCGATTCACAAGAGCAGCAAGTTGGAAATTTTGCAGAGTTCCTAGCCACAGAGGTCTTGAATGCTGTGCTCAAGAGATTACACATAACCACCTTAATTAAAGGTGGGCACATAATTTAGTGAGTAAATTGTCCATTTGTAACCATGTTCATAAACCACTTTGCAAATATATATCTAACATTTTGTTTATGAATTCAGTTAATGCATATACTTTTCTTCTCATCATTTATAATCCAAACTTCACTCTATGTAGTCTTATATTATTCAATATAGCAAAATCCAAGAAAAATTTTATTGGATATTATCTATACCTATTTTGTTAGATCTGTTCTACTGTTCAATTCCCACATAAATTGAATTTTTATTTACTTTTATTTTTTAATTATTCAATTTAATGTTATGGAACCTAATTTTTAGATTCATTTATTAAAACCACACCTTGAATGAGTCTTTACTATACTAGCAAAGTCTATAGCGATATCATATGGATAGGTGTTTTCTTCTCTTGTATTTTAAATGTTTATTTTGGCACATATCTTATTCTTAAGTATTTTGAAAAAAAATTTAAGTATTTTTATATTATTTAATGTAGTACTTAAATAGTGAAAAGTTGGGAAATTAATGTAGTACTTACATTTTCACACCCTTTAGATGACATAAGATTTCTGTTACTCATCAAAAATAGGTTTATCACTTTACATCTAAAGAATCCAAGAGATCTTGTAAATAAGTTCTTTATTGGAGAGAAGCAAGACACATCAAGGGGACATTATCACCTACATCCATCCCATTTCTAATTTGTTTTCCATTCTTTTTCTAGAGTCGCTTCAACTATGTTTATCAAAGTAATATGTGACTTTTTCAGTTTTATTACAGGTCATAGTCTCTTAGTTATATAAGCACACACTTAAGAAAATATTGCTGATCTTTTCAAAGTAGAGCACTCAGATATATATATATATATATATATATATATATATATATGTATATATATATATTGCAATGGCAGAGAAAATTCATTGACAAAAATAAGTTTTAAAAGAGCAAATAGGAGTAATTTCACTTGGCAGGAATTTCACTGGGGAAGTGGTATGTTCCCTTTTCTTTTTTGATGAGTTTTTGGGTGGTGTAGAACGCTACTCTAAGTAGATATAATACAGGACCTCATTAAATGACAATTATATGAGAACTCTGCACTATCTGTTGTATTTTGAGAGAAGTACAAAAAACAGAGAGGAAACTTACCAAATAACATAATCACAGAGTGAAAAGTTGGCAAAATTTTTGTTTTCATTTTTTTCTTGACAGTATTGTGGCATCCCTAATACATAGCAAGTATCCTATGTTTATTTGTTTAAAACCCTACCTCAATGCCTAGTAAATTGGTTCCTTTATGAGAAATTGAATCCCAAAAATTGAACAAAGAAAACCAAATCCTAAATAATGGTCAGTGACACAGATTATTTCTACATGATGTCATAAATTATACAATATAAATAGCACAATTTCTTTTTTTTTAATTTTTATTAGTGAGACACCATGAGGTACAGTTGTAGACTTACAAATTTTGTGCTTGGGTTTCAATTATACAATGATCGAGTACCCATCCTGCCACCAGTGCTCATTCTCCACCACCAGTAATCCCAGTATCCCTCCCACCCCCATCTCCCCATCCCACCCTGCCTCTGTGGCAGGGCATTCCCGTCTGTTCTCTACTTTTGGGTGTTGTGGTTTGCAAAAGAGGCATTGAGTGGCAATCATGTTTAGTTTATAGTCTACTTTCAGCATGCTTCTCCCATCCTGGGAGGATCCTCCCAACACCCTTTATTTGGTGCTCCCTTCTCTATCTGAGCTGCCTTTTCCCCTTGCGTGTGTGGCTGGCCTCCAAGCCATGGAGTAAAATTCCTGATACTAATCTCGGCCATTCTTGGGTGTTAATCTCCCTTTTTGTTACTTTATGTTCCCCAGATGAATGCAATCTTCCTATGTCTATCCCTCTCTTCCTGACTCATTTCACTTAACATGATACTTTCCATGTAGTACCACTTGTATGTAAATTTCATGACTTCATCTTTTCTAACCACTACATAATACTCCATTGTGTAAATGTACCAAAGTTTCTTTAACCAGTCATCTGTTCCGGGCACTCAGGTTTTTTCCAGATTCTGGCTATTGTAAAGAGTTAAATAGCACAATTTCTGTACCATTATCATATGCCAGGTTATGTTCTGAAAGCCTTAAATATGGATGGATTTAGTTATATACTGTTATTATAATCCCATATTAGAGATTTGGAATTTTAAGACAAAATGATAGCATATCTTGTTTAAATTTACCACAGTAGGTGATGAGGTCTGGGCTCCAAGGTGACGAGGTCTGGTGTTGAAGACTTCTACTGGATAAATGTATTACATGAACTGGACAAGAAACACTATGCATAAAATTTTACATTTCATATAAAAATTGATCATCTGTTAAAAACCCACTTGTACATTTATATCCTTTCTGAGATGATTCCTTAATTTATCTGTCTATACAAAGAGTCAGACCTGCTCTTAAGCCCCTGGGGATTTTTATTACATGCTCCCTTGTACTTCACAAGTTGAGGTTTTAACTAGACCTTGTTCCACAGAATATCTTGGCATTTGTGAACTTGTCTCATTAAATATTTGTTAACCATCTGAGAAACCTGCTATCTGACCTCCTAAACTTCACATTCAAAAAACCTAAGAAAAAAAAGATAATTAGAGTCCAATTTAACTCTGAAAAAATTTTTCAACAATTACATATAGATTTTCTTCTCATATTTTCTATTACAATATGTACAATGAATCCATTCTCATTTATATAATTTTTCTCCTTGTGACATTAGAGTTAGAAAAAGTATCCTTGAAATGCCTACACTAAAAGTTAGTGTGACTTCAGATTTATTTCTTAAAACTGTTGCTTAAAACCATATTCACAAATAAGTTTATTTTAATAGATTCTTTTTCTTTTTATTTTCCTTAGTAAATCTAATAATATGATTAGAGTTGTTCAGATAATCTTCCATCTCAAGGTTTTATTCGTTTCTGATTCATTGTGTCTATTATTAAACCCAGCTGTTGATGTTTTTGAACAAACTGATTTCTGAATTAACTCTACATTGTGTTCTATAATAACC
Source organism: Sorex fumeus (assembly GCF_029834395.1). Lineage (NCBI taxonomy): Eukaryota > Metazoa > Chordata > Mammalia > Eulipotyphla > Soricidae > Sorex > Sorex fumeus. Next base: position 7,093,899 of record NW_026606172.1, on the reverse strand, counting down.
CCACTTCAGTATTATCATGGGTTGCTCCCAATTTACTTTTAGATAATTAAAGCCTCTCTTTATTTCTATCCAAGTTGCCTGTTTTATTTCCCAGAACACACGGATGTGATTTCATTCATGTTGCTCTAGGGGTCTAAAGTTGATAATCATTTTTCTACATCTGCCCTCATCAGTGTCTGCTTGCAATATACATTGCTATATCCCTATCCCTTGGCTTCCTCTCATTAGCATTCACATTCCCACTGATATATTGTGTTTTCCTGCCACAAGCCATTCCTTGTTGTTTTCCTATAAAATCAGTATCATTGCATCAGAATTGTTCTAATTTCCCTAGTATACTAGATATTTTTTTCTTATATTGATTTGTTATGATGATGATTATTTACACATGAATACTTCTGCTTTAGAGTAGATTATTTCTATTATTGAAATATAAAATATATACATTTCACACTATCTGAATAAGCAATTCACATGTTGGTACAGAGAGAGAAGAAAATCTAGGTCACCATAAGAAGCCATGCTTCTCTTCTATTTTTCTAAAATTATAACAAAGAAAAAGTGATATAGATAACTATTATATCCAGTTTTTCATATCTATTAAGTATTAATTTATGGAATATATAATTATAATTATTAATATGTTTTAATGTATGCTTATACAAGTATGGATATATTTTCTATTTTATATAATTAATACATTCACTTTATATACATTCTCTTAGGTGTGTTATATTAATATTGATGTGTTGTTATATTAATATTTAATGACCATTTTATTTATATATAAACCTATAATTGTAGAATAAATTATTAAAAATAAAAATAGTGCTTAGAATTGCTAGTACATCTTAGCTGTAATTTATTTATTTGTTTGTTTATTTTAGTATTGAGGCCACACCCAGCAGTGCTCAGGGGTTACTCCTGGCTCTGTGCTCAAAAATTACTACTGGCATGCTCAGGGATCCATATGGGGTGCCAGGAATCGAACCCAGGGCAGCCGCATGCAGGACAGATGCCCTTGCCACTGTACTGTCACTCCAGCCCACCTTATCTATAATTTAGAATTGATAAATACAATGAAAACTTTTGGAATTGTACATTGCTAATAAAGCATACTAGGTTTTTTGATTGGGGTTTAGATTTGAGGGATACACCAGTTTAGGTTTTGGCGCTCAGAACTTTCTACTGATTCTGAACTCAAAGATCACTCCTGGCAGAGCTTGGGGGATGCTACTGGGTGTCAAGAATTGAACTAACGCTAGTCATGTGCAAAGCAAGCATCCTACCTGCTGTATTGTCTCCCCAGCCCCCACACTGATTTTTTTGGTTATCATTGAAATGTTTTTCACTGTCACTGTTGTCCCGTCCCATTGTTCATTGATTCTCTTGAGCCGGTGTGGGGGCGGGATATTCTTGGTAGCTTGCCCGTCTCTCAGAGAAGGAAGGAGGAATCGAAACAAGGTCAGCTGCGTGTAAGGCAAACGCTCTACCTGCTGAACTGTCGCTCCAGCTATGGGGAGTATCCCGCCCCCACGGCAAAGCCTGGCAAGTTCCCTGTGGTGTATTCAATATGCCAAATAGTAACAACAAATCTCACAATGGAGGCGTTTTTGGTGCCCCCTTAAGCAAATCGATGAACAGTGGGAGGACAGTGCTAAAGTGCTACAGTGAATAGAAATGCTAATTTCCTAGGAAGTCTTTTATTTTATAGATTTATTTTAAAGAAGATACCGAAAAATATAGTTCATTTGGTAGGATGTTTTTATAAAGGGAAACATCATTATCTTTCTTATGTATCCACCTTAATTTACTATTTATATATTTTGCCTAATTGTCTATTTTTGTGTTTTTTGAATCACACTCAGTAGTGCTCAGGAGTTATGCCTGGCTCTTCTCAGGAATTAATTCTGGATGACTCAGGAGACCATATGGGGTGCTAGTGATAGACCCCAGATAGGTTATGTGGAAGTCAAGCTCCCGACCAGTTGTACTATATCTGTGACCACCCCTCCCAATTTCCTTTCAAATGAGAAGAATAACACCTACACTGAAACTTTCATATATACACAGATATATATCTATATATAGATATATAGATATATTTATAGTTAACAGGAAGGTTATATATTGGAGACACTCAAATCTGTACACATTTTAGCAAACAAATGTTTTTCATTTGAATATAATTTGTCAGTATATCTTTAAAAAAATTTTTCTTTTTCTTGTTTTAGACTTTCTACAAAAAGCTTTTGAAAATAAAGAGTTAAAATACCAGTAATCTACGTTTTACTCTTACCTGTTCAATAATTACTCATGTGTGATACATATATCATAAGAATCACAACAGAGAGTTGAGATTTATAGTGTGGCGGGGAGGGGAATCTTTCCTATTTAAAAATCTGAGTGTCTAGGTAAATACTTTTGTAAAATTCTAGACTTTCACTGGCTGGCAAGGAGACAAGATAGTTACAGTTATTTTTCTATCTTTAGAATCTTAGTTGATTCTAGCCATGTGACAGAATTAGATGCTGGTATCTGATATCTAAAAATTTTATGTACCTGAAATATTCAATCATTCTATTGCTGAAGTAATTTTATATCTTTTTATTATATAGACAGTATTTAAATGCAAAAATAAATGAATCGGTTCTTAAAGACAGCATAAAGCAATTCAATAGAAAAGTACAATCTTGTAATATTTTTAATATATTTAGGTCACAATAATAACAATGCATTTAGTATTTCAGGAGAATATTGAATACATATATGTTTATATGTATATATATATGCTGAATGTGAGGGAATTTCAAAATTAAAAGTCAAATATGAGACTGTTAAAATTATAAGAATTCTATATTTTGTTTTCTGCTGAGTTTTACTATAATACTTAGTATTCTAGCCAATGGACATAATATACTATTAAAAAACACTCTCTATATGCAATTTGTAATTCAATGATATTTTCTTTTAATCTAGTCAATAATAACTTGAAAATAAGTCAGACCATCTGTTCATAATCTTGCATAAAAACTTGGATCATCATATAACTAATCTACTTAAAAGTATATTATAATATATTTAAACATTGCTATTTTCCAATTCAGTTTTGGCTACTAAGTTTATAATTTCCACAAATGTTTCCAGTCTTCACTCTCCAGAACCAAGAATTAAATTGATGAGCTAAAGGAACTTGTTCAAAACTAAATAGCAAAGTGTTTACTTGTTCCTAAACATGACTTTTATCTTAAATTCTTATTTTCAAAAGGCTACTTTTGACAATTCCTCTCGGCATTTAATCAGGTTAAAGCATCGTCTGTCCTTTCTGTAAATGCTAGTGAAAAATGCCAACTTTAAACCAGTGACACTGTATTACACCGTGTGTGTGTTTTGTAACTTAACATACAAGGTTTTCCTTACAGTTTATTTCTCCCTAAGAGCCGGCACTTTGTTAATATGACTGTGTACAATTTTCTGACAAGTGCTGAACCTACGCTAACAAAAAATGGTTCTTATTTATGATGTGTCAAATTACTGTTCTGAGAGTAGACCTTTTAGGTTGCATTCAGCCTTTAATTTGACTGAATTTAAATGGCATAAAATGCCTTTTAGTTGGGCCTTGGCTGGCATATTATATATCTCATTTCAATGAAAAACATTCACATGCAAATCCAGTTTGTTTGGAGTGAGGACAAATGCGACTATCATGACTGATGAAGGCTTTTGATCACAGTTCCCCAAACTGAAACCTTAAAAAAGAAGAGGCTATTTGGACTGGCATCTGCAATCCCATGAATTATTTAGTTCACATTATTCATAAATCTCTTTGAAGAGGCGGTTTTATGAGATTTCTAAGGAGGAGTAGTTATACTTGTGTTGTCAGTTTCAGTGCATGCTGGAAGTGCTTGTCTTTGCGTACACTTTCTTTAAATGCTCAGCGTTCTATATGCTGTAAAATTTGTTATCAGAGAGACCTAGTAAATTAATCTTTTAGGTCATGGAATCTGATATCCATTCCTTCCCTTGTCCTCCTGCCTCCGCATTTGATTTGTTGGAAGAAATAGTAGAATTAGCATAAAGTGTAACAATTCACAGAGTGTGTACAAATTGGGCAAAACACATCAACGGAATGTACATTTTCTGTTCCAACTTTATCAAAGAACAAATTAAAAGCCTCCTTTTCCTAAAACAAATCATCTTCCCTAAGCCGCCTGCACTTAAGCAATAATTTTGCGCTTCTCTATTTCTAGACTTCATGAGCTTTATTTAGTTGATGACTATATTTAAAAAATAATGGGGGGGGGGCTGAATTGATAGTACAGTGGGTCGAACGTTTGCCTTGCAGGCAGCCAACTCTGATTTGATTCCAGGCATCACATGTGGTTCCCCTGAGCACTGCCAGCTGTGATCCAAGAATAAGCCCTGTAAAAAAGCAGGGTGTGACTCCCCAAAATGAGCCAAAATTTTTTAAAAAAAGAAATAAAAGACAAAAGATGGTGCTGAGGTCCAGCATAGGAAAAGCTTCTTGTGAAACCAAAATATTAGCAGTACAGTACTTGCCAATGCATTTACCGACAAATTAGTAATGTTGTATCACCTCATATCGTTCACTAAAACAAGAGAAATAGCATCTATGTGGTGGAAAAATGTACTTATACAATAGTGGAAACTACTGAATATTATATTTAAAATATTTAAAATTTATGATAGTCCCTGAATTTGGTTTATGGAACGATGCACTAAAAATAGAATCTAAATGCTCTTTAATTAACTATTCCTTACATGGAGAATGCATGTTAGGTATTTTATTCTAGACCTTAGCAATTTTAGAGTGAATGACTTAGGAAATAATAACCTAAATTTAGAATTAGATTAAAGAACCAGTGGAGAACATTCTGAAGGTTATCTTTTTCCCTTGTTGTAGTTTAACATTAGGATGACACACTATATATAGAAAAATAACACTTTATCTATTTTAAATCATTATTTAGGCATGGAGGAGCTTGATCTTGATAGCGCCAAAGAAATGATGGCATTTGGACCCCTTAGAATTAAAATAGTTGCCTGAATTACACTGAAACAGATTAAATAGATTCCCTTAAGTTATTCCTAACTGCATTCTCCATTTATAGTTGCTATTTTGTTTTCTGGAATTAACCAATTTTCTATTAATTAGGATTTAGAGAACAGTAAGCTTGTGTTTGCTTCATAACATTTGTTTTAATACTGTAGAGCAAAATCAGCATGCATTTCTGGGTTTTATAGCTCTATTTACACATCATCTCAAAAAAGTCTCATGAAGACATTTGACTAATTCTGTTAAATGTTTGCTTGTTTCATTTCTGCTCCTTCACACATCTCTTGTCACTTTAAGTCCTTGGGATTACTGTAAATTCCAACTACTACAAATGCTCTTCCTTCTTATCAGTGAATTCTATAGACTTTCACTGTAATGATAATACTCTTGTAAGTCAATAATTGTTTACTAGTTGATATTTTGGTTCTCTAATTAAAAACTATTCTCAAAAGTTCAGTAATTTCTTCCCAGATAAATATTAAGACGTAATTATTATAAAATAGCACTGCATTGTAGCATTGTCCTCCCATTGTTCATCGATTTTCATGAGTGGGCCCAGTAACGTCTCCATTGTGAGAATTGTTGTTACTGTGTTTGGCACACAGAATATGTCACAGGTAGCTTGTCAGGCTTTACCATCTGAGCAAGATACTCTTGGTAGTTTATCAGGCTCTCCGGGAGGGGCAGAGGAATTGAACCCGGGTTGGCCACATGCAAGGAAAATGCCTTATCTGCTGTGCTATCACTCCAACCCATAAATAATATAATAAGAATTAAATAAACTATGATATTTTCATATGATTTCAAAAATTATTTTATTAATTTCTGTACATGTGCTTGTACAGAGATTGTATGTCATATAATTTTTTTCACATCACAGTCACCATCATGATCATCCTGTTGTTCATCGATTGCCTTGAGCAGGCACCAGTCATGTCTCCTTCTTCCTAGCCCTGAGATTTTAAAAGAACCATATTCAATGCTCTTTCAGGGCTACGAGAATGAGACCTATCATTGTTACTGGTATTTGGCATATTTAGTATTACACGGGAAGTTTGTCAGACTCTGCCGTGTGGGCAGGATACTTTCAGTAGGGTTCTCCAAAGTAAAAATGGGATATTAAGATGTTGCTCGGCCACGGATGCAGTCGCACGCTTCCGGGAGCTGGGTTTTATAGTCTCTGGGTCTTGGCCGTTGATGGGACCACCTCGTGCCGGCAGCAGCCGGTGGGTGTCACGCCTACCTACTGGAAGATGGGGGATCTGGGTGGAGAAGGCCCAGTCCCGGTCCGAGCAGGCTTGGAGATCTCAGCCCCAGGACCCGCATGCCTGGGTTCCTCTGCCGGTTCCTTCATGCATGAGGTTTGTCCGGATGTGTGGACAGTAGTCTCAGCATGGCTGTGGGTGGTTCTGGAGGTCTTCGGCTGCTGGTGCTCTGCTTGGAGCGGGGAGGGAAACTCAATCTGCCCCCCTCCAAGGAGCCCCAGTGAGGACAGCCAGGCACGGGGCAGGAGACTCTGAGCTGTTCTCTTCCACTGTTCTCTTTTTCACATCACCTTCTGCATAAGAATGTGAATGCTTATTGATGGATTCTGCATCATAATTGGTAGAAGATTGGTGGCTCAAAGGTATCAAAACTTCAAAGTGTTTCAATATACTTTATTTATTAAGAACCATACATTATTGCTTTACTATTTTATCATTGCCATAAATGGGCATAAAATGTTTAATTTTCACATGGTTAAATGAATCAAACAAGGTATATTTTAAAATAACTACTGACTGGATAAATTTTAATTTAAACAAATTTTAAAAAAACATTATGCTTATAGCTTCTAGAAAATTAGAAATGATTCCTATGTATTTATAATATTTACAAGACTTTATTGGTTTTGTTTTCTTCTGTATCCATAACTTGCTTTAATCAGAGCTTACTGCTGGCAGAGCTTCTGGATGACAATTGGTGGTACTCAGAGTTCCATATGTGATATAGGGGATTAAACTAGTGTTTAAGGCAAACAATTTACCTCCTATACTAAATTTATGGCCAGAAAACTATGACACGGTCACGGTCCTCCCGTTGTTCATTGATTTGCTCAAGTAGGCCCAGTAACGTCTCCATCATGAGACTTGTTGTTACTATGTTTGGCATATTGAATATGTCACGAGTAGCTTGCCAGGCTTTGTCGGGCAGGTGAGATTCTCTCAGTGGCTTGCCGGGCTCTCCAAGAGGGGCGGAGGAATCGAACCTGGCTTGGCCGGGCCAGCTGTGTGCAAGGCAAACACCTTACCGAACATTTTATAAAAATCTAATATTGTTTGTATATCGTGTATGGAAAACAATTTAACAAATTTATATTAAATTTGTCCATCAAAATAAGCTCCTGAGATTCTGTAGAATAATATGACGCTATTATCTAACAGTACTCTATATTACTCAAGCTATAGATTTAGAACATCTCTAAAATAGCTTCCTGATATAGTTACATAAACATGAAATATAACTTTAAATTTGTCCAAATACTTTATAAAAACATTAATTTTTGCAGTACCATAATATTTTTATAATAACATATAACTATATATATTAGTTTGTGCATTTAATTTATACCATATACTATATGAGTTTTGACAAAGTCTTGAAAACTTCTTCCTATATTTCAGAGAAAAAATAGTAATAAACCTACAGAGAAATATGAATAAAAAAAATTTGAAAGCAGAATGAAGAATGTACTTAAGTATACCAAAGCACAAAAATGTGAAAGCATAAGAAAAAGTGCAATTTATGAATTGGAATGAATAAAGATTAAGATATTCTTGAAGCTCAAATGATATAAAATAAAGTGGTGTGAATATTTTATATGTAAACTACCAGTTCTAAAAGCAAGAAAATAGTTGAAAGACTTTTTAATACAAAATGTCAGGTTTTGGTTCATACAATTTCATCACTATTTATACAATGAGAAAGCATTCTATAAAGCATAAAAAAGGAAAAAATTATACACATTACTTAATTATTAAAATATGTAAAAACACAAGAGTTAGAAACAAACTTGACTTACTTATCTAAAAGGCAATAAAAGGTATATCATTGAGGAAATAACTTATTTTTATATTTTAATATTTAAAATTATTTAAATAACATTTTCCTTTTAGGCACTTTCATTTGCAATACTGATCCTCTGGTTTCCTAAACTATCCAGAGTTCATTCAAATAAGAATTCAAAAAAAAATTATACATAGCATTTGCTATATGTATATGTATGTCTATATCTATATCTAAAGATTTCAAGTTTTCTTTACAAATATTTTTCTTCTGAAATCTATTTTTTAAATTAGAGAATACCAAAATTGCAATGTGGTTTCCTTTTTTTTTGGTGGGGGGGGATGTTGGCAACAACCTCTTGCACTCAAGGCTAATGCTGGTTCTGCACTCAGGGAATACTCCAACTGGGGTTCAGGGAACATATGTGGTGTCAGGGATGGAATCCAGGTTGGCTGAATGCAAGGCAAGTGTCTTCCCCACTGTGGTATCTTCTCATCCTAATCATTACTCATATATGAGATTTAATTGAGTTCCCTGATCTGATATCTTTTTTGTCCCCTTTATTTACAAATTATCGGAGGCCCAATGTAGAGTTATGGCCCTATCAAGAGTTGATACTATTTAAATCATATTGCTTCCTTTCACGAAAATATTTAATGTCTGTTAGTTTTCTTTTTCATAATGCTAGGATAGTGACTACTATCTTTAGATGATGGTTTTCAAATAGTTTTCTCTATTTTTTCGCTGGAACTTTACTGTAAAGAGAAAATTCTACTGATTAAATATTTGGTTTTAAAAATGATTTTTCCTTTTGCAAAGCTTTATACTTTTATAGAATCTCATTTATCTATTTTAGCTAATGTCTATATATGGTCTTTGGAGATAGCTACAAAACTATACTTCAAGTCTATGTTGAAAAACTTACCATTGATGTTTTTGTCTATGTGTTACTTCTGTACACCCAAACCTCAGAATGTTATAAATAACTATTAATCCAACTATGTAGCTCTTTATACATGCATATACACACATATATATACATTATACATACATCATGTGCCCACACATACACAAACACATTATATATATACATATACATGTGTGTGTGTGTGTATATATATATATATATATTTTTTCTCTTGGGTTTAACTATTTTAGCAACTGTTTCTTTCTCAAGCATCATTTTCATACATTTTCCCCTAAGTGTGAAATTTCTGTAGTTAAGAAAGAAAAGCCTGTGAACGACTTTAGCTAAAATCACACTTTTCCAAGTCTTCAAATTCTAATGAGGCATAGAAGAAAATTGTAGTGTCTAGATAATTTTAGTTGATAGTAAGAAAAAATTATTTTGGATAAATCTCCAGTGATTCATTATTGAAAGATTGAGTTTAACTTTTTGCAGCATAGTTGGTGAAAAAAATTAAAATGGATGAAATGTAGATGGCTATTTAACACTGAATCGTAGCTATTACAATGTTCATATCTTGAAAGTCTAATTATGTGTTAAGCATCATAATTTAAATATAGTAGTAATTTGTTTCAAATCATAATTTTGTTCTTTGTAAGAGGGAATCAAACACTACTAGTATTGGCTAACACTATGTTGCTAGATTTTGTCAATAATTACATGTTGATGTGGATATATATATCCATATATATACATATATATTATTTTTCTAGGTTACAGAGTTATTCAGTAGCACTTTTTATTTGGATGTAAATGTATTAATCTAAATATTTTGTGTGTAACTGTTCTATTAAATAACTCTGTAATCTAGGAAAGGTCACTGAGGCTCGAGTTTGTAATATGTGATCTCTTAGTTTTCATTCTATTTCTTTGAGAAATATTGACAATATATTTATTTCATTTTATTATGTGTGCATGTGCATATGGAGTAAATTTTAAACAGGTGATTGCACATAATAAATGATAATCAGTTTTTGTTTTGTAATTATGTTTCCTTTAAAATAAGTTTTGGGCAAGATAAACATCTAATGTATGTTTGTATTAATTCATTGATACTAGGAAGTTCTGTCTCCTTAGAAAAACTTAGCACTATTTTATTTTTTCCTTTTAAGAGTAATGGCTCCCTGTCTATAAATGTGCTTATAGAATAGAAAAAAATGCTAAGATTTTTAAAAAATGTGGTATAATCTTAAAATAAAAGACACTATTCACAGAAAGCTTATATTAGTTTAGCTTTAGCTTTCTGTGAATAAGTACAAGTCATGAACTTGCTCTCTTTTTTGCTAAATGTTTGATTGTTATAGAAATTTTCAGTAAACTTTTAAAGGAAACCAAAAATATAAATGTTCTATATTGTAGCATATTGGAAATACAGACTATAAAATCATTTTGTTATTATAGTAAATCTTAAAATTAGAAATAGGAATGAAAAGAACAGAAAATGTGATGATGAGTTATATCAGTTTAATATGCTCATGGTATATATATAGTCCTTTTATTTTGATGAAGGAAACTTTACAGCTTTCAGTTTTCACACAGTTGTTAGTTCAGTAGTGATACCACATAATGTTATACTTTACTTATTGATTATTTGTGTAGGTTTTAAAGATAAAATCCATTAGCATAATTTATAATTTTTACTGTTAATGGTCTTCTATAAATAGCTATGACAATTCTATTATAATGAGCATGATTTTCACCATTATGTGCATAAATTTTGACCATATTAAAATGATAATTTTCATCATTTATATAATAATCACCTCTGCAAAACAGCATAAATAATTATATGTTAAAGTTATACCTTGTCAATTTTTGTAGAAAGGTAAAGAATCATTAATGTCATTTCTAAAACTTTTCTCTGGTCAAAGTACCTTCATTTCATTGTTTTCCATTTTAAACATGAACTGTTAAAATTGCATTTTTAAGATCATTTTCAGTCACTTTTGGGTGGTGTGCGATGTGCACTTTACAATTGACTTATAATTGGACTGTGCTGACAATGGAAAAATCTTACAAGTATTGAACATGACATTTATGACAGTATTGCTGTCATCTTGGCTTCTTTTATTGAATATGCAGAGAATTATAATTGGGCTAACAAGCCTGGTAGCCTGGCCTCTTTCCAATTATATTAACCAGCCTAGTCTGGTATTAGTCGCCTGAACATACATGGAAACAAGCAGAGCACTTTTATTTTTGTTTCTATTTTATTTTAGTACCTGTAAAATAATGTAAGAATAAAATCATCTACCTTTGCTTGAAAATTTTTAATAATTAATTTTTCTCGTATTGATAAGTGTAAAGATTTACTTTCTCCAACTTTTACTTCTCTAATCTTTGATTAAAATAAGAGTTTTACAAAAAATTGTTGACATTTTATATGATAAATATAATTACCATTGCTTAATTTTTTAAATGACGTTTAAGTAAAATTTATTTCAATTTGTCCTAAATCTTAAGTGATTTTAAGTTTGAGGAGTAATTTCAAAGCAACAGGGAAAAACGTATACTATTTTCTTTGAAATTGAAGCAAATAGTATTTTTATATAATATAAAATAAGTCCTATTTAGTCATAAAAATATTCAAGATAAAAATAATTACAGGCATTCCACTTGAATCATGCACATCCAATCTTGGGATTGAATGTCTTTTACTTTCTGAAGGTCTCTCACTCTGTCTGTTGCTCTCTTTTGCTGGAGAGAAATCCACATTCTCTTGAATGCGTTTTCCTTTCCCTTTTCTAAAAATGTATTTGCTTAAAACAAGACACAAAATAAATCTTTGTCATTTGAATTCTGAAATCTACTAAAAAAGTTCTGCTAAGATATTAAATACTTAATTTTAGTTAAGAACAAAGCATAAGAAAGTTAAGAAAAAAATAGTGGTTTAAAAGACTCATGGAACTTGCAGTGTAACAGTTATTGATTTTACATATGTTTCTCTTTCTTCTGTTATTTTACTATCATTGCTCTAATTCTTTTACAAATATATACAGTTTTTCAATCTACAGTGTTTACAGTATCTATTGCTTTCATCTCGGTCAAACCTTTTCTAAATAGAAATATAAAAGCAATCTAAAAACTTGCCTTACAGAAATAAAACACCACTGCAGTATTTAAAAAGTAGTGTTGTTCATGGAAAAAATATACCACAAACAAAAGAATTATATGTCAATAGGGAATTATTCCTTTCCTCTCTTCTTATACTCAAAACCATTAAAGTTAAAGAATTATATAATCCAATGTAATGTAATGTAAAGGTACTGGCAGAGGAACCCAGGTGTGCCGGACCCGGTGCTGGATCTCCAAGCCTGCTTGTTTCGAGACTGGGCCTCCTCCAGCCAGATCCTCTGTCTTCCAGTGGCTAGACAGTTATACACACTAACTGCCATGTAACCCCATCAATGGCCAAGATTCAGAGATTATAAAGCCAAGCTCCCAGAAGCATGTGGCCACAAATGAAACTGAAAAGAATGACCTCTTCTTGTCTAATTCTAACACTTGGAGAACCTGAAAGGCTACCGAGAGTATCCTGCCCACGTATATATGGCTGACTGGGAACATCTGTAAAGGTGATTAGAGGCTGCCCCAAAAGCCCCCATCCCTCTTGGAGAGCCTGGCAAGCTACCGAGGTATCCTGCCCACACAGCAGATCCTGGAAAGCTACCTGTGGCATACTCAATATGCCAAAAACAGTAACAATGATGGTCCTCATTCCCCTGACCCTGATAGAGCCCCCAAAAAGCCATCGGGCTACACTAGCACGTGACAGGGATGAATGAAGACATTACTGGTGCCCGCTCGAGCAAATCGATGAACAACCAGGTGATAGTGATAGTGATGATAGTGATAGTCCCATGTATTAAAATGGGAAAGCAACCAGAACGTAATATGTATAGTGTGATCCTATTTTGAAAATATGCCGTATAACTGTCATTGATTTTTGTTTGTTTGTATTTGGGGGTCACACTTGGTGTTGCTCAGAGGTTACTCTGGACTCTATATATGAAGGTCAGTCTTGGAGATGCTCTGGAAATCATGTATTGTCAGGGATCTGACCCGGGCCCCTGGCAGGTAAAGCATACACTTGATTTGTTAAGCTATCTTTCTGTCCCTTGTTACTTGTTTTTGTAAGAACTGCAAAATGCCCTGTCTACTATAAGCAAACTTAACATTATTTGAGCATATTGTATTAAAGAAGGATTAGACACAATTTCCTTATATACATTTGCCTCTAATTTTTTGCACGCTGTAAAAAAAACACTAATCGTTTTCAGTTTTAAATAAAACATACAACAAAATAGAAGTATTGATTAATCAAGTAACTAGGAGCAAATTTCTTGGTTAAAGTAACTTTTAAAAATCGGGAAGATATGCGCAGCTAGAACCAGCCCCTAGAAAGCCGGTTTTCAACCCCTGATCTGCGTGGGACGGGCACAGAGGCCCAGCTCTGGGCAACAAAGCTGAACGGCTCCAATTCCAAACAGGAGACGTTCCCAACTCCTTGCCCAGTGCCAGGGACTCTTTCCGGACCCGCGGCCACTAACGCGGCTGCGAAATATTTTCCCACTACGTTTGCCATAGGAACCATAAGCTACCTTCTTAGATGGAAACTTCTCTAGTTTAGCTCAGCCACTAGAAACACAGTAGCCAATAACTCATAAGCCTATCTTAACTCACACTGCATATCAAGCAGAATAGTAACAGTGAACGTGAAGGACTAAACTACACCTCTCACAATGGTAAAGCAACGCAAAAGCCCACCAAACTTTCATATTGAAGAGTCTAGCCCAGATGACACCAACAGTACTGTAGTGTTAGACAACCTCTCTGACAAGGAATTCAGAAGGGAGCTACTTAGGATGCTTAGGGAATTAAAAGAAACAATGGAAAGCAATGCCAATAGAAGACAAGAGGATCTGAAGGCAGAAATGAGGAAAATGCAATCAGAAATGTCAGACCTGAAAAATCTCGTAGGCGAATTGAAAAGCTCAGTGGAAGGCCTCAGCAGCAGAGTAAGAGTGGCTGAGAACAGAATCAGTGAGCTCGAAGATGAAGTTCAGAGACTCTCCAGAAAAGAGCAGAAAATGGAAGAGACTCACAATTCGGGAACAGATGGCAAGAGAAGATCATGATGAAGCCAAGAGGGGTAACATAAGAATTATTGGAGTCCCAGAGGGACAGGAAGAAAACCTCGATGAAGAAGAAACTGTCAAAGACATCATTGCTACAACATTTCCAGAGCTGAAGAAAACTTGTGACCACATTCAGGAGGCCCGAAGGGTACCAGCTAGAAGAAATCCGAATAAAAATACCCCAAGACACATTCTGATCAAAATGACCAAAACCTTAGACAGAGACAAAATTCTGAAAGCAGCAAGATCGAAGAAAGAAATCACTTACAAAGGAGCATCCTTAAAATTCACAGCTGATTTTTCTGATGAAACCCTCATGGCCCGAAAACAGTGGTGGGACATAGTAAAAAAAACTCAATGAAATAAATGCCTCCCCAAAAATACTTTTCCCAGCAAGACTCTCATTCATAATTGAAGGAACAACACACAGTTTCACAGACAAACAACAGCTCAGGAACTTCATAGACTCAGAACCATGTTTACAAGAACAACTAAATGGGCTACTTTAAGGCAAGAAAGGCCCCTCAAATACACCAAATTTTAACAGAACAATGGGACAAAATCCCATAACAATAATCTCTCTCAATGTCAATGGGCTAAATGCACCAATTAAAAGACATAGAGTGGCAGGATGGATTAGAAAATTGAATCCAACATTCTGCTACCTGCAAGAAATGCATCTCAATAGTCAAAGCAAACACAGACTCAGAGTCAAAGGCTGGAAAACAATCCTACAGGCAAACAGCTCCCATAAAAAAGCTGGGGTAGCCATCCTTATATCAGACCACATCGATTTCAGAGTGAGGAAGGTCATAAGAGACAGTGAAGGCCATTTCTTATTGATCAAAGGATCTGTACAACAGGAAGAACTTACAATAATAAATGTATATGCACCTAATGAGAGACCAGCAAAGTACTTAAAACAACTACTCATAGATTTGGAAAAAGACATCAATAGCAACACAATACTAGTGGGAGACTTCAACACTGCTTTGTCACCTCTTGATAGATCAACCAGACTCAAGCTTAGCAAGGACATACTTCATCTGAGGGAAACAATGGAAGAAAGGGACTTAGTAGATATATACAGGACACTTCACCCACAAAAAGCTGAATACGCATTCTTCTCAAGCGTACATGGAACATTCTCCAAGATAGACCACATGCTGAGCCACAAAACATGCCTCCATAAAATTAAGAAGGTAGAGATTGTATCAACAATCTTCTCAGACCATAATGCGCTGAAATTAGAAGTAAATCACACACAAAAACAGAAAACTAAATCAAACACCTGGAAATTAAACAGTGCACTATTGAACAACGAGTGGATTAGACAGGAAATCAAAGAGGAAATCAAAAGATTCCTAGAAACGAATGAAAATGAGAACACGAGTTACCAAAACTTATGGGACACAGCAAAGGCTGTGTTAAGAGGAAAGTTTATAGCTCTACAAGCATTCCTCAGGAAGGAGGAGCGAGCACACATAAGTAACCTAACCTCACAGCTTAAGAGCTTGGAGAAGGACCAAAAAAGGAGCACAACCCGAACAGGAGAAAGGAAATAATAAAACTCAGAGCAGAGATTAACGAGATGGAAACCCAAAAAACAATCTGAAAGATCAATGAAACCAAAAGCTGGTTCTTTGAGAAAATTAACAAGATCGATAAGCCTCTAGCAAAACTCACAAAGAAAGGGAGAGAGAAAACCCTAATAAACCGAATCAGAAATGAAAAGGGGGTCATTACAACAGAAACCACAGAAATTCAGAGGATCCTCAGGGAGTACTTTGAGAAGCTTTATGCCACGGAACATCAAAACCTCGAGGAAATGGATAAATTCCTAGACTCCTACAGACTCCCAAGGCTGAACCAAGAAGACCTGGAATACCTGAACAGACCTATCAGCATCAAGGAAATTGAAATGGTCATAAAAAGTCTCCCCAAGCACAAAAGTCCTGGCCCGGATGGATTCACTAGTGAATTCTTCCAAATCTTTAAAGAGGACTTACTCTCAATCCTCTTTAAGCTCTTCCACGAAACTGAAATATCAAAAACACTTCCGAACAGTTTCTACGAAGCAAATATCACACTGATACCAAAAGCAGACAGAGATACCACAAAGAAAGAGAATTACAGGCCGATATCCCTGATGAACACAGATGCAAAGATCCTCAACAAACTACTAGCAAATAGAATCCAACTACTCATCAAAAAGATCATACACCATGACCAAGTAGGATTCACCCCAGGGATGCAAGGATGGTTTAACATTCGGAAATCAATCAACATAATCCACCATATCAACAAAAGAAAAGATAAAAAGCATATGATCATATCAATAGATGCAGAGAAAGCATTTGATAAGATCCAGCACCCCTTTATGATGAAAACCCTAGCCAAAATGGGTATAGAGGGGACCTTCCTCAACATAATTAAAGCCATCTACCACAAGCCTACAGCAAGCATCATCCTCAATGGGGAAAAACTGAGAGCCTTTCCTCTAAGATCAGGGACGAGACAGGGATGCCCACTCTCTCCACTGTATGAGATTAATACCCAAGAATAGCTGAGATCAGCACCAGGAGGATTACTCCATAACTTAGAGGCCAGTCGGGTATCCTAGAGGAAAGGGCAGTTCAGATAGAGAAGGGAGCACCAAATAAAGGATGTTTGGAGGATCCTCCCAGGAGGGGAGATGCATGTCGAAAGTAGACTATGGACTGAACATGTTTGCCACTCAATGCCTCTTTTGCAGACCACAACACCCAAAAGGAGAGAGAGAACACAGGGGACTGCCCTGCCACAGAGACAGGGGGGATGGGGGGGATGGGGGTGGGAGGGATATTATCCATGGTGGTGGAAAATGGGCACTGGTGGAGGGATGGGTATCTGATCATTGTATAATTGAAATCAAAGCACAAAAAATTATAAATTTACAACTGTAAAAAAAATAAAATAAAATAAAGGGAAAAAAATCGGGAAGATGGCTCAGATTATCAGAGTTCATGATTTGCATGTGAAAGCACTAGATTCTATCACTGGCCCACATGGTCCTTTGAGGACCAGCTGATCCTAAGAGCACTGCTGGGAAAAACCTCTGGACACCAGTTTGGCATAAGCCCCAAACACCACTGGGTATGGCCTCCAAACAAATAAAAAAAGTTAAAAAGTAAATTTCAAGTTTTAAGTTTTAATGTTAAAACTTTAAGAACTTCATAAACTGGCGAGAGAGAGATTACAGGAAGAAATAGTAATCGAGCCAAGTTCACTAGCCATACGTGGGTGTGGTGTCCTGGTTTCAATCCCAGGCACCAGGTGTGGACACTTATTCTCCTAAGGGTCACTTCTGAGCACAGAGTCTGGAAAAGACCTTGAGGACAGCCAAGCATGGCCTCCAAACCACACAGAGCAGAACAAAACACACAAATCCATGGACTACATCTTATAAACAATTATGTCATAGAAACAATTTTAGATCTTACCTTTTTAAGACAATTTAGTTTATTTTAATAATATTATGAACATTTTCCACTGGAATAAACTCTTGTTAAGTTATGAAATAAACAAAGAATGAATGTGTTTCTGTATAGACTTAATGCAAGTTTCTTGAAACCATTTAGCTCTGTTATTACCTAAAAATAATTATTTAAACTACCGTGGACATTACTCTGTGAACCAGTAAAAGAAAAATACTAATATCATTAATGTATTTTCTGGTAGTGGGAAAAACTGGAATTATCTGTAAGTACTGTCATATATTTCTAGATTTGCTAGCAATTATTTTCTTTGTTTCTAAATCACTCAAAATTTAAAGATTAAATTAAAATTTTCTATGGGAAGTTTATGAGTAAGTTTATTAGCTTAATGTAAAAATTAAACTTCACTGAAGGCCAGTATCCCAGATTAGACACTGAATTACCTTTTAGGAGGTGAACACATTTCATTTTTTGTTTCAGTAGGAGAGTCCCAGTGCTGATCAAGGCCACATGCAGTGGTTTCCAGTGCAGTATGCTTTCTACACTTTTGAAAATTCTTTCCCCAATCTTCATCTTTAACATTTTTTGAAGGTTGAAAATGTAATCCTTTCTCAAATTAATTTTAAAATAATATTTAAATTAAAGCAAGACATACTTGTTCAAAATGTCTAGAGATATCTTTTTGTCTAACTGTTCTGCAAGAGTTCCCTAATTTCCTCAATTCTATGTCAGATAATGCTATTTAATATAAATAAGGGGCTGGAGCGATAGCACAGCGGTAGGGCATTCGCCTTACAAGCGGCCAACCTGGCCGACCCGAGTTCGATTCCTTCGCCCCTCTCGGAGAGCCCGGCAAGCTACCGAGAGTATTCGATATGCCAGACACAGTAACAACAAAGTCTCCAATGGAGACGTTACTGGGCCCGCTCGAGCAAATCGACGATCAACGGGAGGGCCTTTTAAATTTATACTTCTTAATGGAAATAATGTCATTTTAATGTAATAGAGTTTTCTAGATGCAAACTATGTGGCCAATCAAGAACCAAATGGCTAGAGTTTAATGAATCATGTGATTTTGATTTGGCTTTGTAAATCCAGTGTTTGCAGTATAGTTTGTGACTCAGGGCAATTAAAGTCCAGCTGTGTAAACTAGTATTTTGGAGAATAGATTTTAATCAGATAGACCTTGACTCAAACTCCAAATTTTCTATTTCTTGCTCTGTCATAGTAAACAAGTAATTTGTCTTTTTTTTTATCATTGTGAGGCAATGATAACAAAACTTACTTAATGAGGTTGTCATTAAATGAAAAATATATGAGAAGCACCCAGCATCAACTTTTTCATTTAGTAATCACTCAGAAAATCCAAGTGACCTACACATACGATTTTTCCAAATGTCATGGATTATGTTTTTTTTTGTTCAATAGTAGTAGACATATTTGAAGTGTTTGAGTTTTTCTTGTCATTAATAGAAATTTATGCTTAAAACTATTTATATACAATTGTAAAAAGGAATGCTATGTGGAATTTTGCTGTGTGACTCTTACCTAATCAAGGATTTAATTGATCTATTAACACAAAATAACAAATTATCATTTTCTTTATTAAAAGTCTTTTCCTCTAATTTGATCATTTCCTCTAATTTGATCCATCAAGGGCTGTAGCGATAGCACAGCGGTAGGGCGTTTGCCTTGCACGCAGCCAACATGGCCGACCCGAGTTTGATTCCTCCGCCCCTCTCAGAGAGCCCGGCAAGCTACCGAGAGTATCTCGCCCGCACGGCAGAGCCTGGCAAGCTCCCCGTGACGTATTCGATATGCCAGACACAGTAACAACAAAGTCTCCAATGGAGATGTTACTGGGCCCGTTCGAGCAAATCGACGAACAACGGGAGGGCCTTTTTACCTTTACTTTTACCTTCCTCTAATTTGATCATTTAACCATTAGTATATCCATTTTGACTCTACTAGTGATAACATATTTTTGTTACTTAATCTCTAATATTAAATACTCTATTGTTAATATACTAATATACACATTGATATCTAATACTCTAATATCTAATATTTCTGTTCTCTTCTTATGCTGTCCTTTCTGGGCATCAGCGGCTGCTTCAAAGAGTAAAGTTAAAGGTGAGTTCGTATATATCCTGCATGATTTTTCAATGATCTGTCTTTCTACTCAATCTTGTAACCCCTTTTATATGGTTTTGTTCAGAATATTAATATTAGTTGTACATGCTTAAAAATTCAAATATACATTATTCTAATTATTCAGTTTTTGATATTTTCATGTTTGCATGAATGTTTCTGAGTTTTTCTTCTTGTATTATTTTGCATCTTATTCCAAGAAGAATAAAATTCTTTTGTGAACTAACCTTTTGTCCACTGATTGTAGTTTTCCTGATAAAACTGTAAATTGGAAAAATATCACATAACATGAATCTGATACAAAGTCTCAAAAACTTTTCTAAGAATTTGGTGAAAAGAAAAAAATATCCTTTCAAATTTTAATAGTATAATCAGTTTTTTATTTGTGCATTTTCCCCCATTTTCTAATTATATAATGTTGCATAACCCTACAATATGTGCAAAAGGATGGACTTTTCCAATGCCAGGATGTTTTCCTAAAAGTAAAAGGACTTTGTCTGGTAATGTCAGTGATACTAGTTCTGAAAAAAATTCAGATATTTTTATAATTCAAGCTCACAGCTTCTGTTTTAATTTTATACTCTCAAGAACAATCTAAACTTAAAATTCAGTTTAATTTTATACAGCAAGGATCTGTTTCCCCTTCTTCATTTTTCTTACACAGCAGTATGGCAATGATTTTATTGTTTATTTGCTATTATATGTGGTTTCCTTGTCTATAGTATGAATCACTGTCACTGTCACTGTCCTCCCATTGTTCATTGATTTGCATGAGAGGGCCCAGTAACATCTCCATTGTGACACTTGTTACTGTGTTTGACATATTGAATACGTCACGGGTAGCTTGCCAAGCTTTGCTGTGTGGGCGAGATACTCTTGGTAGCTTGCTGGGCTCTCCAAGAGGGGCAGAGGAATTGAACCTGGGTATGAATATAAATTCCAAATGTTTATTCCAAGTATTTCTCTGCTAATAAAATTGTAGAGAACTTTAATTTTCCTTCATTTTCCATGCACTTGACTTTCTTTTTGGAGAAATTTGTTTTTTGTCGGTGTTGTGGTTTTTTTTTTTAATTTTATGATACACAAGGCAACAATCAGGGTTTAGTCCTGGCTCTGCACTCAGGAATTAGTCCTGCTGGTGCTCAGGGGACCATATGGGATACTAGGGATCAAATCCAGGTTGGTTGCATGCAAGGCAAATGCTCTACTGCTATATTAGCACTGCAATCCCAAGAAATTTCTGATCCTTCATTGGTATTGTTCTGTGTAATATTTTGTCTATATTTGAGGAATGAAATAGAATATCTGACTCTTCCCACTCTTACATTAAATCCAAGACAGGACTTTCTCCATTGTCACTCACTTTTAGTACTCCCTTTACTTTGATTCTAGTTTTACAATTAATTTAACACAATGACATAGATTCATCTCAGAAGATTTAACTGCTACTGACTTTTAAGAATAAACAGTTACTGAGAGACTATTTTTTGCCTAGCAATGTATTTACTTTTAGCGAGAGCACAGCGGGCAGGGTGTCTGCCTTGCACTTGGCCGACCCGGGTTCAATTCCTCCGTCCCTCTTGGAGAGCCCAGCAAGCTACTGAGAGTATCCTGCCCACAGGGCAGTGCCTGGCAAGCTCCCCTGCCATAAGCAGTAACAACCAGTCCCACAATGGAGATGCTACTGGTGCCCATTCAAGCAGATAGGTGAACAAAGGTATGGCAGTTCTACAGTGCTACAATGATAAAGGTAAAGATGTCAAATTTATTGTTATACTTTGCTGCATTCTCAGTTTACTAGTTCACTGACTTTTTAATAAATGTACTACAAGTGTCATTTTTGTTGCCATAATTTTGTACCTGGTTGTGAGCAAACTAAACACATTCACAGAAAAACAAAAAAAAATACTTGATCGAGAATGAATATTAAGGAGCCTAAGCAATAGCACAGTGGGGAGGGCATTTGCCTTGCATGTAGTTGACCTGGGTTTGATCTCTGGCATCCTATATGGTCTCCCAAGCACCACCAGAAGTGATTCCTAAGCACAGAGCCAGGAATGACTACTGAGCGTTGCTGGATGTGGCGTAAAAACTAAAAAAAGAAAAAAAATTGGATGAATGTAAAGGAGTATATAATCATAATGTAATATAATCATAATATATTATATGAAAGTTAAGAAGTAAATATTTAAGAACAAAAAGATAAAAACAATTTATAGGTCCAGAGAGAGAGAGCGCAATGGGTAAGATGCTTGCCTTGAATATGCTGACGCAGGTTCAATTCTCAATACCCCATTTTTCCCCTCAGCCTGACAAAACTGATCCCTCCATGCAGAACTAGGAGTAAGCACTGAACAACTCTGGATCTAATTACCCTCCAAGGAAAGCAATTTATAATACTATATTCTGTGTGGGAGTTAAAAGTGAGGTAGAGGTAGGGAATGAAATATTAAAATGGATGTTTGTTCTCAAAGAGTTCTTTGTCGAGGAAGTAAGATTTTACACAGTAAATCTGTGCATAAAAGGAAGAGCTTGAAAGCATAAAGGTATGGAAATGGAAAAACTTGTCCATTTCAATAGAGTGAGGTTATCTTTTTAAGTGCAGTATATTTTTATGTTTTTTTATGATAGTAAAGTTAATTTGATGATACAATAGAAGTGGAGTGAACTTGAGCCATTATTGCAATTCATTGCTTGACACCTGTCACAATAATCACTTCTATGTTCACTTAATAATTCTTAAAATCAATGGATGGTAATTTAGATTAAAATATCTTAGTGATAAAAGTATTAACTACAAGAAACGAGTTTTCCTCAGAGAACTATTGCTAAAAATTGAATTACGGTGTCTGGTAAGTTATGTTAGAACTCAAACTGCCTAGAACTTTGCAGTGCAAACATTGTGTGTGTGTGTGTGTGTGTGTGTGTGTGTGTGTGCGCGCGTGCACGCATGCACGCTCATTTGGTTCTGCCACAACTGTTTTACCATTCATTTTGTTCAGATTGCGTTTTTGCACATGTGTGTAGGCCCAGATGGGCATTAGGACATAGCTTACCCTACATGTATATCTTTGCATATATAAAATGTTAGAGAGTCAAGAATTGAAACATTCTGAAATGAGCTGTGCCTCAATGGGTACTTCTAACCATTGTTTTAGAGATGCTCATTTATGAGTATATAATAGAGAAAAGATTATTCAGTGCTTTTATTGTCCAATTTCTATGTCAAGGAAAATTGTTCCTCAAATAGGAGAAAATTGTTAAGGGGAATTAATTTTTTTAAATATGAACAGAATATAGGAGCACAGCATTATTTTTAAATAGTCCATTTATAGCCCTAGCTATATCCCAGAGAACAAACAGAAATTGTTTTGTGAGGTTCATTTCTCATTCATTTATTATGTGACATACAACTATGGGGAGATTCTAGAATATTGAAAAGAATATGTCCTGATGTCCTGATTTCTTTAAGGAGTAAAAAATTACATTACAGAAATTATTATGAACTTGTAAATTTATGGTAATTTATTAATAAAATATATGAAGCATATTCTTAAATCAACTGATTTATGCCCATTTCTAACAATTTAGTAAGTCAGAAGTTATAAATAATGTCATAAATAATCATATTCGTATTCTTCTCCTCAAAATAAATGGGCTTACCATCTCAAGTCTGTGTTATCTCTTGACACATCCTTTCTGAGTTTCTCTACCGTCACATCTTTCTAAGTGAGTTTCATTTAATAAAAACTATCTTGCATCACTATAAATACAGTTGGTCATTAGAGTAGTATCAGAGGGCAGTAGTATAAACATGATATATCTGTAGGCCATCAAATCATGTTGTAATTCTGCATTTTCTTCTCTTTGCAGAAGGAAACCCTAGTATAAAATTGAGTAGTACTTTGCCAATTCTCATATTATGGGGGTGTTTTTCATTTTGTTTGGGGAATATTTATTGTTTTGTTTGATTTAATGCCCCATTAGTCTCAATGTCTCTGTACAGGCCAAGGGTTGAGAATGAAAGTAAAGTAGAATGATGCAGGGTTTGTATCAGGAACAAATAAATTGGACCTGCCTTGTTGGATGTATTGATGAGGAAACTATTTTCCTAGGAGACTTATTTCTCATTATTTCATTTTTTCTCCTGAGTTTCTCCTTAATTCGCCTTGTATTAACCTCACTTCCTCATGGAAAAGTGAGGAGGTAATTAGTTTCTCAATAAGATGAATAATTTTCTGGAAAAAGCTTTAGGCATAGCTAATCTAAAATGATGAACTCAGAAAAGAGAAGAATGATTAAAGACATGTTCATAAAAAATTATTGTAAGACCATTCAATAGGCAAAAATATAGACAATTTTAATTGTTTTTAATTTGTACTTTCATATAACATAGTTTCTAATTTATAATTTTCATGGCATAGGTATTTTTGATATGTTTTTATTATGGAATATATCATTATTTATTGTTGTCTATTCCTTTTCATGTCCCAAAGTACAAACTGCTAAGGGTGATCACGATCACGATGATCACAACCATCCTGTTGTTCGTCGATTGTCCCTAGCAGGCCCCAGTAATGTCTCCTTCGTCCTAGCCCTGAGATTTTTTTTTTAAACAGTGCCATATTCAAGGCTCTTTCAGGGTTAGGAGAATGTGACCCATCATTGTTACTGGTATTTGGCATGTTGGGTACGCCATGGGGAGTTTGCCAGACTCCGCAGTGTGGGCAGGTTACATTCGGTAGCCTGCCAGTTTGTTCAAAGTAGGAATGAAATAATAAGATGTCACTTCCGGGAGCTGGGTTTTATAGTCTCTGAGTTTTGGCCATTGATGGGATTACACGGCGCCGGGGGGGGGGGGGGGGGGGGCAGTTGGTGAGTGTGACCCCTGGCTACTGGAATTTGGAGGATCTGGGTGGAGGATGCTCTGCCCTGATCCGAGCAGGCTTGTAAATCTCAGCCTCGGACCTGCATGCCTTTGTTCCTCTGCTGGTACCTTCATGCGTGTGGAGAGTGGTCTCAGCATGGTGGTGGCTGGTTCTGGAGATCTTTGGCTGCTAGAGCCCTGATCGGAGCGGGGAGGGAAACTCAACCCACTCCCCTCCAAGGGGCCCTGGCAAGGACAGCCAGGCGTGGGGGCAGGAGACTCTGGGTCACTAAGGGTGATGATAAAATTTTCTCCAGATATTACATTTGCAAGTCTAAATGAATATTACTCTTCACTTGACTTAATGGCTTCAAGTTACCTTGCTCATTTTTCTTTCTGAAATGCATATATAGACTTGGGACTTCCTGTAGACATGTGGATAGATATAATTCATTTGCCATCAAGATAGAGTAGAACTTTGTAGAGTAATTAGAAATTAGTTTAAGCATTGCTGCTTTATCTTTGGGTCCTCATTTTGATCATAAGTAAATCATTATAGTAATTTTATTCTATGTAAACACATCTCATTCAAAAGGCAGGGTCATCAGGGACTCCTTTCTTTCAATTGTTTCATGTCATCTCATTATGTCAATAAAATTGGTATTTCCTGACTCTACACCTGCTGTGTGAGGGTTTGTATATCTATAATTAAATCCTAGGTTTGTGGTTTAAGGTTTCTAAACATAAAATAGTTTATAATAAGGAGAAGTACAGTGATCTTCATGTAACAATTAGTTGGGCATTTGAGACATTTGCAAAACAAGAGCTCTAAGATCAGGCTACACTGAAAATAAACTCAATTTCAAGTCAAACGGAAAGATTATACAGAGTTTAGTTGGAAAAATCCTTGACTTTACATTATAATATTAAATATCATGGAAGTCAAGTGTGCTGTTAAAAGCTTTGTTGAAGGTTGTGAGAGTATGATACTAGGCTTTATTATCTTCTTTATAGTAAAATATGCACGTGTGTATATATATGTATATATAAACATCTATAAATTTTCTTCATGAGACTCTTACTTTTTAACTCATTCATTTATTGACTCTTCAGGAATTGCTGCATATTGGAAAATTAAAAATTTAAAATACATCTCATAGTATATTATAATGCAAAAAGGTAATTTTTAAAATAAGTTAAAAGTGAGTGTAAATTCTTGGCAGTGTAGAAAGTACAGACTTTCTAACCTATATATAAAAATCAGAAAGGGGGAACATTTCATTGAGAATTGATGATGAAGGGCTAAATTGTATGATTATCTGGAAGAAAATTTCCATAGAAAAGAAATTGATAGGATCAAGTTTCTTAATGTATTCAGGACCTAGCTTATTTGTAAGATATTCCACTGTCCAGGTTGCCTAGAAAAGTGTGAGCATAAAAGAGGAAATACATTTATTGAGTAAGTGATGACCCAGGTTATGTAAAGATTTTTGCGTGACTCCAAGTGAGACTGAAGTTCCTGGTAATTTGAGTTTAAGAGAGTAGTGTTCTGATTTTCTTTTGATGGCATGGGTGTTCTAGTAAAAATAGAGTACAATGAGAGCTATTAGGAAGCTTTAACAAGAATCCAGAAGTTGATGATGGTGGTTGGTCTAGAGTCATAGTAACTGTGTTGCTAAGAAGTGGTCATTGAAGTTACATTTAGTAGAAATTGCGGATTGAAAATGAGACATGAGATAAAGTAAAGAGTAGAATGATTTCAATGTTTTATTTTAGTTTTTTTAAAAACCTGAAAATACAGAAGTATGTTTAGAAGATGGCGAAGACAAGGTGGTAATATTACGAGACCTCAGTTTTTTTTTTTTTTTGCTCTTTTTGGGTCACACCTGGCAATGGTCAGGGGTTAGTCCTGGCTCATGCACTCAGGAATCACTCCTGGTGGTGCTTGGGGGACCATATGGGATGCTGGGAATCGAACCTGTATCGGCCATGTTGGTTGCGTGCAAGGCAAACACCCTGCCCGCTGTGCTATTGCTCCAGCCCCGAGACCTCAGTTTTTTTAAAAAGTAAAATTAGAAATACCTCTTTTAGTCATAGAGGTATATTCCCAAATAAAAGTTGTCTATATAATATGAAATACACAATATCTACACTGTATAAAGTATATGAAAATCATTTTGTAGATATTCATAAATGGAAGGATAATGTATAAAGCTATTAGACTGAATAAACTACATAAGACTATCTGTAGATTATTGAATAATATAAACATATATCTATTATAGATCACTTGTATCACTTGTCATCCCATTTATCTTTGATTTGCTTGAGTGGGAGCCAGTAACGCATCCATTCTTCTCTGTTGCATACTAGTGTAGGCCAATGGCATCTTTCCTGTTGCATACTAGTGTAACCCAATGGCATCTTATATATATATGGGCTAGGGTAATAGCACAGCGGGTAGGGTGTTCGGCTTAGGGTGTTCGGGTAGGTCGGCCTTGCACATGGCCGACCAGGTTCGATTCCTCCTCCATCCCTCTCAGAGAGCCTAGCAAGCTACCGAGAGTATCCCGCCTGCACGGCAGAGCCTGGCAAGCTCCCTGTGGTGTATTCAATATGCCAAAAACAGTAAAAACACATCTCATAATGGAGACATTACTGGTGCCCACTTGAGCAAATCAATGAACAATGAGAGGACAGTGCTACAGTGATATATATATATATATATATATATATATATATATATATATATATATCCTATGTTAGATTACTATCATGGCAAAAAACTCACTCTCTCCCCAAACAGCTGATGTTTAATTGAAATAAATGTTCTTGACAGATAAAAGTTAAGAACTTGCCTTTGGTTTAAGCAATGTGGTACCAATTGAAGACCTTGTTCTATACCATTAAGTATAAAATAGAGATTAATCAAATATTTATCTAAAGAAGTGCAGTTTTACTACTCTGAAGCAAGTGCACAATGTCCTAGGGAGAATCAATTTTCAGGACATTTAAATTATAAAATAAGACTGAGAAAAGCTTCTTAAGAGAAAGTGATTCTAGGAAACTGCTGGGGAAGCTCTTCGCAACTAGGCTGGCCAAGAGAAGAGGCGAGAACTTTCTGGGTCAAGGTGATACTTGACATTAAAAACTTCAACATAGACAGTACAGTGAAGCCTCAATCAGTGAGAGCTAGGGATAAAATAAGAGATTATAGCAAATCCAAATGTGGTTCAATTATTGAATCATTTATTTATGAATATTAATTGATTGTATTTGTCACTTTTAACATCGTGGTCTGGAGTGATAGCACAGTGGTAGGACATTTGTCTTGCACACAGCCAACATGGCTGACCCGAGTTTGATTCCTCCACCCCTCTCGGAGAGCTCGGCAAGCTACCGAGAGTATCTCGCCCGCACGGCAGAGCCTGGCAAGCTACCCGTGATGTATTCGATATGCCAAACACAGTAACAACAAGTCTCACGATGGAGACGTTACTGGGCCCGCTCGAGAAAATTGATGAACAACGGGAGGACAGTGACAGTGACAGTGAACATCGTGGTAGTATATTTTATTTTAGAAATTAAATCTGAATATGTGTTTGATGCAAGATAGTTTTTATTGAAAGAAATTTGCTTAGAATGATGAGAGGGGGCAAGAGAGGAACATATATTTCAGAGATAACATGGGCTTCTCCAGAGTGGAAAAAGCCTTGGAGAAAAGCAAAGATATATGAGTTCAAGAGAACATGGACTTGAAAGAACAAGCTTCTTATCAGTGTTATCAGTCTAACTGCTTTGAAGTAAACTCTATGCAACAGCAAATAATTTTAAAATCCAATTATTAAGATTGCATTTGATTTTGTGAAACTTTCCTAGAACAGAAGCCTCACAAATGTGCCATAGATTATGTATGCCATTTATCATTGATTCTCTGCCAGCATAATAAGGCTGAAGTTTAAATTATTAGTTTATAATCCATTACTAAACTTTGTCTAGTCTTTATTTACATAACACGACACATTTTGCAGGAATCAATTTCTGAAGATTTATTGTTGAAAAGTTCTCTGTAACCTTTAAGGATACAACACAAACACTGTCCTCCTGTTGTTCATCGATTTTGCTCAAGTGGGCCCAGTAATGTCTCCATTTTGAGACTTATTGTTACTATGTTTGGCATAGTGAATTCCTCACAGGTAGCTTTCCAGGCTTTGCCGCATGGGCGAGATACTCTCAGTAGCTTGCCAGGCTCTCCAAGAGGGACGGAGGAATCGAACCCAGATCGGCCGGACTGGCTGTGCACAAGGCAAACGACCTACCACTGTGCTATCGCTCCTCACCTAAAATAGATTTAGAACAGGAAGCTTTACCATAATAAATATACTATCATTAATTCTTCTAAATTTGATAAAGATGAATATATTAAAATATACTTTATATTAGCAAGACCTACATAATTAGACAAGATGTGTTTTCTTTTGAAATTATTAAAATACCTCAGTTTCATCTACATTTTTTGCAAATGAAAATAACAAATCCTAAAGTAACCTGTAAATATAACGTAAGAAAAAAATAGTAATGCATATAAAATAAAAGTTACATTCATTTTGGGCAACAATGTCAGTGGGGGCTCTTTTCTGGAATGATAGTAAGAGGACTTTTTAATACTAAAACATTTATAATTGCAGGTGATCACGGTCCTCCCATTGTTCATCAATTTGCTCGAGCGGGCCCAGTAACGTCTCCATCATGAGACTTGTTACTGTGTTTGGCATATCCAATACGTCATGGGGAGCTTGCCAGGCTTTGCCATGCGGGCGAGAGACTCTCGGTAGCTTGCCGGGCTCTCCAAGAGGGGCGGAGGAATCGAACTCGGGTTAGCCGTCTTGGCTGCGTGCAAGGCAAACGCCCTACCCGCTGTGCTATCGCCCCAGCCCAATTGCAGGTGAAAAAGCAATAATTAGTATATTAAATTTGAGCCAAAAATCTCAAATATAAAAAAAATCCTATATATGCCCCTATCACGACAGAGCCCACCAAGCTACCCGTGGCAAATTTGATATGCCAAAAACAGTAACAACAATGGGTCTCATTCCCCTTACTCTGAAAAAGCCTCCAATATGGCAGTGTTGGGAAAGATAAGTAAGGAGAGGCTGCTAAAATCTCAGAGCTGGGACAAATGGAGACGTTCCTGGCACCTGTTCAAGTATGAACAATGGGATGACCATTGATACAGTGATACAATGGGTGATCCATCAATACAGTGATATGCCCCTATAACACTATGTTATTCAATAAGATTTAAAAGTCAAATGTACATGCTCTTCCACCCATTTGAATTATATACTTTACTCTTAAAATTCAGGAAATACAACTGAAGCTAAAATATACATTTAATTTATTTTATCAAAAATATATACTGTGAGTCAAAAATACAATTGAGATGTACAAACTCATATGATATTTGAATTATGAAAAATTATGTGGTTAATTTCTAAATCTAAAACACTTTTTTACAAAGATTAGTTCATTAGAAGTTCTTGAGGTCTATAATATTCTTCCTATCAGTTGAAAGTTGAATTATATATATGTATATAAATATATATACATATATATTAGTATCACTGTCCTCCCATTGTTCATCAATTTGCTCAAGTGGGCACCAGTAACATCTCCATTGTGAGTCTGTTGTTACTGATTCTGACATATTGAATACGCCACAGGATGCCTGCCAGGCTCTACCATGCAGGTGGAATACTCTCCGTAGCTTGCCAGACTCTCTGAGAGGGATGGAAGAATCCAACCTGGATTGGCTGTGTGCAAGACAAATGCTCTAGCCATTGTGCTATTGCTCCAGCCCATGTATATTGGTATATATTAATATATATACTAATACTAATATATACATATATAAAGGATATTTTCAAGCAAAATAAATCAACTCTTATTTTATTTTATATGACTATAAAAGCACAAATTGGCAGTTTTATGAATATTATATAGGCATGTTGTATATATTGCTGTTTGAAAAATTGCCCTCATTATAGAATTTGAATATTTATGAGAAGTAGCATTGTATTAGTATCATACAATGGATTCTATGAAAGACTGAAAATATTTATGTGCCTTTGAGGTCTTTTACTTCCCATGAACACTTTTCACCTGATGAAACATGCTATAAATGTTATGCATTTGTATCTTTCTACACATGACCATCTTTTCTGAGTCGTGTCTTGAAAACCACTAAAAGTGTTAGGATGTGACTCTGGTGATAGATCACGTGCCTTGATTCTTAGAGGTGCAAGTTCTATCCCAGGCATTGCATACTTTTCCCCACATTTCCCACAATGGTTCTGGTGGAGTGACCTTGAACCCTGGAACACCAATATTTTGGGTGTGCTTCCTCAAAACATTGAAAAACTAAGTCTTTCTAAGAAGAACTATCTGCATATTGTTGATTGGGGTGATTTGTTTATCTATTTTTCTCCAGGCTAAAAGATCCAGGTAAACCTCAAAAATGAGTGGTCAATTAAGGTGAATTAGAATATTTAACTTTGGCATGAATGATTTAAATTATAAATCTTATCAAATATTTTATGGGTAATATTAGAGAACAGAAATTATAATGATATTTTTAATGATATTCTTTTTTCTGAATAGGGATTTCATGTCTGAAATCTCTGAAATGTAGCTTTGCACAATATAAAACAATATTAATTGTTTGTTCATATATACAGCCATATCTCACATGTGGGAGTCCTTTGATTTGATATGTGAAACCATGAAAGGATAAAAATTTAAAAGTTCAGAACACCCTCAATCTAGTTTTTTCATTGGCAACAATTGTGCCTTCTGAAGCAATGACAGAGATCATTTGTAGAACAGAAGAAAACTTTCTTATGGAGATTGGTTAGAATACTGCTCCAGTTATCATGCAGCATCACCCTTCCACAATTTGTTTTCTTAAAAAGATACTACGCTTTCATTTGAGATTTTTCTCCTCTAACTACATATACACCTATTTATCTATCTATCCATCAATCTATCTACTTTATTGATCTAGTTCTTTCTACTACGGAATTGCACTTTTCTTTTCCAGGGTCTACCAATTTCTGCAAATTTACAGCCTGAGCAACTCACATTACTTTCTGGGCGGTTTATGTAAATAACAATAATAAAAACCCCTGAAGCTTCCTTCTTGTTCCTGGTAGTATCCCACTGACCTCTTTTCAGCTTGAAAAGGTTCTGTCTATGACTAATTTTTTTTCCTTCCCACTGGCAATTTTCAACCTACTGTGCTTCTTCATCTGATTTCTTGACTCTTTCTTGACTTAAGAATTAATTATTGAAATGTATCAGATGTGCTCTGAAAATGTCAGTGTATTTGGGTGGATTTACAAAGAAGTAAAGCTTCTCAGTCACCATAATATTGGAACTGAATTTCAAGTAGTGCCTTTCTCCAGTTATCCTTTCAACAGACAACACAAAAACATAATGCAGATGATCTATACAATCTAAGAAAAAGATTTGTGTGGGAGAAAGCTATTTGTCTCAGTCACTTTAAAGCAGAATGTTTACCTTTGCAGTTTAATGCTTTTTTTTCTTATTGAGACTTTAACCAACACTCTGTCTAGAACTACAAGAGACTCAAAGAAGCTGTCCATTTATCCAGCTACCTCCAAATCAGCCTGGGGCTAATTCTATCTGTCCAGTTCAGATTGTTATTGATCCGCATATAAAAGGAATTCACAACTGCCCTGTATTTGGTAGAATATTCTATAAACCTTATTCTCACAAACTCAGACAGAAATTCATATACTGTGCAACATACAAAACATACACATAGAGCAGCTTTAAACAAAATTATTAAAATCCCTTGAAAGTAATGCAAAGCATATATTAAAGCATCCCCAAACATGAGATTTAAAAGGGAAGATATGATTTGAGTCACATGGCAGAATCTTAAAAAACTATCTGGAGTGATAGCACGGCAGGTAGGGTGTTTGCCTTGCATGCGGCTGTCTCGGCCGACCCAAGTTCGATTCCTCTGCCCCTTTTGGAGAGTCCTGCAAGCTACTGAGAGTATCTCACCCTCACAACAAAGCCCGGCAAGCTACCCATGACATATTTGATATGCCAAACATAGTAACAAGTCTCACAATGTTACTGGACCCGCTAGAGCAAATCAATGAACAAAGGGAGGACAGTGACAGTGCAAATAGACTTTTAAAATAGCCCTAATTCAAAACTCACCTTTAACTAATAACTGCCCCACACTATCAGTTACGAGGCAGCAAAATTTACTGCACTTACTTCACTATATAAACTATACACTAAGTTGTTTCAATTGCTTCTGTTTCAATGGCATCAACAACAAATAAAAGAGACAAAAATCTTTATCCTCATGGGGAGGGGGGAGAAAAAAACAAGCACAATCGGTTAATAATACAACTACATTTTGAAGGTAATTAATACAGTAAAACAAAGAGAATGAAGTTGGGCCATGCTGAGGGTTGAGAAATTATTGCTTTTCATTAAGTAATCAGTGTTAAGGTCTTTTTGAGCCGGTGACGTCTGGACAAATTGGAGACCCTGAGGTAGTAGGCCAGAGACTATGAGGGAAGAACACTATAAATAAAGAATTAGAGTTGTACAAAAACCCTGAAACCAGAGTTTGCTTGGCAGGTGTAAAATCTTAGCACGCTGAAGGTTGTGTGTTCATGGGCTCTCTGTACGGCTCTGTTTCACCGCCAGTGTTTGATGCTCTTGAGCCACTGTGTGTGGCCTGGATCAGGACGGCTGTTCTCTCTCTCAAGCTTGAGCCCCTCTTGCTCTGACTCTGGATCTCTCTTACCTGGGCCTGCAGTCTTAGTTTACATAGCAATCAAATAAGGAAGTGACACAAAGGTGGGTTGAATATTAACAAATCAACAAAGAGAGGTAAAACCACTCTTCCAGGAGATTAACTCAAGGATAAAATCTCATCTAAAGAGATTACTCCAAATCACTAGGAGATCTGCTCAAGGGTGGGAGCCCAACAAGGGTGTGTTCTTTCCTCAGCTAGTAATCTACTTAAATAGTTGTAGTAAATCTACTTCTAATATTTCTAGCAATGTCATTCTATATGAGCACAGTAAGAGATATAAACTTACAGTTTGGTTCTTCCTGAGGACATCTCACTATATATTCTGCAGTTCTTCAGGCCAGGTTAGTCTTCCTAGCCCCAGCAGGGTCCTAGACTCATTGTTACTTTTGGATCATAACAATATTTGTCCATGATCATGCCCTCAACTTATAGTTGAGTATTGTGGCACTTTGGCCTGGCCCATTTCGATGCCAGGGTAGCTCACAACTTGCCCTAGGTCCATTTAGTCCCTCGTCGGGATCGTGCTTTTGGGATGCTAGGAACTAAAGTCAACTGAGTCGAGAAAGTAGATGCCCAGGAGTAAGTATTCTTCAGAGTCAATGAACTCCCAAGTTACAAAGCATAATATTAACTGTCATCCTGTGTCCATACAGAAAGGACATTGCTTTAAGATAAACTATTCAAAAGACTTAAGGAGAGGAGAAAGGCAATATTAACATAATACAAGTTCAGTGCCCTGGGATAGGTGTGACCTGATACTCTTAAGCTACCTGAGGAAAGAAAAAACAGTGGTGTTATCCTGTTTAGGAATGTATAGGAATGAATAATGGATCTGGTGTGGGTGTAGCTGACTGAGGCAGGAAGAGAAAGGAATTAAAATGTGAAGTTTGGATCAAAGAAAGTACGGGGAGTCGGGTGCTTGTCTTGTGACAGTACTGACCAACTCAGATTGGATTCCTAGTACCTTATATGGTTCCACAAGCCCTTCTAGGTGTTTACTAAGCACAGAACCAGGAGTAAACCTTGAGCACAACCAAGTGTGGCTTAATAACTAAAGTAAAGTAGGGTATAAGTTAGAGATGAAAGCAGAACTGGTGACTCATGCTGGGTAGGTGGGCCAGTTATAGACTTGACATTTATGCCAAATACTTGTAGTAAGTAATGAGGAAATGATACATGCAAGAGAAAGTGAAGCATCATGGGTGGGGTTTTGAAGTTAAAAAGCAAGTAGCAATGTCCAAACCGTTAGTTTTCTGAGCTGTTCTAGTGTCTTATAGAATAAAAAGATTTTGAGTGCATGCTGTAGCTATAGTGTAAGAAAAAGTATAAATCCAGGGTTCTGCTGTAATATTCAAGCTCTTTGATTGTTTAAAAATAGGACTCTGCAAATTAATGGAAACATTCTATATTTACTACAAATATTTAAGCAGTGTCTTGATAAGATCTTCAGGATTGCTATCATAACCAATTTTGCATTGATGTTTTAATATTACATAATACATGGCAAAGTTTTCTAGTAGATCAGTTGCTTTATAATGATACTTTGTGGAAAAGAGCCACTAGTGTCGGGCCAACGTAAGGAGTCATAGCAATTGATATATATAAAGTCTTTGATATAAAGGAGTTTCATTAGCTGATATGACATTTGAATCAAAGTACATTGGTTAATTTTTAACATTTTACTATATGATGAAATATTTTTCAGTGTAAAAGTTTGTGATTTGATTGGGCTGGAGTGATAATACAGCAGGTATTGCATTTGCCTTGCACACGGCCAACCCGGGCTCAATTCCCAGCGTCCCATATGGTCCCCCGAGCACTGTCAGGAGTAATTCCTGAGTGAAGAGCCAGGAGTGACCCCTGTGCATTGCTGGGTGTGACCCAAAAAGCAAAAATAAATAATTAAATTTAAAAGTTTATGATATGAAGCTGTTTATGGTATGAAGCTGTTTATAAATTGTGACACCTCCATTAATATTTTTTCTTTTTTGTATTGAAGCTTAAGTTCATTAGAAGAAATGAGAATTCTTTTTTTTATTTTATGATTTTAGACCACAACCAGTATGCTCAGGGCTTTCTTCTTGCTCTGCACTCAGAGATCATTCCTCACAGGCTCAAGGGACCATATGAGGTGCCAGAGATCAAATCAGGTTCAGCTCCAAGCAAGGAAAACGCCCTACTCTCTGTGGTATCAAGCCAGCCCCAAAGAAATAGTGAATCCTTTGTGTAGATATATTTTTCATTCTGCCAAAATCTTCTGAAAGTTATTCTCTACACATCAAAGTCTTTCTGTTGTCAAGCTTATTTTAATATGCTCCAGTATTATTAGATTTTAAAATAAAGTCACTGAATAGCTAATTTATATTCTTCTATAATCAACTTTATCTCATTTATATCTAAATAACCATTTAAAAATAAACACGAAGCATCATCAAAAGAAATTGAAGCAGGCAAAATAGCCTAAATTGTCCTTGTCTCTCCTTTCCAGTCAATTTACTTCTCTACCCAGGTTTTTGATGGTTATCTGTGTTAGTTCTGGAATTCTGACTGTAGCTATTCTATCAGAATGCTCACTTATCTGCATCTAATAGTCTCTGGGTTTTACATTAAGTGGGATATTGAATACTAGGAAGAGAAGAAGTAGCCTTCGTTATACTTCCTATTGCTTAATGAACTTGAGAAGTTTTCTGTGCCTGTGCTACTCGCTTTTTCCACATGTCCTATCCCTGACCCATTTGTCTCTCTCATGAAAAGCTTACTGTTTTTATTTATTTTACTAGTCCCAATTACAGTGTTTAGTAATCCAAAGGTATTCACTTTTTCATTAGAATTAATGAATTATGAAAGCATTCAAATACCACAAATAAATGAAAAAAGTTGTAGGTGTACTATAAATAGGAAAGAAATAACAATAACGGTACAAAAATGATTATGCTAACTCTTATTGAGCACTTACTAAGTGCAGTTGCATTCCTAAATGCTTAAACTCATTATCTAATTTCATCTTTATTATAACTCTAGAAGAAAGAGAATTGTTATGGCTTCACTTTATGAAAACAATTTGCATGGTAATTATTCTTCTGATATGTCTATTTCTCTGGTATAACTAATTTCCCTTCTTTTTGTCATATTATTAAAAACCTTAATGAAGTTCAGATCAAATTTTCTATAAATTACCAATCTAAAAAGAAAATTACCTATTCTAAAACAAATGTGACTTATGACATATGTATATCTCACAACATTTTGTGGACCAGTGTTTAGGAAAGGAATGTATGTTTTAAAAAAGTTTTGTGTACTTAGGCTGTTATTATATACAGTAGTAAGATATTCATAGTAGCAAAACCACTGTCACTAAACCAAAAGCGTTTTTTTTTTTCTTCTTTCTATGCAGCTTTCAGAAATCCACTGGGACTGAAACGAAACAAAAATCATTAATTTTATCAGATATTTTCTTTTTTTTGAAAAAAGATTCAAGTGCTTCTACTTAAATCCTTTTTATTACTTCACTTGAAAGGGTCTCTGGATATTCAGTTGACATCCCTTTTTTCATTGTTGCTATCACTACCTTTACTCATGCCATTAGTTTCCCTTGACTTGGTAGTGTATACCAATTATGTTCTCTTTTTTAAAATGAACAAGAGTACAGTATAAACCTGTTCCTTTAAGGAATATTTTTTTCAATGCATTACTATTGTTTTTCTCCATTAGATATGAATTATAAGTGGCATTAAAGCTGTGCTCTGCAATGTTAATAGAATTATATTAGGACATTTTTCATTTATAAGTTAAACTTCATCTGTATTTTTATTTTACTAAAATTTTCTAAATTTTTCCAATTAACTCTACATATTTTAAGGTGTATTTCTATTTAATGTGTTTATTTTTATGCCCTGATTAGCATTTTCTGAAATATAATCGATACAATCTCTGCTACTTAATTTTCTGAGGCCATCCCCAAACTCTCGAAAAAAAATTTTGACATTTTTTTCCTTCCAACTTATTCTTTTATTTTCAGTCCTAAATTTGGGAAGTTGGGAACAAAGCTGAACTCTTAATACTTCAAAGTGCTGAACACATAAATACTTTCTTGATTTTTTTGCCATATTAAAATGCTCTGTGATCCACTGAAGAATGCTTTGAGGTACAACATCAAGCTTTATGGCAAGCACTTAATTTTTAATCTTTGTATTCTTTTTTTCTAATGTTGTAGTTACATAAAAAATGGGATGAGAAAAGCAATTAATTTTTTTTTTGGTGTTAGATTCTTAGCTGGACAAACGTATGTTTATTAAACTATTTTCATGTATATATGAATATACTTTAAGGTTTAAAAATGCCAAGCACTGTGGTATAAATAGTTTTTCCTTTAAAAAAATTGAATCGTTATGAATTATAATGTTACAGATATATTTTGATTGAAAATAGGCATACATTGTTCCAATAACAATCTCATTACTAGTGTTCACTACCCTCCACCAGTTTTGCTCCCACTTCTGTGTCAGGCATTTTTCCCTTCTGTGGTGCCCTAGTGTTCCCTTCTCTAATCCCCTTCCAGCCCCTGCACTCCCCTCTCCAGTGACAAGCTGAAGACCACTTCTTCTGCACTTTGCTTCTATTGCAATTAGGAGTATGCTATTCCTCTATAAAGTTTCTTTAGCATTCTACATATGAGAGAGATCATTTCAAATCTGTTCCTCTCTCTCTGATTGATTTGTATTTGAGACATCAAGTTTGTATGATCATTGTCACTGCCACTGTCTCTCCGTTGTTCATTGATTTACTCGAGCAGGCACCAGTAACATCTCCATTCATCCTTACTCATCTTTCCCAACTCTGCCATATTGAGGCTCTTTCAGGGTGAGGGGAATGAGACCTATTATTGGTACTGGTTTTGGCATATCAAATATACCATGCAGAATAGCTTGCCAGGCTCTTGCCAGGCTCTGCTGTGTGGGTTTGTATGATACTAAGGAAAAATTGTATTAAGTTCCCTGGGCGATAGTGCAATGGTCAGGCATTCGTGTTGCTCAAAACTGACCTGCTGGGGACCGCTCATCATCATATGATTCCCTGAGTTCCAATAGGGGTGGTCCTTGCCGGAGTGCAGAGCCAGGAGTCAGCACTTACTGTTAGGTGTAGACCCAAAACAAACAAAAAAATTGCATTATGATATCAGGTAGTTTAACAAGACATCTGTTCTTTTAGTGTGCTTATCATGGGGCCACAGAAATAACTTCATAAATGATTGTAAAACCCTTTACTACAACTTATAACTTTAAAATTTTAGTAATACTATTATTTATATAAAAGTAAACCCTCTTAACTCTGTCAGCAATTATGTTCATTACAGAATTATATTTGACTATTGAATATAGAAAGGAGAGGAATTTAATATTAACTAAAATCAGCCCAATAGATTTTTTTAATGGTATTAACTAGGCCATCCATTGATTTTTTCCCCTTACTGTATTGTTACATTTATAAATACCATGTCATGTCACTTTTATAAATATCCAGAACCCTTACTAAATGAGGTCACTTAGTAATTGACCATGGCAGTAAGGGGACAGGAGTAACTTTGTGAGAACCTAATGTGTCTTCTGGCAATAATAATATGAGTACATTTATGAGCACTTACAACTACACTAACTTATAAAGAATTTTTAGATGTAATGAATCACTCAAGGTCCCAGCAAGAGGCACTCAAGATAACTTAAAAGAGAATTTAATAAAGAGATAATTAACTAACTACTCAACAGGGTATAAAAAAATCACTAGGGAGAGTGCCCTGCCCAGTGGTTGGCAAGAGGAAAGTTTTTAACAACTAAATAATACCAGAGGAGGCAGCACATTCACTGTGTGGTCCGTCCTTCAGAGTCGAACAGGAGAAGGATATGACAGGGAGTGTGGACTTCAAGAGAGGAATGGATGGTACCCTCTGTTAATGCAAAAGTGAATTTTCTTTTGCTAGTTGGTTCCTGAGAATTGTTATGAAGACTTGCACACAAAACTCAGATTTAAATGAGTTTCTTATACAGCTCAAGTAGATGGTCCATCCCAATGTCCAGTCCTCTCCTTCCCCAGTGTACAACATTACTAATCCTGTCCCTCCATGCCTGGTCCAGGGTTTGACTTGCTAAGTCCTGTCCCTTGCCCCATATTGCTTCCATTGTATGATGGTCTGGTCTTGTCTCTATACTATTCTCTAGGATGTATACATTTTCTGGTATAAAATCTTGCTCTTGGGCCTCTTTCAGACTGTACCCCATCAATTCTCTAATATATTGACTGTCATCAAGTCTCCAGTCATGGCATTGTGTGTGGGTTATTTGACTATGCTCTGCCCCCTTTGTTGGGCTTCTCTCAGATTGTACCCCAGCAGTTACCTGATGTTACTGCTTTCCTTAGTGTCTGACCACGGGGTCACAACAACCTAAATGTTGGCTCAATCTCTGTAGTTCTGCCATCCATCTTTGCAAAAGAGCCCTGCCTGATTCTACAGTCAGTCTGGGTATAAATGACTATGGGGGGAGAGAGAAAAAGAGAGAGACAGAGAGACAGAGAGAGACAGAGAGACAGAGAGAGACAGAGAGACAGAGACAGAGAGAAAGACAGAGAGTGCACTTGTCTGGGGGCTTCTGTTTATCTGTCTTTTATCCCACCCCAGTCATCTTATTACCTACTTTGATTGGATGGGAGAGATTTAAAATGGCCAACTAAATGAATTACTTCACCTGGAGCTCACCCGTTCCACTTTTGGTGTGTTCACCTCCAAAAGGAAAATTGTAAGCCCTGCTCTCCCACATGTTTGTGTATTTTGAGATTTAAAAAAATAATAATTTCAACATTTTAAAATTCCTCAGCCTGTGGGACTTGGATTCAGACAATGCCGAAGCATTATAGCTTAGAATTTTTATTCAGGAAGAGAGATGACAAACTACCTTCGAAGGAGAATATCCATCATGGATATCTGTTCTTTGTGGATTAGGTGCCTGGAAAAGTTGGGATTTTTAGACAATCTTCCTTCCTATCTCCACAAAGGGAGCCCTCAGGCTGCACCCAAGACCCCTTATCCTCATGCTATGTGAGATGTGGGTCTCAAAGTTGGGTGGGGTTAAGCTCTTTTCAGGAAAAGCAAAGTCAGTTCCAATCTCAACTTAGGTTGGTATTGTCATTTGTGACAGAAATGGATTTCTGGAGAGGTCAAAATAAATTCAAATAAAGTAGTTTTGCCTAAGAGTTGTAGTAGAGGTTGGATGATAAAAGGATGGGAGTAGAAAGGGAAGGCCTGAGAGATACTACAGTGGGTCAGTCACTTGCCTTCCAAGCAGAAAATCTGGGTGATATCCCTGTCACAGACGATGATCCCCTGAGCACTTCCGGGAGTGATCCCTGAGTGAACATCTAGGAGTCATTCCTGAAAACAAAAGAAAAGCAAGAAATAAAGAAAGAGAGAGAGAAAAAGAGGATAAAATCACATATTTTTTATTCATCAAAGAAGTTCAAAGAAACAAGAGAGTAGACAATGTCCAATGAAAACAAACATTAAGATCCCACCAATCATTCTGCATCTGCTAAGAAGACACATGATGGGGAGTGTGATGAGAAGAAATCTTCAAAAAATTAGAGGGATATTTGCACTCTGATGGTAGGTGTGGTGCAATAACATTGTGTCTAGAACATTAATACTGTCATATATCACGATGCCTCATAAATTTATTTTAGAGGGGGATATCTTGGCTCATAAATAGTGGACTAGATATTCCCATAGGAAACTGTTTAGGGATTAATGGAAATGGATGCGCTACCCCAATTTGATTCACAGTGACTTGGGAATCAACCACCAGGATAAGTGGGTGTCCGTGGTATTTCATGATCCAAGTCTAATGCTACAGTATCCTCAAGACTCAAGCATTGAACTATCTGGCCCAATGGCCAAGAATCATGGGCAGAGACTGCTCAGGCTATTCAACGATGGAGGCACCTCTGACACCCCTCACCACATGTCCTCCCAAAAAACTCCCTCTGAAATTTTTTAGGAAGTAAAATATGTGTATTTATGTGAATAGTAAATTATGAATGATCCCAGGCCAGATTCCTTTTAGTTCCAAGTAACAGCACTCTAACTGCTTAATCACAGATGACATTTTCAGTACCAATTCTCTGACACCAACATGTTATCTTGTATTTAATTCAATTATGAACTCTGTATTTACTGGGATTGTATTAAGGATTCACTACCAGGATCTCACCATTCTACAAGGAAGTGATCCTCCATATCAAGAGAGGGGTTCATCAGGGTGATACTATTTCACTGAAACTCTTCAGTGCCACCCTCGAGAATGTGACGACTGGAATGGGAAGGAATGGGAGTGAAGATAGGTGGTTGGCAGCTACACCACCTCTGCTCCGCTGATGAAATTATTCTAATAACACCAAACATTAGCCAAGCATCACAAATACTGGCTGACTTCGACTGTGAGTGTGGAAAGGTCAGACTATAGCTGAATCTCACAAAGACAAGGTTTATAAGAAATGTGTTAGTTCCTGATGTTCCATTCTCTCTCAATGGACCAAACATCTCTGAATGCAACAGTTATGTGTACCTAGCTCGAGAAGTCAACATGAAAAATGACCTGGCACCAGAGTTGTGCAGGAGAAAGAGAGAGGCTTGGAATGCCTTCCAGACTATCGAAGAAATAGCTAAGAGGACTAAGAACCTCTGGCTCCATGCACATCTCTTCGACTCCACTGTTCTTCCTGCACTAACATATGCCTCAGAGACCTGGGCCCTACGAAAACAGGATGAGAATGCTATTCGGGTCTCCCAAAGAGGAATTGAAAGAGATATGCTTGGAGTATCACTCTTCACTCAAGTGAGAGAAAGAATCCGGAGTTTTGACCTCCATCGATAATCGAG
This sequence comes from Sorex fumeus, assembly GCF_029834395.1. Taxonomy (NCBI): domain Eukaryota; kingdom Metazoa; phylum Chordata; class Mammalia; order Eulipotyphla; family Soricidae; genus Sorex; species Sorex fumeus. The sequence continues at coordinate 7,051,389 of NW_026606172.1, read as the reverse complement.
AATCAGGGATGCTGCCTCATTTGCCAAGGTGTCAAACATCAGATGGGCTGGATATGTAATGTGATTTGAGATAATCTCTGGACTAGAGCCATTACCGACTGTATTCCATGGGACATGAAAAGATCATGTGGCCGCCCACCTACAAGATGGTCAGACTTCTTCGTCAAGACCCTGAACGATAGGTTTGAGGCTTTTTGTATTCCTGGAGTGAGCAGACGCCACTGGGCTACACAAGCACGTGACAGGGACGAATGGAGATGTTACTGGTGCCCACTCAAGCAAATCAATGAGTAACGGAATGTCAAGTGATCAAGTGATGAACTTTGTATTAATTAGTGCCTGGTAGGGGAAGGAGATAAGACACGCACTTGGAGGGACAAGGGGAATATGGATTTATTTTATAAGGGTTCTAGTCTTGTGGGGCTGCCTCCAAAGGCTGAGTATCCTACCCAAGCTTCAGTTTATATACATATAGGGCCCATCTCCAGGGTGAAAAATGGTTTACACATGTGGCTGAGAAGTAAGGCTGAACTAGTACACAAATGTGGTAAAAGTAAGACTGGGAGTCAAATTTCCCCTGATGGTGATAATGAGCAAAAGATGAAATCAGGAACTTGACCTCCTTTCACTTCCCTCATTAAAGTGGGTATAAAGCTCGTAAATAGGTACAGGAATCAGAATTCGCCTTCACATTGGTACAGAGTCTTTAGTTAGTATGTGAGGTTAGTAGTGTCTCCAGAAAAACATATTTTTCTGCAACGGCTATATAAAAGAATTACATAAGAAAGATATTTGGTAGATGGGATAACAATATATATCCTCTCTTGACACGTGCCAACCAGAAAGCTACCTGAATCTTAGTCTAGTCTTTGAGAATTTATTACTTAGTTATCATGGAATGTTAATTCCTGGGCCCTGGGCTGCTGGGCCCTACGCAAACAGGATGAGAACGCTATTCAGGTATCCCAAAGAAGAATAGAAAGAGCTATGCTTGGAATATCACGTTTCACTCAAATGAGAGAAAAAATCCGGAGTTCCGACATCCGTCGACGATCAAGAATCAGGGACGCTGTCTCATTTGCCAAGGTGTCAAAAATCAGATGGGCTGGTCACGCAATGAGATTTAAAGATGACCGTTGGACTAGAGCTATTACTGACTGGATTCCACGGGATGTCAAAAGACCACGTGGCCGCCCACCTACCAGATGGTCAGACTTCTTCGTGAAGATCATGAATGATCGGTTTGAGGCTCTTCATGATCCCAGAGCGAACAGATGCCACTGGGCGACACTAGCATGCGACAGGGACAAATGGAGATGTTACTGGCGCCCGCTCGAGCAAATCGACGACTAACGGGAAGTTAAGTGATTAAGTGATTAAGTGATCATGGAATAAGTCCAAATCACATTATTGGACTTTATCTTACGTTCCCTTCTTCTCCCTGGAGGCAGCAGTGTGAGACAAAAAGTTCCAAATCACATCACTTAGTCTATGTCTCCCTTAAAACTGGGAGAACACTTTGAGCTAACTTGTGAACATAAAATCCATTAAGGTTGAAAGGCTCAAGATTAATAGCATAAATAATGATTCAGAAAATCCCAGTCATTTTTTTGAGCCTGTAGCATCAGGATACTTTTGTTTTTGGTTTCTGTTTATAGGCCATACTGGGCAGTGCTCAGGGTTTATTCCTGGCTCTGTGCTAAGGGATCACTCTGGGTAGTAGTCAGTGGGAGTGGGTTGGGAAGAATATTTGTAGTGTCAGAGCTCAAACATGGGTTATCTTTTGCAGAGTATGTGTGATATTATTGTACTTTCTCTCTGGCCCCTCAGATACTTACAAAAAATAAAATAAAAATAGATTTATTAATTTGACAACTGGAAAGTACAGGATGAAGGTGATTTCTGACATTATCCGATGTAAGCATCCATCTAATATCATTATCATCATATCTCTTTGTCCTCATCATTTGTCTCTACTTCCTATACTCCATCTTAATTCAAATCATATGCTATTTCTTTCTCCTCTCTTCCTTCTCTTCACTCTTCTTTTTCTCCTTTTTTTCTTCTGACTCCTTTCTCTCCTTTCTCCTCTTGTTTCTTATCTCTCTCTTTTTCTCTCTCTCTCTCTCCTCTCTCTCTGTCTCTCTCATTTGACCTGAGCACTAAAATGACACCTACACCCATCACTGCTTCAAATTCCACCTCCCAAAAGAGTCTGGAATGTTAATCATTAAATACCAGTAAAAAGAGACTTTTTTGCCAAGTATTTTATAGTTATTTTTATTAAAAACCTCAAACAGCATGTTTTATTTCCTCTAATAGTCTTTTTGTCTGACACCTTTTCATAGTGCTTCCAGAAAAATGTGTGGTAGTAAGTATCCACTCATTCAAATCCAAGATAAAGTGTACAATGTGCATTTTAATGGCCTTCAAATTAGAAAATTAAATTCCTTCAACCTTTACAAGAAATATGTAATCTATAAGAATTGAATAAACTGAGAATTTTAAATGAGTATGTGTTATTCTTATTTATAAGTTTATTTTGAAGGAATTTTTTAGGATATGGTTTATAATGATCAAAATCGATAAATCTCTAAAGATAGAAAAACAATCCTTCGGATTCTCATTCTAAAAATGATTTATATTTCATGACTTTAAGAGACTTTAGCTCAATAGTATATAATTTTCACTGAAAGTTATCAGATTAGTAGAGAAAAAAGGGTCATTCAGTCATTAAACTTTATTATTCATCATTATTCTACGGCGATGTAGTCAAAAATGGTACCCCAATAGATCCTATAGTAATTGCAAAATATTGATGTTGGGGCTGGAGTGATAGAACAGTGGGTAGGGCATTTGCCTTGCTCGCAACCTACCTGGGTTTGCTTTCCAGCATCCCATATAGTTCCCAGAGCACCGCCAAAAGTAATTCCTGAGTGCATGAGCCAGGAGTAACCCCTGTGCAACGTGAGGTGTGGCCGAAAAAGAAAAAAATTATTGGTGCTCATATTACATGTTTTACTAATTTTCCCAGTAGTATAAACATCTATGAAAACTGTTCATTAGATTGATGTCAAATTTTTGGTCTTCTTTCCAACAAACTCAACATAGATATTGGATTTTGTTACTACCTTTTTAGATGTCTTTTATTTTTATATAATTGAATAACAGTGAATAAATTTGTTATGAAAATTAATTCCTGTTTTATTTTCAATTTATTTATTGCAATATTTTAATAAGTATATAAGAATTGAACAAATTTTATATGGTTATTTCCAAATGTTGACAAAGTATAGTACAGAAAAAATTTTATAAGTGAATATCTTGCAAAATAGAAATGGGGGTAAAATGGTATTAGTATCTCAAACAAGTGGATATCTCAGATTAATCTTCAGTTTTATCATCATTGATTTCTACTACGGCTTTATAAATTCAGGAGAAGACTATTTTAAGTGGATATTATTAAATGATATATTTATAGCCTCATTAAATATTAAGTGAATGAAAGTATCAGCTAGTAATATTTGTCAATGTATGTGCATGTAGGTAAGTAGCATAACAAAGGTTGAAATAATTTGCATTTGTATATACTTAAAAGATAAAAAGAGAGAGAAAAAAGACATGAGCTTGATTTGTTGTCTGTAACAAATGCAAGATGGACAACTTTGTATACCATAGTATTTAATAAAGGGGGAAATTTTTCAAATAACAAAAAGAGATTGACTTGATACAAATTTGCATATCTATTTATTCACCCAGATATTTTTGTTGAGCACCTACTACATGAAAGGCAAATTGTATTGTTGTTGAAGTATAGATATAAAGCAACATAGTTTTTTAAAAGCTTCACTGTCACTGTCCTCCCGTTGTTCATCAATTTGCTCGAACGGGCCCAATAATGTCTCCATTATTACTGTGTTTGGCATATCGAATGCATCACAAGTAGCTTGCCAGGCTTTGCTTTGCGGGAGAGGTACTCTTGGTAGCTTGCTGGGCTGTCAGACAGAAGAAAATATTATAATCCTTTTCTCATGAACTATATAATATGTTAAGGTAAATGAGTAAATAATTTAAGGAAAGTACTATAAATTTTAAGTGTCTGAAAATGAAAGTTCTGAGTCAGAGATGACAATTTTCTATTCAGAGAAAGGCTCAATGGGAGGTATGACAAATTCTCAGTATTAAAATATTCATAGAAATTGAGTCATCAATTGAAGGGATGAGTAAATGCACACAAGTGTTTTGGGAAGAGAGACTGTATTGTCAGTTCTAAGGACTTAAACTTTTTTTTAATGACCTAAGTGTATAGTACAGAGATTAAAATTATGAGAAATAAAACTGGAGAGTGAAAGATTATTCAGAAATTAAAGAGGGATATTGCATTAATCTTTATGATCCGTTGAAGAATATTTAATTAGTAAGTGACCTATTAAAATTTGCTTTAAGTTTTTTTCTAGGTAGCTATGTTAGGAATTATTTTATTCTAAGCCAAATGAATTTAGTAACTAGTTTTATAGATTTCACCAGGGTGTGAAAAGGAAGTAAACTACCACAGACCAACAGATGGAAAAGTGTAAAGTTGAGTCGCTTTATTTGTTTTTTAATTACTCTGAATATATTATAGGCTTGGCAGTGATTGCTTAGAGACAAAGAGAGGGAGAAAACAATAATAGGAAGGAACATTATATATATATATATATATATGTAGAGAGAGAGAGGAGAGAGGGAGAGAGAGAGGGAGTGAGAGAGAGAGAAAGAGAGACAGGGAGAGAGAGAGAGGGAGAGAGAGAGAGAGAGAGAGAGAGGTGTTCTGTTGGTATCACAGTGTTCAGTAAATTATCACCAGGTTGGTTCTGTCACATAATTTGCTGGTAGGAGCACAACAGAGCAGCTTGTAAGAACAGATGAGCCAGGGCACAAATAAAGCAATGAACATAAATCAGGGAAACTTAATTTAGCATTGGACATCTAGATGGCGGTCAGTGAGCAGATCATTATTACCATACTGCCATGCACAGAGGAGACTCAAAAAATATTTGTTGATGGTAATGATAAACTTAAAAAAAAAACTAAGTAGCATTCTCCCCTACCTCACTTTCTCTAATTTTAAACCATCTTTGTCCAGAAAATAATTAGCTGCTTTTCATTATTAGTCAAAGATAACTTGTGGATAAATAGTGCATTATTCTAACCTAAAATATTCTGAAATATTACATATTTCTTTTTAAAACAGAATAAAGTATATTTATACACTTTACTTTTTCCAGTGAAATGTTTCATATGTTTATACTTCTGATAATCCAATATTAGTTTAGTTTTATTTGAAGCAGAGGTTTAAGTATTTAATCCATTAAATTTAAAGCCAAATATTTCTAAATATGATTAAGATTTCCACTGTAGCACTAATCTCACCCAGGATTAATTTATTTGACTATCATAATTCCCAATTTAACTTGAACCTGTCAATTACACATGATTTCTGATTGTTTTGATGCACTAAAAGTCAATTTTCTTGCTTGATGACTAAAATATTTGCCTATATGTTTCTTTAATTTCCCAAAAGCAAAAAAAAATATGATAAAGATAATCATTAATGTTCGCTCCTGATCATGCAAGATAGGGAGTATGGGTGGATACAAAAGCTAAATTAATTTGGTATATTCAACTCTGTTTAAGTCTATTTTCAAACTAGGAAATAAAATTTGCATGTTAGAACTTAAACTATTATTTGGAACAGATTTTCATATACTGTTCAGTCATTAAGCTGGTACTCAAACAGAATCTGGTGTTCTTTTCTTTTTAAGATTTTTAATTCATTTTAAATAATAATATTAAACAAATGCCTCGATTTTGCTCTTCCTTTATGTTATAATTAGAATCCCTTACCTGAACTTCTCTGATAACATTATTCATTCTTATCTAGCTCTCACCTGCAATACCCCAGATTTCTCCAAATATATTGTTAAAGCACATAGTATTCAAGCAGGTAAACAAACAAAAAAAGGAATTTCTTTCACAAAGAATAAAAGTAAAATGTAACACAAATCACTAAATACAAAAAAATAATGAACAGTTTTATAAACTAGCAGAAACACCGCCACCTTGGCATTTAAGTATACTGTTCTCTAGAACTTTTCTATGTCATCACTGTCAATGTCAACATCTTTTTAATGTGGCATAGTGGATAAAATAAGTATAAAGGAAAAGGCTTTACACTCTGTTTATAAGTTGTTGTGTAACACTTCGGCTCATGACTTAGTTATATTACCCACACTTGCTGCAAGGAATATGGAAATAGAGTCTGTTCTAGAAGTCATGTGCCCAGATACAGATGAGAACAAAGAACACATACTGGGAAATAATTAACAATCTTTACCATATTTTGTTCCTTGGGGATAATTTGTGTCCTCTTTTTACTTGGCTTGTTTTTCACAACAGATTTTCAAACTTTGTATCGCATTAACTTTTGCCAGAATATATTTTAAATATGTTCTATGAAAATAAAATTTATATCATATAAAAATAAATGAATATATATGGCCAATGCATAGACTTAATCAATAATATAATTATACATATAAATAGAGAATTTAGTACTATTTCTTAGGGATTTATTTTTCTGCAGAATACTAGATATTTTGTGATCCCTATGCGAGTGTTTTAATAACTTCATTTTTTTATTTGCTTGGGTGTTATACCTGGAGTTGTTCAGGGGTTACTCCTGGATCGGCACTGAGCCTGGCAGGTTTGGGGCACCATATGGGAAACCAGGGATTGAACCCAGGTAAGACATGTGTAGAGCAAGTGTCCTACCTACTAACCTATCACTGTGAACCTAATAATTTCATTTTTATAAAAGAATCATCCATATATAATGTAATTTCTCAAAACAGAAAGTTTTCTTAATTGTCACTACATTGAAAGATGCTTCTCTAAATACAAAATATATGTGTTGGGAAAGTGTTCAAATGAGTGTGCTAGTTGTTAAGTTCAAATTTCCATTACTGTTAATGAGATGTGAAGGTAAAACTTGCATAGTAATTTACACTAAACTTTTTCCAAGCTCTGTCTTTAAGAATTTGGATGATTTTTCAAAAAAGGGTCTTTTAATTAGAGGAGTTGTTTTTCATTGCACCGATTTTTGCTGATGGCATTTCTCTATACAAAATATTAGACTCATATGTAAAGGAAATAAATTATTTGACTGGTAAATCTGTATGAGTCACAGACGACTCACTGACATGAACTTAAGCACCTTACCACAATTCTGGTATGGAGCTGCATAATTCATTATAAGGAACAGGAAGAATTCGGAAGTTAGTGTTCATTCAGAGATGTGCTGCAGTATTAGCAGCACAAGGAAATATGCCTTTTTAATACATAATTTATATGAGGTAGTTGATATATTTTGTGGTTTATAAAATATATTATTGATCCCTTTGTAATTTTAAGACATCTTAAAATGAATTAAGAAAAATAATATCAATTATCTCAGCACATTTTATTTGTTGTTTTTTAATTCACTTACTTGAAGATAATAATGATTAAATCCTGATTTGTAAGAAGGTATTAAAGAGAGATAATATATTCATATGATCCCGAGACCAAATTATGTAAAGGCATATATACACACATAATTTTTACTGACTTTTTTTAGTAGTACCAATAGAATATTTTATTTTATTTATTTTTTTTATTTATTTATTTTTTTTATTTATTGAATCACTGTGGGAAAGGTTACAAAGCTTTCAGGTTTAGGTCTCAGTCATGCAAATATCAAACACATTTCCCTTTACCAATACTTTTTTTTTTACCATGAAGAACCCCAATAAAACCCCACCCCCCACCCCTCCCATTCCCTGTGGGGCAGATGAATTCTAGTTAACACTCTATCTGCTTTGATTAGATTCATTGTTTCAATAAAAGATTCACCACTATTATTTAGAGATTACCCCCCCCCATCAGACATGCTGAAAAAGCATTGTGACGTGATTTGCTTTCTACAGCTGGGTTCAAGAATTAAATGTTGGTTTTGGATTTCTATTTTACTTATTGATCCTGGAAGTATTTATACTGAAAGTCAGATAGTTAAGAAATTGGTTTCTGTGCTCTGGAGTCGTGGCCGTGCTGGAGAGCCGCTCATGGGGGGCAACTGGAGGCCTCGGTAGGGCGTGAAGGGCGGACCGAAACGCCCCCTTCCCATGAGGTTTTAGTCGCCCCCACTCCCCCGGCTCATACCTGCTGTCCACAAGGCTCCCATGCGGCCGCCATCTTTCTTTCCAGAGAGGAGAAGGCGACTGGGGCAACACCCTTTCCCCTCCGGACAGACATGATGGCCTGGATTAACGCATAGTCCTTTCACTTTTCTGCTCCAAGCTGCCGGGTTCTGCATTAAGTCCCTGTGCTTCTGGGGCTGTGGCCGTGCTGGAGAGCCGCTCGTGGGGGGCAACTGGTGACCTCGGTAGGGCGTGAAGGACGGACCGGAACGCCCCCCTTCCCATGAGGTTTTAGTCTCCCCCACACCCCCGGCTCATACCTGCTGTCCACAAGGCTCCCATGTGGCCGCCACCTTTCTTTCCAGAGGGAGGAGGGCGGAAGGGACCAACACCCTTTCCCCTCCAGGCAGACACGATGGCCTGGATTAACGCATAGTCCTTTCACTTTTCTGCTCCAAGCTGCTGGGTTCTGCATTAAGTCCTTGTGCTTCTGGGGCTGTGGCCGTGCTGGAGAGCCGTTCGTGGGGGGCAACTGGTGACCTCGGTAGGGCGTGAAGGACGGACCAGAACACCCTCCTTCCCATGAGGTTTTAGTCTCCCCCACACCCCCGGCTCATACCTGCTGTCCACAAGGCTCCCATGCGGCCGCCACCTTTCTTTCCAGAGAGGAGAGGGCGAATGGGGCAACACCCTTTCCCCTCCAGCAGATTTGATGGCCTGGATTAACGCATAGTCCGTTCACTTTTCTGCTCCAAGCTGTTGGGTTCTGCATTAAATCCTTGTGTTTCTGGGGCTGTGGCCGTGCTGGAGAGCCGCTCGTGGGGGGCAACTGGTGGCCTCGGTAGGGCGTGAAGGACGGACCGGAACGCCCCCCTTCCCATGAGGTTTTAGTCGCTCCTGCTCCCCCGGCTCATGCCTGCTGTCCACAAGGCTCCCATGTGGCCGCCACCTTTCTTTCCTGAGGGAGAAGGGCGGAAGGGACAACACCCTTTCCCCTCTGGCAGACTTGATGGCCTGGGTTAACACATAACCCGTTCACTTTTCTGCTCCAAGCTGCTGGGTTATGCATTAAGTACTTGTGTTTCTGGGGCTGTGGCCGTGCTCAAAGCTTAACTATGATTTTCAGAGAGAAACGTTAGGTGGTTTACTTCCCATGAATCACTTTGTATATAGAGAGATGTTGCGCGGCCGCATAAGCGGCCGCGTGGTTTTGAGGAAAAGTCCTAGTTCCTGCATACTCGAGCTGTGCTTGTAGAGGTTTCTGGTCACCGGGGTTCCATCTGGGGGAGGCGGGATGCGGTACCTACCCCATCTGGGACTTCCCGATGATCTCGGCTCTTTTTGGAACCTGTTTTTTTTTTTTTTCCTTCGGGATCTGTGGATCCCGCCCTCCATGTAGTCCTTCTTTTCGGCTAAATGCTGTCAAGATGGCGCTGGGGGGCGGGCTGTGGGCGTGACTTCCGGAATCTGAGGTTACCTGGGAGGTGTAGTCCCGGCATTTTTGAGGAAAAGTCCTAGTTCCCGCATACTCGAGCTGTGCTTGTAGAGGTTTCTGGTCACCGGGGTTCCATCTGGGGGAGGTGGGATGCGGTACCTACCCCATCTGGGACTTCCTGATGATCTAGGCTCTTTTTGGAACCTGTTTTTTTTTTTTTTCCTTCGGGATCTGTGGATCCCGCCCTCCATGTAGTCCTTCTCTTCGGCTAAATGCTGTCAAGATGGCGCTGGGGGGCGGGCTGTGGGCATGACTTCCGGAATCTGAGGTTACCTGGGAGGTGTAGTCCCGGCATTTTTGAGGAAAAGTCCTAGTTCCCGCATACTCGAGCTGTGCTTGTAGAGGTTTCTGGTCACCGGGGTTCCATCTGGGGGAGGCGGGATGCGGTACCTACCCCATCTGGGACTTCCCTGATGATCTCGGCTCTTTTTGGAACCTGTTTTTTTTTTTTTCCTTCGGGATCTGTGGATCCCGCCCTCCATGTAGTCCTTCTCTTCAGCTAAAAGCTGTCAAGATGGTGCTGGGGGGCGGGCTGTGGGCGTGACTTCCGGAATCTGAGGTTACCTGGGAGGTGTAGTCCCGGCATTTTTGAGGAAAAGTCCTAGTTCCCGCATACTCGAGCTGTGCTTGTAGAGGTTTCTGGTCACCGGGGTTCCATCTGGGGGAGGTGGGATGCGGTACCTACCCCATCTGGGACTTCCCGATGATCTCGGCTCTTTTTGGAACCTGTTTTTTTTTTTTTTCCTTCGGGATCTGTGGATCCCGCCCTCCATGTAGTCCTTCTCTTCGGCTAAATGCTCCAATAGAATATTTTAACAAGACTTTCATCTCATCATTTCTTACTTACATATATCACACAGACTTGCTACTTTATAAGAGATAGGAGAATTATTTATGACATACATAAGGTCTGCTTGCACTAATATATTATCAGGACTGATGTCGTGGGCCATTTCCTTAAGCTTTATTCTCACCAAGGCAAGGGAGAAAGTGTGCCCACAGCAGGATCACATGCAAAAACATTTGCAAAACATTCAGCCACTACCATCAACTTGTGTACCATTGAATTATAAGATCAGACTTAAATATACATCTATAAATGTATATATAAACTTATATATATGTATTATTTGGGATCCTATGTTTGGGCACTACTTTCCTAGGTAATCTAAATTACATTTATGTTTTCCATTTTCTTAAATAGGTTGTCTTCCTTGCAAGTGAACAGCCTGTGTTCAATCCCTAGAACTTGGTATGGCCCCCAAACCTGCAAATACTGATCCCCGAGCACCGAATCAGGACGAAGCCCTGGGCACTGCTGTGTGTGACTGAAAAACAACACAAAAATAAGAAGCATGAATACCAATTCTTTTAAAGGAAAAAACAATACAATTACCCTCTATTTATTGGGAGAGCTCATAAATAAGCAACTGACTCTGTAAATGTAAACTGAGCAGGAGAGGTAGTACAGTGGGTAGGGCAATTGCCTTGCATGCAGCTGACCCTGATTTAATCCCTGAAACCGAAAATGTTTCCCAGAGTCCTGCCAGAAGTGTTCCCTGTGTGCATTGCCAGGAGTAAGCTCAGAGCACTGCCAAGAGTTACCCCCAAACAAAAACAAAATGTTGATATAAAATAGCAACGTATAGAGATAGTTAATAGTAACAGAATAATGAATTTGAACACGATTAAAATAAGATATTTTGATAATAGTGTTATCTTTCTTAGAGATCAGGTTTTGTATCTCAGGAATTCTGCTTTCACTAATGCTACAATCATTAATGCTTTGTGATAAGCACCTAAGTAAATCAAACAGTGAACAAGTAGAACACCCTATTTCATTTGCTAGGGAGTATAAATGTAATACAATTATAATTATAAATCAGATATACGGTTACAGGTGACTTATGTGAAGTGGGGAAGAGAGAGGAATCTATCACTTCCCTCCCTTCCCACCTGGGTCCCCTAGGAAGTTGCTGGGGAAATCTAGAACTGATGAAAGTCTGCTATGAGGCCCTGCCCGGTGCAGACCTCACATCTCACCAGCCCCATCAGACAGCCATCAAGCTGCTCCTGGATGCCACTTGGTCTGCACAACATGGGAAATGATCCCTGACATCCCATTTCTCAGGGTGCCCTGCACGCAGGCTGGCGCAAGAACTTGCTCTTTGCAGAAAAGGAAAGTCAGTCCTAAATTTTACCCATCCATTCATATTTGTAGCCTTACTCTCACAGAAAAAGGATTTCAGAAGACAGTAGATAGTGAAGTAAAACTGCTTTATTTAGAAATCATAAGAATGGGGTGAGAGAGAGAGGGTGAGAGAGAGAAAGAGAGAGAGAGAGAAAGAAAGAGAGAGAGAGAGAGAGAAACACATATTTCTCCAGAGATGGAAAGAAATGAAGAGTACCTATCTCAAGTGAGGTGCAGGCTAACCTTAAGAATGAGAAGTCACTCTGTTTGCCTTTATATCGTTGGTTGCATAGCTTTTCTATCCAGCTGCCCTTCCCACCTCAAGTGGGGCTTTCTACCTCGTTAAGGTAGAAATTGTTCCACTGCTATGGCAATATTAAAAAGACCACAAAACTTTTTGGTGATCTACATCCATGTTCTTATCACAAGCCTTTGTTCCTGCTGAACTTTATTCTCACTATCCTCCCTTGTGGGGGGCTAAGCTTCTCCTAAGCCAGCTCTGACTCCAGTTAGAGTCTTCTCAGTTTCTTTGTCCACAAAGTGGGTCCGTCAGTAATGCTATTAGTTGCTTTAGGGTTAGTGACAGAGTAACCTCTTCAAATTCTATTTCAGTTTCATTACACCCCAACAACTCAGGACAGGGAGTCCCCTTATATACCTGTCTGCTTAAAACCCAGATAAAATATTAATATCTGCCTGCTTTCTTGGTGTCATTCTGCTGCATAAGACTGAGACAGATTTGCCTTGCAAAGAAAGGGATGACATTTTAAAAGCTATCACTCCTCCCTCTCACCCAGGGAGAATAGGGAGATGGGTACATTAGTAATGGCTGTGGTGTCAGAATTATGTCCATGAGAAACTATTAATAATGGTATTTGAAGTCAAAAGCACATATAAAAATAAAACAAATCTTGGATGTTGAGCACAGAATTGAGTTTGCCAGTAGGCTGAAAGGGTCTAATGGTTTATAGTGGAGTGAAGATGGCACTTTCCTGGTAGATACAGTGCACTGATATTACTCCCCTAATCCACATTAACAGTTTCACACTAGTAAATATGTTTCCTCAGTATAAAGATTTTTAAATGAAAAAGTGAAATAAAAAAAATAAAATAACATAATAAAAAAGTGAAATAAAAAATAAAATAATCTGTAGCCTTGTAGCACTGTAGTCCCATTGTTCATTGATTTGCTCGAGCAGGCACCAGTAACATCTCCATTGTGAGACTTGTTGTTACTGTTTTTGGCATATCGAATATGCCACGGGGAGTTTGCCTGGCTCTCCGAGAGGGATGGAGGAATCAAACCCGGGTTGGCCCTGTGCAAGACAAACACCCTACCCGCTGTGCAATAAAATAAGGTAAGGTAAGGTAAGGTAAAGGTCCTCCCGTTGATCGTGCAATAAAATAATAAAAATAAAATGTTTCGCAGAGTCAGAGAGACAGTACAGTGAGTAAGGCACTTGATTTGCATGCTGCTCACCCAGGTTTGATCCCCAGCATCCCACATGGTCCCTTGAGCACCACCAGAAGTGATCCCTGAATGCAAGCCTAGAGTAATTCCTTAGCATAGATGTATCTCTATATAAATATAAAATAAAAGGTAAAGGTAAAGGCCCTCCCGTTGATCATCGATTTGCTCGAGCGGGCCCAGTAACGTCTCCATTGGAGACTTTGTTGTTACTGTGTCTGGCATAAGAATATAAAATAGTTTAAAATATTTTATAAATAAAAAATAAATATAAAATAAATATTTTGTAACTATTTATTTGTTATAAATAAAATATGTTAATATATAAAGTACATATACTTTATATATACAGAGTCTCCTGCCCCGTGCCTGGCTGTCCTCACTGGAGCTCCTTGGAGGGGGGGCGGGTTGAGTTTCCCTCCCCGCTCCGAGCAGAGCCCCAGCAGCCGAAGACCACCAGAACTAGCCACTGCCATGCTGAGACCACTCTCCACACGTCTGGACAAGCCTCATGCATGAAGGAACCAGCAGAGGAACCCAGGCGTGTGGGTACCGGGGCTGAGATCTCCAAGCCTGCTCGGATTGGGACTGGGCCTTCTCCACCCAGATCACACATATTCCAGTTGATTCGTCGATTGCCTCGAGCAGGCCCCAGTAACGTCTCCTTCATCCTAGCCCTGAGATTATATTCAAGGCTCTTTAGGAGAATGAGACCCATCATTGTTACTGGTATTTGGCATATTGGGTACACCACGGGGAGTTTGCCAGACTCTGCCGTGTGGGCAGGCTACATTCGGTAGCCTGCCAGTTTGTCTAAAGTAGGAATGAGATAATAAGATGTCATAATAAGATGTCGGTTCCAGGAGCTGGTTTTTATAGTCTCTGAGTCTTGGCCACTGATGGGATTACACGGCGCCAGGGGGCCAGTTGGTGGGTGTGACCCCTGCCTACTGGAATTTGGAGGATCTGGGTGGAGGCTGCTCGGCCCCAATCCAAGTAGGCTTGGAGATTTCGGCCCCGGAACCCGCGTGGATTTGTCCCTCTGCCAGTATCTTCATGTGTGCGGAGAGTGGTCTCAGCATGGTGGTGGCTGGTTCTGGAGGTCTTCGGCTGCTGGAGCCCTGGTCAGGGCACGGAGGAAGGCATTATACCCACCAGCTGCCGCTGGCGCCAGGTAGTCCCATCAGCAGCCAAGACCTGGAGACTATAAAACCCAGCTCCCTGAAGTGCGTGGCCGCAAATCCCATTTTTACTTTGGAGAACCCAGCTTGCTACTGAAAGTATCCTGCCCACAGGGCAGAGTCTGGCAAACTTCCGGTGTCATACTCAATATGCCAAATACCAGTGACAATGATAGGTCTCATTCTCCTAGCCCTGAAAGAGCATTGAATACGGCTCTTTTAAAATCTCAGGGCTAGGAAGAAGGAGACATTACTGGTGCCTGTTCGAGGCAATCGATGAACACAGGATGCTTGTGATGATCGTGATATACAGTATATAATATAAAAATAAAATATAAATATAAAATAAATAAAAGTACTGCCCATAAAGTACCACCAAGCACACCGTAGAAGTGTGACATTGGTGCACTAGCTATTTCTTTTATATATTTTTTCAATTTTTATTAGTGAGACACCATGAAAGTACAGTTGTAGACTTACAAATTTTGTGCTTGGGTTTCAATTATACAATGATCAAATACCCATCCCTCCACCAGTGCCCATTTCCCACCACCACCAATCCCAGTATTCCTCCCACCCCCACCCCCCCATCCCACCCTACCTCTGTGGCAGGGCTCCCTTTTATTCTCTCTCTCTTTTTGGGTGTTGTGGTTTGCAAAAGAGGCATTCAGTGGCAATCATGTTTGGTCTATAGTCTACTTTCAGCATGCTTCTCCCATCCTGGAAAATTCCTGGAATTTGCTTAACATCTCAAGCAGGGATGTGCAGTCCATTCGCTCTTTGATAGAAGTACGTGATGATAAGATGTTGCTCGGCTGTATTTGTAGGAGCAGGTTCAGGGAGCAGGGTTTTATAGTCTCTGGGTCTTGACCGTTGATGGGATTACACGGCACCGGGGGTAGTTGGTGGGTGTGGTGCCTACATACTGGACGATGGGGGATCTGTGTGGAGGAGGCCCCAGTCCCAATCCGAGCAGGCTTGGAGATCCATGCCCTGGGTCCCACACACCTGGGTTCCTCGACTGGTTGCTTCATGCGTGAGGCTCGTCCGAACATGTGGAGAGTGGTCTTAATCATGACTGTGGTTAGAACTGTAAAGCATATTAAAAATAAAACAATATTATGCCTAAAAACTTCAGTGAATTGCTTAGAGAATTACTCCATATCAAAGATAGATGAGTCAAGAAGAGACTGGAAGTTTAAATCTATAAACAGGAAAACACAAATGAGTGTACTTTCTATAAAAACTAGGTAATGGTGCAGTATCAGTGACACTGTGTCTCTATGTTGGTCTATGGTTTTCAAATTCTTCGATATTTCCATGAGTAATAAAAATGCTCAGACTTAGAGTTATAAAGTAGAAAATTTTGTTGGAAATTAGAAGAGAAAGAAAAAGTAACTTCCCATGTGGGAGGAATGTAGAACAGGAATAAGTTAGCTATGGCTTGTTTTGTGTGTTTTTTTTTGTTTGTTTTGTTATTTTACAAGAAAACAATCTTTGTGCGACAGAGAATGCAGGGAAGTTACAGGCAAGGAGTTTTCCTCTAAACCCTTTTAAATGAAAATCAGGCTTTTTGCATTTCTTATCAATTGACAAAAGTGTTATAGCATTTCAAGAAAAAATTGCAAGAGTGGTCCCACCATTTGCATTAGGTATGTAAATTTTAGCCTACAGATGAGCCGAACCTCTGAGGTGAAATTTGATGTTGGACAATTGTAGCTACCTATTTATCATAAAGAGCCCAGGAATTTTTTAAGTCAAAACTGTAGGATGGAGGCAGTCAAAAATGTTCTTGTTCACAGCAGTTGGCAAGGGGAAATGGAGGCTTCCTCTTTCAGTAGATAAATATAACTTAATAGAGAAAAATACTAATTTTATATATACATATAATTTAGTCTTCATTAAATATATATGTGGGTCTTAAATATATATGTAGCACAGCAGTAGGGCGTTTGCCTTGCACGCAGTTGGCCCTGCCAGCAGGAGTTCTATCCCTCTGCCCTGCAAGCTACAGAGAATATCTCACTGGCATGGCAAAGTCTGGCAAGCTCCCCTTGATGTATTTGATATGCCAAGCACAGTAACAACAAGTCTCACAATGGAGACATTACTGGGCCCTCTTGAGTAAATCAATGAACAATGGGAGGACAGTGCAGTGTCAAGTTGTCAGTAGTAAAGTGTTTATTGTTATGTAATCAAACTTAAATTTGGCATTCAAAAGACTTAGCAAGGAATATTTACCTACGTGATATACTTCTTCATATTCAGTTTTTTAAGTCACTGAGGGAAGAGTCTCAATGGATCATTCCAAAGAGGAAAGTGAAAATAGTTATTATTTCTCCTAAAATTTTCTAAGCTTAAAAATGATTAGATATAATTTTTTACATTCATGTAACAAAGGTATTATAATATCTCTTTCATATTAATTATATTTTATTTAATTGCTAAGAACAAATCTGTGAACAGGCATTACAATTATTCTATTTATAAATAGATAAACCAAGGTTAGCAATATCAAGTGATTTGCAGAAGATGATTGTTAGCAAAAGTTATCTAAATGTAACCTCTTATTTGTTTCTTTTTTTTTTCCACTTTTATTTAGTTTTTCTAATGTTAATATGTAGATTTGTTGATGTGGAGGAGGAGCTGGGCAATAGGCAGTATTGATGAGCGATTTCTGTGTTCAGGGATCTGTTCTGACTATACTTTGGGTACCACATGCATTGCCAGAAATCTGAGCAAGATCAGCAACTTGCAAGGCAAACACCCTGGTGTTTGTCCTAAATGTCTTCTCAAATTCACAACTTCTTAAAAGCACACCTACAACTCAGATATCCTCTTTTTTTTTTCTTTTGGGGGTCACACCAGGTGATGCACAGGGTTTACTCCTGACTCATGCACTCAGGAATTACTCCTGGTGGTGCCGAGGAGACCATATGGGATTCTGGGAATTAAACCCGGGTTGATCACGTGCAAGGCAAATGCCCTACCTGCTTTGCTATTGCTCCAGTCCCCAGATATCCTCAACAGAAATCATAAACCAACTTTAAACCTACTCTAAAATACATTTACAAATATTAAACATTCCTAGTATCTGCGAGTATCTTGAGAATTCTTAATGTCTTTGAAACGGTATGAAGGTATTCATTCTTCATAAAAAGTGAATTTCCTATTTCCGTATTAATTTTTAATCGAGTCCTAGCTATGCTTAATTTTCCCTTAAGGTTTCTGAAGTTTACCTTAATTCTCTAACTCACTATATCTATTATCTTCTTTACACTGTTGTTTTAGCTGGAGTGATAGCATAGCGGGTATTTGCCTTGCACGTGAACGACCCAAGTTTGATTCCTCCGTCCCTCTTAGAGAACCTGGCAAACTACCTAAAGTATCCCCCCTGCACAGCAGAGCCTGGCAAACTCCCCGTGCATAGTCAATATGCCCAAAACAGTAACATGTCTCACAATGGAGACATTACTGGTGCCTACTCCGGCAAATCGATGAACAATGGGAGGACAGTGCTACAGTGCTACACTGTTGTTTTACTTGTTTTATTAATTTTGGGGACTACAATCTGCAGTGCTCAGGATTTACTTCTAATTCTGTGTTCAGGAATCACTCCTTGCAGTGCTTGAGGGACCATATGCTATGCCAGGAATTGAACCAGGGTCAGCTGCATGCAAAAATAGTACAAGGTGTACCCTGTTCTATTTTTATGGTTCTTTCCACTCTTTTAATTCAATTTCCATAGCTTCTCTACATTCTCAGAAGCTCTTATTTTTATTCTAATTATTGTATTTAAGCTTTTAGTTTCATTCTTCAGTTGTCATCACCTTTTATTACTATTATTATTATTTTGTCATCATTCTTTAGTATGATTTTTCGATTCAAGAGAAGAGCATAAGCAATGATAATACTTAATTGTAAGAGCAATTCCTGAATTTTCTATTTACTTTGAAATATAGTTATTTCCAGTCTGCAACTGGAAGCAACTGGGAATGCACATTCTAACTAGTATTCTAGAGAGTGAAAACATATATGCTGTAGGTTTAGGAAATGTATCATTTGTGTTCATATAAGAATGATCTTATGGTGAAAAGCAGTTCTGTTAATTATTATGAAGACACATCAATATGTATTCGACTTTTTTTGTGGTGAACTGAGGGGTTCTGATAAGTGAAGATGAAAAGATTCTGATTTCAGAATGAAATGGTGGGTTGTACCAGTATTTGTTTTTTTCTTGACATATCAGTTACCACGTTGTGAAGGATAGACATGTTTTTGGAGTGGCAGAATCTAACACTTTGAGACAAAGAACGGTCTCTTTAAAATTATCAATTCTGTGATTCTGGGAGTTTGTTCTTATAATTGCATGATATAAGAAAACCAAAAGTTTATTATCTTAGTTCAGTTTTCTTGGTCTTGCAATTAACTGATGATTTTCCTGAAATGCATGTGATTTATTCATGATTTCTATTGTCCAGTTTTGCCATGAGTTTACATTTTTCATGTATCTTTATAATTATATTTAAGAGTGCTCAGAAACTCTAAATGAAACTGCTAACAAAATTTCATTCAAATTTCTGTTCCTATTTTATTTGATCTGATAATATGTCCTTAATTGTTTTTGTTAAAATCTGTTCCACAATCTTTCTTTATGTATTATATTTAATTTGCTCGAGCGGGCCCAGTAACGTCTCCATTGGAGACTTTGTTGTTACTGTGTCTGGCCTATCGAATACTCTCGGTAGCTTGCCGGGCTCTCCAAGAGGGGCGGAGGAATCGAACTCGGGTCGGCCATGTTGGCTGCGTGCAAGGCAGACGCCCTACCCGCTGTGCTAGAGCCCGGTAAGCTACCGAGAGTATTCGATATGCCAGACACAGTAACAGCAAAGTCTCCAATGGAGACGTTACTGGGCCTACTCGAGCAAATCGACGATCAACGGGAGGGCCTTTACCTTTACCTTTACCTTTATATTTAATTAATATGTGTTTGATTGTTTTCCCATTATCTTTGTGGTAGATTAGCAACTCTATATAGAGTACAGAACAACAAATGGACATAATACAAATTGAACATCTACTAAGTATTACATTTTGTCTTACATGGAAAATATTCAAAACTTTACCCTATAAGTAGTAATTGCATATTTATTTCTAACAACAAAAGTTTTGCCAAGGTGAAAATTTATAAATTTTCCACCATATTTATTTGTTACTGACTACCTAAAACCTTTGTCATTATCAGACTTACTAGGGTACCCTTAATATCTTAAACGGTAGCTGTGCTAATATTGAGCACAAGTCAACACAGCACTGTTTTTCATGTATAAATAACCTGGATGGCTGCTTTGAAGGCATTTAGTGTAAAGACAGTCTTTAGGGAAAAGAGGTTTCAGAATGTAAAATTGTGTCATTATGCTCATGGACTAACTCTAAGCAATATGCTTAGTTGTATACTAGGATGCAACCAGGCCATTTTTATTGATAAGAAGTAATAGAAGTTTCAGAGTAGTCATATTAGTGCAAATTTAATTCATGAAATTTTCTGTCACTAAGTTTCTTGCAGCTTCCAGGACTATTGTGATCTCTAATTCTATTGCCTGATGCCTGGTCTTCTCTGTGGTAGATATGAGTTCTATCCAGAAGAGTGCTTTAGCCTCTAACTATGACCTTGTAAATCATCACTTCTCTCAAATTTTCATGTGGCACTAAAGAAAGAATTTGAATCTTAGGAGCTTCCACCACATGCTGAAACAAAACCAAAACAAAAGCAAAACAAACAACACTCCCACTTCAACACCCCTTCCCACCCCCACCCCCTCCCCCCAAAAAACCTTTGGCCACATTCTGAAGCTGGCTGAGGAAAGAAAGCCCTATTTTCCTTTCTTTCATGAATGCCACTTAGTATTATCAAAAATGTGCATGAGATGCTGTCAAGAAATCTATGCTGTTTGACAATTTGTCAAAACAGACATTATTAACCTCCTAAATTAACACAACCTAGTTTTTGCATCTGCTTTGTAAAATAGTTTTAATGCAATACAAAATGTCTTGTATTTGTTGGTTTTTGTTGCTTGTGTTATGATTTGTTATTACCCAGAGAATCCTATATCTTCTTGTTGTTTGCTTATTCTTATTGCTTCTATAATTCATTTATTATGACTCACTCATTCCTCTATGATAGCTCACCAACAAATTGTTTTCAGGTAATTTGGGGATATGCTTAAAATATATTTTATCACTGAGATAAATAAATCTAGCTTAAATGTATCATTTAAACTATTAAAGCATAATTTATGAGAATTGAAACATAGTATAAGGACAGTTTAAATATTTTATTAATACACCATTCTAATTTGTTTCATTTGAGATCAACTAAGAAAAAATACATTTGTAAATTGCTTCAAAAACTTTTTAAGTTAATACTTAGCTGAACTCTTTGAATAAATTGAAAAAAAAAGAAACACTGACCTTCTGTTGTTCATCGATTTGCTCAAGCAGGCCCAGTAATGTCTCCATTTTTTCAGACTTGTTGTTACTTTGTTTGGCAGCTTCCTGGGCCTTTTGGCTAAGGTTAAGTGTAGTGAATAAATTGAAAAACGTAAAAACATCCATGATGAAAATATAATATGGATATCATAAATGTATATCTTAAAGGGCTGGAGCGATAGCACAGCAGGTAGGACATTTGCCTTACACGCTGCGGACTGGGCCAACCGGGGTTTGATTCCTCCACCCCTCTCGGAGAGCCCGGCAAGTTACCGAGAGTATCTCACCCACATAGTAAAGCCTGGCAAGCTTCCTATGATGTATTCTATATGCCAAACACAGTAACAACAAGTCTCACAATGGAGACGTTACTGGTGCCTGCTCTAGCAAATGGATGAACAATAGGAGGCCAGTGCTACAGTGCTATATCTTAAAATCTAGATTAATTTTTTCTACCCACTATTAATAATGAACAATCTGCATACACCATTAATATTTATACTTTAGATTTATATACAACATACATAATTTCAAGTAAATTTCATATCAAGATATGAATGTACAAATGCATATATGTGCATAGTTTCATCCCTGTCTAGTTAATCCTACCGATACAATTGTTTTTCTATACAAATTATTTAAAGGAAATTCTGTATTTCAATGCTTTCTTTTTATATTTCAGTTGCTAGTATTTCATATGTTTGAGTCACCTCTTTAATTCATTTTGATAAATGAAAATGCTTGGTTTTGTCTGACTTTGTCCTTCGAAATAATGCAGTATATTGTGACATGTACAATTGCAATGCCCAGACTTCAGTGAGAAGAAACAGAGAAAAAAAGTAGCCATTAACTTTGTTGGGCATTTTGCTGCGAAAATGTAAAATATTGATAGCTCTATTAATAATATGAGTTCAAATGAAATGTGCTTGCTCACTGTGAGTTTATATGCAATTCATAAAAAGCAGCTTCTCTGCAACCTCTTTCAATGGACTATATGTAGACAGAGGATATTGGACTGGGAAGCAGGAAGCCTTGTTTCTTTGCAATAGAAGCAGTAAAAATGGAAACTAACTATGCTTACCTATTGTTAAGCAAGACAATTCACCTTTGGAGACCTCAGTGTACCCATCTGAAACATGACCAACTAAATCACCATAATTGCAAGCGGACACTTCAAGATCCAAGCCAGCAGAAGCTCTGTGCTTATTTAGACTTCAAATCTATTTGCACTCTTAGAAAAACTACTAATATTAAAATATAACAGACATTATACTAAAATATAATGCTTTGGAATCCTAGAAAGAGGAAAAACATTTTGCGTTGGTAGCTCCTGACATCCATGAAAGTCTTATCTAGAGAAAAGTGACAAGTAGCTGGCACGTAATGGAAAACAAAGTCACTGAACTACAATATCTGTAGTTTCCCTTTTAGTTTTTAATTTTCAACTAAATGGGGGAATTTTCTTCTTGGTGTGTTACTTTCTTCTAATACCAGAAAATGTTTTTTCTGGTAGGGGTGTGTGAAGATATGTTTTCCCATATAAATTACTACATGAGGGCAAACCTACAATGTTCTTAACCTTTGTATAGCAAAGAATGAAATAGTGCTTGAACTTCATGGTAGATGATAGATGTTATTATTTACAACATATCCTCAATGCCTCTGCTAACTCCTTCTTGTATAGAGTAAGACAACTCTCATTTTTATGAATTAGAAAACAATAATTCTTCCATCAAAGGTGTGTGAGCCCTGAAAGTGAGCACTTTATCAATCTAAATTAGACCATAAATATTTTGTTCAGTGAAGCATAGGCTACAGTTCATTAGTTCAGTAACATTTAGTAATTATCATGTAAAGAATAACAGCATTTCCTGAACCTTGATTAAACTCTTTGGTCAATCCATGAATCAATCTGTATCTCTCTGCAGAGAGGTAGAATAAAATTAATGTTCCTACTAATGCATTAATACAATATTTTTTAAATTTGAATAATTTTAAAGGATTATCAGAAGATCCAGTATTTATATAATTGAGAGGAGCAACATTATCTTGCTTCTAAGGCATGTTATGTCAGTAAAAAAAAATATATTTGCGCTGGGTAAAATTTCTATTATGGTTTATATTTCAGTATGACTTTAGCATTTGAATTTATATTCATGTTATTTGATTTGATTTTAAGCATTTGTATGTTCCAAGAAAATATTTATAAAAACTACAGAGTTTTAAGCAATAATGTTTATATTTCAAAAGGGTTCCCCCTTTTTAAAGAGTTCCCCTTTAAATATTCAAAGATAAGTGTAGAAAGACCAGAAATATATGCATGCTTGTAGAAGTATTTCTGAAAAGCGATTTTTAAATGAAATATCTGTGATTCTTCTTGTTATATCTATAAAATAGCTGATCTATAATGAATTGAAGAAAAGATTTTGATCTTTCCTAAGAGTGTTTTGTCAATGATCAGAAAGAACTGGCTCTATTTCTGACTGAGTCAAAATGTCACAAATCAAGAAAGGCGAAGTTTTTCAGGAAAGAAGCTTGTCAATTCACTGAATCTTTACAAGTTGGTAGAGTATTGTATCTACTCCTCGGTGTGTGTGAAATGTATTGATAAAAGGATCTGTGCACTCTCTGACACTATTGGAAACAAGTGGAGGTATCATGGGGAGAGAAAGAAGTTGAGGTTAGCGGGATCGTTCACAGCCAAAGCATTCATGAACTATAAAGCAAGTTGGGCCAATTTTAAAATTAACACAAAATCCTCACATGCATTCATACTGAAAAATAAAACATTCAAATTTATCTGATTTTTTAGTATAATCAAAGTTCTTTCCAGTTATTTTAGCTCTGAAAATTTTTATTTAAAACATTGAAATTTTCTTCAATATATTTAAGTCTTTATGTGGTTAACAGAAAGTATATGTGTATTAGCTTTGTCTATTATATATATATATTCTTTTTCCTAAGCATAACCTATGCAATACCTAAATTCCTTATTTAAGCTGTGAATCAATATGCAGACTACTTCTCAGAAACTATGTTTGTATGTTACTAATTCAATTCCACTTCCTTTGGTACTGTTGAGACTAATAACAAATATATAGCTCAAAATAGATTTCCAAAGTGTTACTAAAATATTCGTTACCATTAGGAACCATTAACGTACTTCCCCCCTTTCTTCTTTTCTTTTTTTCCTTCCTTTTCTTTTTTCTTTTCCTTTCTTCTCTCCTTTTCTTCTCCCCTCTTTTCTTTCTTTTAACTATTTTTCTCCAAAAGTTAAACAAGATGTTTGGTCTAGTGAAGGAGAATGTTTTTGCGTATATCAAAATACAAAAATGCTATTGAGAATCAGCAAGCAGAATTCTATATTTTATTTCTTAGTTTAATTTAGGGCCTAAGTTTTGCCTTTTCCTCCTTTTGCCAAGAATTGTCTTTAGTGTTCGGCAGTTCAGGTTGGTCCCATTTTAATTTGTTGTTTTTTCCGGTTTTTTTTTTCTTTTCTGCATCATTACTGTGGATGATTTTCTTGCTAAGTCTTTGTTCAGTTAGTTCAGTATTGAAAGTTTCTGTAATAAACAGATCCATGCTGAATGATTATTTAAAGATATTTTAATTTTAATCTTTTTTTGTTTGTTTGTTTGTTTTTCTTTCTTGCTCACTTATTGCTCCTGATCTAAGATGTGGTCCTCTCCCTTAAAGAATTTCAGGGAAAAAAGCTAAAAAGAACTTTGTAATCTTCTTTTTATAAAATTTCATTACTGTCAGCCAGAAGGGAGAGAACACATAACAGAATGCCATGAAATTTTTAGTGGGTCAAGCTGATAATCCTTTGTCAATTAGCCATATGGTCACACTTAAATGAACAATAAAATGGTTAACAATCCAGTTGCGAGGACAAAGAGGAAGAAAACATTTTTATGAGAAGCTAGCAAAGGTTCTGCACAATGACGGATATCCCCATATCTGTATTTTTAGATAAGTGACTACTTTTAAAAAACTTCTAGGGTTTTGGGGATTGTTCAGGGACTGTGCCTTAAATATATAAGGACCCAAATTTAATACATGGCCTACATGGATCCCCAAACACTACCAGGTATAGCCCTTGTCTCCCCTTGTACTACCTGACCCATGCAATGTTCTATTGCCAAAACTATAGCCCAGAATCACCAGGAATGACACCCAAACCCACTGTAACACTGTTTGGGAGGCCTGTGATGCTTTAAAAAAACATTTAGAATTTAATTAGCTGGATTCTATGCAGTGATGGTGCTTTAAGGGACATTATGAGTGATAAATTAATATACAATATATTTTAGATAAGGACTAAAAGCTTATTGGCTTAATATCCTTGATTATTTTTTTCCTGTACTTTAAATTCCTGAAAGGTTAGATTCCATTCCTAACTTGGTCATTTTGGATATACCAAAATGATGTTAAAGTCAGTTATAAAATGATGCATCACTCGTAGTAAGTACTAAAAGAATGTTTCTTAATATTTGAAATGTATAAAATATATATATATATGCTACATTTTAAATAATAGCTAGATATTATAGCTTTACATAGAAGATATTTTATCTAGACTATAAGGTATAAAATTGATTTGGGGGATTAACATTTGACTGGAAAATGATCTTATACCTCTGGTGACTGGCATCAATTACCTTTGGTGCCAAGGTTTTGCATCTTTTTTTTATTTTTATTTTTTATTTGCCTGTCACTTTCAATCTCATGTCTCTATTTCTCCACATTCTTTTATTTTCTCAAAAGAATAGCAATCTTATGTCACCATTTAGAAATTTGCCAAAATTATTTTAAGAACAAATGTGATATATATTGTCAACTGAAAAGCAAATTACAGTCTCCTACTTGATATGGGAAAGAGAATTATACTTCATATGCACCTGGTTTCTTTAAATTTAATTTAAATAGCCAAAAGACATTTTTTATAGTATTACTCATGGCATAATTTCTGGTCATATAAAGGAAGCAATTAAACACAGAATGAGAATTATATTTTGCAATTTAAAGAGGAAATTTTTTTGAAACATTTACATGTAATAGTACAATCACCATAAACAAGGATATATATTAAATAAGAGTATTCACTTTTAAAAGCCAGCTCACAATATATTTCATCTAATACCTATATATTTTTTTTTGGATTTTTGGGTCACACCCGGCGATGCACAGGGGTCACTCCTGACTTTGCACTCAGGAATCACTCCTGGGGGTGCTCAGGGGACCATATGGGATGCTGGGAATCAAACCCGGGTTGGCCACGAGCAAGGCAAACACCCTACCCACTGTAATATCACTCCAGCCCCTGTTTTTTTTAAACCTGTGTTACAAAAGTACTATCCTCATAAAATTTTTTTTTGGTGACTTGAAATGAGCGATTTTATTTTTAAATCAGACCGATGCTCATTTTAAGCTATATTTAGTTGATTTCTGACTCACGAATTTTAAATTATATTTTTAACTCATAAAACACTTTTGTAACCACCTTTTGTAACCACCAAAGTTTCTGCCTCTTTTTTAATACAAAGAAAAGTCCCAGAAGTAGAAAAATTTAGGTTTATTTATAATCTATATTCCCCCAATAATTATAAAGTCTGTCTCGTAAGAGATGTCTTATTTAAATAAAACCCAAGGTCATGTGATACAACTACTTTTGATAACATTACAGCTATTATTAAGATTGGGAAGGCCATGAAAACACTGAAAAAAAAAGTAGCAGAGATATATGGTTTATATTTATAATAGCTACTTGTCATAAAATTCTCAGTGTGGTAAATCTTCATGATATGCAAATATCGTTTAAGAAGTTTGCACTGAACATCTTTTGCATATTGGGGCCAGAGAGAGAATACAAGTGTTGATGTGCTTGCTTTGCACATGGAACTTACCCCAGTTTGACTCTGGCACCATGCATGATTTCTTGAATACTACCAAGAGTGATCTGAGCATTGAGACAGTAGTAATGTCTGAACATTGCCAGGTGAGCCTTAAAACAAAAATAAATAAATATTTTGAAATTGTAACTCAACTATTATCAGTTGAGAAAAATCTAGAAAATATGTTCATAAACATACCACAAATACATGCATATCCACACACATACACACAAATGCACTATGATGCTCAAATAAGTTCTTCTATCAATTTTATCTTTTGATTTTAATAAATTTCATCAAAAATAAAACTAAGAACTCAGACTAAGAAATAAAATAGAATATTTAGCAACATGTGTTTAATGAAACATCTATAAAGGGCAGTTGTAAAGAAAGCATTGGTAAAGAAACTAGTAGAAAAAGTTAAATTATGACCTAAAATGTTAAAGCCTTATTAACCCAAATTATTTTGCAAATTTTATAATTATTTCAGGTTTTAAAAGAGTATATTTTGAACACTGTTTAAAATTATCTCAAAACAATTGATGCCATCCTACTTAAGAGTTTTTTGTCCTATGATAGTACAATAACATTAGTAGTATTATTATTGGTTCTCCTAATGTAGATATTGGTTATATAATATTACCTGAATTAGGTCTTAATGACAATATAGAAAATTCATTACCATAAAGCATATTGTAATGATTATATTGTATAAGCCTAAAAACAAAATCTATTTAGATCTCTAATAAGATAATCATTTTCATTCATAATTTTATAATCTGCTTTTTCTTCTTGTCTATACTGACTTCTATTCTTAAGCTCTTAGATATTTTGCCTCATTCAAAGTTAACTCTATAAAATAGATTCCATGCTACGCTGGTGCGTTTGTGTATTACAAAGTACCTAAGGGTTGATCTTTCATTATTTCAGTTACATACAATCTGATACAATAAACTTACTCAGTGACATGCAAAGGGAATTACACTCTCATTTCTGAGTAAATCATGGTTCAATTCACAGTTGCTATTCAGATAAATCTATCCATGTCTACATGTTATTAGGTACTAAATTACCTTTAAAATAATTCAGTAATTTAAAAAGTAGGAGACTTTTATTAAAGGATTTTTTGAGCAAAAAATGAAATGTAATTTTAGTACAGCAACCATTTCTAACATGAATTCGCTGATCTAGAAAATTACTTTAATGCACATATCAATATACAAGCCAGTTGCTTATATTTCGGCAATTTTTAAAAATCTATTAATTCCTTTTAAACTTCTAATAAAAATGCATAAGAACTAATAATAGTAAAATCATAATTGCTCCTCATTATTGTTGTCATACTAAAATAAAATTTAATTAATTAGCATTATTTAATTAAACTTAAAAATTAAAATAGGCAGTAGAGATTAATTTCAGGTTTTAGTCCTCTGAGTGAGCAAATTAAATAAAAAGTGAGAAAAATACATCTTTAATTTTATTCTAATAAAAAAAGAATCAATTTCTCTGGAATTTTAGAGTTCAAAATAACAACATTATGTTAATTTCTGAAAAAGGACTATGTGCATTGCATGGAGCAAGAGGGACCTCTTCAACAAAAGGTATTGGTAAAACTAATTGGCCAGATTCAAAAAGAATTCAACTAGACACCTCCTCATACCATGAACAAAAGTTAATTCGAAATATATTGAATATGCCAATATTAAAAATTGGATATATAAAATATGTTGAGGAATACATAGGCAGAACTCTATGATGCTGATCTCATCGGTTTCTTCTATAATACTGTTACTTATAATATTATTTTGTTGTTTGGGAGGATACACTCAACTGGTATTCAGGACTTACTTCTGACTCTGACACAGGAATCACTTCTGGGGGTATTTAGGTGCCAGGAAACAAGCTGGGGTCAGCCAGCTTGCAAGGCAAGCCCCTTACCTGCTATACTACCACTCTGTTCCAATAGCATTATTTTAAGATCACTATATTGCAGAGATAGAAACCAATTACTTTTTTTGAACTGCTAGTTGGATGAAAAGATCCTTTAGGATCTAGTGCAAAATCCTCATCTTGCCATTTATTAGTTATTTCTTTTTAACATATTGCCTATTTTTATTTATATTGCTGATGCTAATAAATACCTTGTGATTAATACTGGTTTTTAAATTTGAGTGACTGTATTTTATGCATTGGAGAAATGTAAAACTTCAATGTTAAATATGCGAAGCATTTTAAACAAAAATGTTTAATTTCTTCTATCTTATACAATACTTAAAGATGTTTTATTAACTAATCATGTTTATTATATCTTTCTATACAATGAATTTTAGGTTAAAGGGAATGTGAATCCCCAAAAAGCTTAGTCATATTATATTTTAAAAATTGTATATATATGTATATATATGTTAATCCTGAAATTCCTAATACTTAATATGCTTTGATTTGATATGGTCTTTGAATCACAGTTTAATTCATTCCTGTTTATTTGCTCCTCTAGTATAAATCAGGTTATACATTATTTATTCATGTTTCCTTTTAAACCATCTCAAATTCAGTGCTTATTATATTTTCAGAATGTACATAAATATGCATATATTTTCTTTCTCTAACTTTCATCTACTTATGCAAATTTTTCATTTTGTATTTCAGCATTATCATTTTCATAAATAAATTCTGTATGACACTCTTTCATGATATTCCAGCTTATCTAATTGCATGCAGCACATTTCCTATATTCAAAGCTCATGTTTTTATGAGCTTTTCTTCCCTATTCCCATTTTCTCCATTATATTTT
The DNA here is from genome assembly GCF_029834395.1 of Sorex fumeus. Taxonomy (NCBI): domain Eukaryota; kingdom Metazoa; phylum Chordata; class Mammalia; order Eulipotyphla; family Soricidae; genus Sorex; species Sorex fumeus. The sequence continues at coordinate 7,021,661 of NW_026606172.1, read as the reverse complement.
AAATTTCTTTCATTTTATTCCTCTTGTGTCCTCTTATATACATTTTATTTTTACATATTTAAGTAAATAGGGGGTAAAAGTGAAATTAGTTTTATGAAGTTTCCCCGAAATTCATGTTATTTAGGGGAAGAGTCCAAGCTTAAGTAGCAACTTTACCTTCAAACAGATTTATACCTTTTAAAGTACTTAGAGCACAACTTTAGAGAAGCCACAAAGAGAGTACAGTGGTTAGTCACTTCCCATATATAGCATCCCGCCTGGGTTCAGTCCTCCAGTTCCTGCCAGAAATGATTTCTCAGCACAAAGCCAAGATTTTCTTGTAAGCCCTGACCACTATTGAGAATACCCCAAAAACCCAACCCAAACTAACGCAGACCAAAAAACCTCATAAAAGTGAATTATGGGATCAGAACAGTAATATAGCAGGTAAGGTGCTTACCTCACACACAACTGACCTGGGTTTGATCCAGCTGGGTTCGATCCAGCTGAGTTTGATCCAGTCAGGTTCAATCCCTGCCAGGTTCCCTCCCTGACTGAGCGATCCCTGAGCGTACACCAAGAGTAAGCCTTGAGCATCGCCAGGTGTGACCCACAAACAAACCAAAATAGTGATTAATGGTTTTAAAATAAAATAAAGATTACCTTCTAAAATAGCTATAATGTGAGATGGAGAATACTCATACATAACTTACATAATACTTTATGCACTTGCATAATACTTTATTTACTTGTATAATACTTTAAAGTGGGCCAGACAGTACAACAGATAAGGTGCTTGCCTTCCACGTAGCTGACTGAGTGTGATCCCTTGCACAGCACATTCCTGAACACTGCCAGGAATGATGCCTGACAGGGGTGATTCCGGAGGACCACCAGGAGTACCAACCGCTTCTCCTCCGAAAACTAAATAAATAAATATAATAAAATACTCCTTGCCATATTTTGAATATACTTTCTATACATTTTTAGTAGTAGGGTGTTTGCCTTGCGCAGTGGCAGCCCAGACGAGCCTGTTTCGATTCCCCGGCCTCTCTCGGAGAGCCCAGCAAGCTACTCTAAGTAGCTTACATGCAGGCAAAGCCTGGCAAGCTACCCGGGATGTATTCAATATGCCACAGTAACAACAAAGTCTCACAATGGAGATGTTACTAGGTCCGCTTGAGCAAATCAATGAACAACGGGAGGACAATGCTACAGTGCTACACCTCTCAAAAATATATTTAGAGACTAGGGCAATAGTGCAGTAGGTATGCCCCTTGCCTTTAAGGTGACCTATTCAAATTCAATCTCCTACATGTCACATAATTCCCTTGAACTCTGCCAGGAGTGGTTCCAGAGTGCATAGTCAGGAATAAACTCTGAGCACTGCAGGGTGGCCCAGGAAACAAAAAATATTGACACTTTGCTCTTTGGTTTCTCTTTTCATTTGTCTTAATTTCTCTAAAGGAAAATCCCTCAGTTCTAACCCGCATGCTTCTGTCTTTTTATAAACTTAAGTTCCTGTGACATTTAAAGTGTTAACATGACTGTCATTCTTAATATCTCTGGTTGTCATTAAAGACACCACTCTCCCTATCAACTAACTTAGTTTCTACATATAATTATTATCATCTATTCCATTTCACTCTCCATCTTCCATATTTACTCTAGACTTGACAACATTTATTTTCACCATTGGGACTCTATAGAATTTAAGAAAGATGAGCTGTGAAAAGTGCTCATGGGGCCATGATCTTACAACCTAGGAGCCAAAGCTACCTAGCCCAGGTAGGACCTGCTAACTCTAGCAGATGCCATAAGAGGTGACTGGGAACTGACCACCTAAGCACTTGGCAGCACAGTTGGGATGGGGGGGGTTATCCAGTGGATTTCAGTGCAAATAGCTATTTCACAGCACAGTGAACAGTGAAGATGGTAACTTAGCTACACCACAGGGTTTGGGACTAGTTTGCTCAATAGAATCAGTATCAAATACCCGACTTTTCCGTATATGTCTACATTTCACAGAGGCACCACCCATCCGTTCTATCCGGATATATTTTATTTATTTATTTAGTTTTCGGAGGAGAATTTTCTATCTGAATTTTCTTTCTGAAAATTCAGCCAAAGGTACTAGGGCGAGAATGCGAAGGCTTGAGTGTATGCTTTGTATGCAGGTGACCTACTTTGGATCCTCCACACGATATGGTGCCTCCCAAAAATGTCCCCTAAAACTTTAAGCCAGGAGCAGATCCTGAACACATGAATATGTGCTCCCTTGCCCCCTCCCTCACACAGAAAAGCTCATCTTCAAGAATTTTCTTTTTTTCTGAGTAAGCACTAGATTTTGCTACCACTTTTAAAGGACAATATTTTAATAGCACCGTAGCACATTCCTCCCCTTATTCATCAATTTTGCTCAAGCAGGCACCAGTAACGTCTCCATTGTGAGACTTCTTGTTACTGCTTTTGGCATATCAAATATGCCACGGGTAGCTTGCCAGGCTCTGCCGTACAGGTGGGATACTCTCCATAGCTTGCGGGGCTCTCTGAGAAAGGTGGAGGAATCGAACCTGTGTCGGTCACATGCAAGGCAAACGCCCTACCCTCTGTGCTATAGCTCCAACCCATTTTAATACTAAGATAATTAAATATTCTATGACCTTAGTATATGTTTTTGACAGCTTGATAAAGTTTAGAATTAACAGTAATTTGTCCATTGGAGAATATGGATATAAATGCCTCTCTCTGAGGTTCTGTATTCTACTGTTTTTTATCATGTCATACAGTATTATTGTATTGTCCTCAGATGCAGACATGGATTTATTATTGCATCTTTTATTTTATTTTTTATGTAATTAATTCTGAACCTTCTGAAAGGTTTTTGAAGTCTTCTTTCTGAAAGATAATACAGAGAATAAAAAGATTGTCTATTTGTTGAGGTTTCTTTTATTATAAAAACCAGGAATTGTGTCTGTGATTGTTTCACTGAAACATAAAATCTCCGTCATCTAGATTCCTTGTTTAACCAAAGATTGTTTGCACAGCTTGCAAAGAATACTTTTGTAGGAAATTAAATCTCTGTAGTGCTTCTGTCTCATGGCCATGTTTGCAAGCTTTCTGGACCAGAATTTCTATTCCCATTTACAAAGCAAAGCAATACCCATAACTTCATTGAAGGATTTAAAATAAAGTCTGACAATTAGAATACAAAGGGGAAACATTGTTAAATGTTTGACATTAGAAATTTATGTGAATGAGTGTCTTTTCTATTCACACCTATCTAAGTGTTATGCCCAGGAAACATTTAAAGTACTGCCAATATTTTTTAGCTACTTATGCTTTGCTACTGTGCTCAAAATGACATGCCCTTTCTAAAGTAATCACAGAAACAAACGAAAACAAGGTTTTTGCCAAGCATTCATTCTATAGCGTTTGGAGTTGATTAAGTGTATTATAGGACACTGGTAATGCTGACCTTATTGAAATATACCCTATCAATTATAATACTATGGAGTGCTCTTATGAACTCTACCGTTTATTTTCATTAGCATTTAACATGACTTGCTTTATAGTGGGTGGTCAATAAATAATGTAAGAATAAATGAAATTGACAAACCTTAAATTATTTCTTTACAAACATTTTTAGCTCTAGTCAGCAAGAAATATCTTATTGTACTGTAATAAATGTGAAAAATACATAGTTTAAGAGTATAATAAATACACTGCACCATTTTTAAAACCTCTTTTAAGTTACTGCGATGCTTAGAAGAAACTCTAGTTGCTTGTAGGCGATGGTTAAGGGGAAATTCAGACTCTGAAACACAGAATTTGAATATAGATGATAAAAAGTACACAATCTAAAATCTTAGTGGAAACTCTACAAGGTCAGTGTAATTGAAGGTGGGAAGGTTGAGGGAGATACAAGAAACAAGTTATCATTGAAATTTAATCAGATTGCAATTTAAATTTAAAGCCACCTAAATTTTATACTCAATGAAGAGTGCTCAGCTTAAATCACTTTTTTTTCAAAATTCTAAAAAAAATCTGGATCCAGAAAACTACATTCTTATTGTTTGTCTAGGGATTATAATCAACAATACTCAGGGCTTGCTCATGCTCTGAACTCAAATCATTTCTGCCAGAGTTTAGAGGGCCATGTAGGTGGACAGAGATCAAACCCAGATTGGTCACAGGCAAAGGCAAGTATTTTATTTGCTGTACTATCTCTTCAACCTCCCCCCCAAATCACTAAGTTTTATATGGCATGTGGCATATAAGTTGGGTTGTGAGGGTTAGAGATAGAACAGTGGGTAAGATGTTTGCTTTGTGTGCTGTTTACCTGGGTTCAATACCCTGCACCACATATGGTCCCCCAAGTACCTCCAGATGTAATCCCTGAGCACAAAACTGGTAGAAAGTCCTGAGCAGCAACTGATCCCATCTAGATTAAATATAAGAGAATATTTATTATAGATAAATAATTTTACATTTTTATAAATTTAGATTTTGTTCTCTTTTTTTTAATCTCTTGAAGCATTAAGCACATTCAAGAACTAAGATTATGTGTTTGGAATATATGATATATGAAATACAGACATTTTTATAGGGTATTGACTAAATGAAGTAGAAAATGCACAAAAATAAGCTATTAAAATGGCTTAATAATCAGTTCAAATCACTTATGACCACTATTTATGGATAAAAGTGTACCCATCGTTCTCACCAACCCTTCTGCTTCTGATTTGGCATGCATTCAAGTTTCTGCTGTGTTAACATTTGCTCCTGGGAGGAGATGAAGGAATAAAGGTCCATAAGGTTTCCATTGGCCCAGATAGTAGAAACATCTGCTGGATTCATGAGCAGCTTGCTGGCCTAAGTCAGCAGGGAGAGTTGATGCTTATCAACCCTGCCATATGAGTCGATATTTCCTGTGCCCTGGGGCTGCACAAGCTTAATCAAGAAAAAATGAGGAAACATATTCCCCATCAAAATTTTCTCATTAAATACACACTATATTTTTTAAAGTAATATCAAGGCATTACAAATTATCGGTTTAGTACTAATAAAAAAATTCTGACACCTAGCAGAGTTTATTGGATTATCTTATCATTAATTAGATCATTTTTAGTAATGATGGATTTCATGAATTTAGAAATTTACTTAGAGAGTTATAACCCTTAGACTTGAAAGTTGATTATTGTTCTCAATAAGAAAAGATAATAAGTATATCATGTACTTTTTTCTTTTTATTTTAATAGTTGCCTAGATAGGCAAGTTTGAATTTGCTAACCTATGATTTCAATAATGATAGAAACTGCATTCCACATGTTGCTAACACTATCCCCAATATTACAATGTCTTTGCAATCACTTTCTAAGTCTATACTCATCCCTAAATCTGAAAAATATAAAATTACAAAGAAAGTAAATTTAAAAACTTTTAGTAGATATCAAAATTTAAGCAACGAACTGTAATAGCAATAAATAAACTGTATTTGTGTTTTATGTAAACATGTATACAAAAAGAGAAATATATAGGTAAATCTGTCTCTATCATAGTACTTCTTTTTGTTTTCAGGTCTAGCACAGCACATAAGAGTAGAACTTGGAAAAAAATGTCTTACTGCACAAACTGCATGTGGAATTTATGAAATATGCCACATTTTATTAGATCTACTCTAATATTGCTTTGAGAATGAATAATTTCGCATCCCTACTCTTTCTGGAAGTCTTTGGCATACAGACTGTGCAGAAATGTTAATTTTTGTCAACCTGATATTTAGTTGCAGGACTCACACTGCTAGAGCAGCACAAAGTGATTGTCTTCGTATATCTATATGGCAATACACATGAGACCCATCCAGCTTTACTAGAATTTAGTTCACTCAGTCTTAAAATGAAAGATATGCCACATTGCCAGCAACTAGCAGAAGTTTTGTGACTTCTAAAAATGCTACTGAATCTGCACAGCTCTTATTCAGATTAGACAGAGTTTATATGGACTGTGTCAACTCAGAGAATCCTGCAGATCTGGGGACCTAGGGCTCATTCAGTCTTTATGTCTTGCTATTCAGTGTAACCAGGGTTATGCTGTCGGTTGCCGCTCTCTGATACAAATATATCTATTCAGTTCTGATACTTTGTTACTCATTAAATGACCTCCACAATTAAATGTAGGTGTTTTTACACGGCATTCTTTTCAGTTGTCATTGATTTTAGATCCTATGAATCTAAAATATACACTAAAGAATTATTTGAATAAAAATTACTTTATTAAAAAAACGAGCATTTGGGAATTTTCTAGGACTAGAAAAAAATGGTAAGAACTAACTCTTTTTTCCTATACTACAGTAAATATACCACTAACTATTATAAACTTATTATATGCAGTTATCATTTTGCAACCATATTCCCTAAAAAAGCATTCTTAAAATTTGTGAAATAAGATTAGCGGTTAAAAATTCTACCTTAGTTAATTTTACTGAAGTTCTATTTTGAAAGTTTACGTGTAAAGCATTTCATGCATTATTATTTCCTTACCAATTCCCCAAAGTTTATGAACATAAGGTATTAAATTCTTCTCTGCCTTATCAGAAGTACAATTACTTGAGCTAACTTATCTACCAATCTATACAAAGTATCAAGTTTTGTTCATTTTAATATTATCCCACAGCAGTTTCCACTTGCTTTCATAGGGCAATGTTCCCCTAGATCTAATGTGGCACTACAAAGAACTTGAACATCAAAGCATGTAAACATAGGCAAGATGGGTGAAATCAACATTAATGACATCTTTGTGCATTCAGAAGTGATCAAACAGTGAAAAACACATCCTATTAACCACTGTGTTATTACATTTTTTTTCCCAAAAGCAGTTTGTTCCTTCAGGACTATTCAAGTTGACTCATATGTTACAACATATTGATCAAGACTTAAATAATTGAGGAAATGTCATTTTGAACAGGATGCTCATATGTTCAAAGTTGGTTTTTGAACATAATGTTCGGATCCTCAAAAATGCCTACAATGGTCACCATAATATTTGATGCCCATTAGAAAAAGAAAAATGGTGCTTCTGTTTCTACTACTAAGGAAATGCTTATCGTTTAAAAGTATTTTAAACATAATACTTTTGAGGGTCAGGAGATCCGCAGGAGTTACTTCCGGCTCTGCACTAGAGAATTATTTCTGGCTGTGCTCTGGGCACCATATGGGATGTGAGGGAATGAATCTGGGTCAGTCTGTGCTAGGCAAGTGCCCTACCCACTGTACTATCCTCCTACCCTTAAATATAAATACTTTCATCCATAGAAAATTTACCAGAAAAAATATATTTTATTTTTCCAAATAACTTCTAAAGAAATAATCCTTTGTGGTAATTTTGGGTCACGCCTGAAGTTCTCAGAGGTTATTCCTGGCTTTGCACTCAAGAATCACTCCCACTGGTGATCAGAGGGATACCAGGGATCAGTTGCCTGCAAGGCTAGTATCTTACCAGCTGTTCTATCACTCTGACTCCAAGCAATAAACATTTAAAATTGTGCACAAATTAATATAACTTTGTACTTAAAAATTGATTGTCTAAGATCTACAGGGTAAAATAAAATGCATATGCATCATTTCCTCTTTTTTTGACACAGGTTGAACATTTTCCTAAGGACTTCAATTTTGAAGAATTATCTTCAACCCAGTCTTTATTTATTTAATTTTTGCCCATAGAAGATTTATTATTGTGCACCTAGCACTATATTCTTCAACCTGTCTTCAGAAGAGTCCTACCATCTGTGTGTTCCTTTCCAGAATAGTTCCTCCAGGTTGACATCTCAATTTAGAATTCAGTTACATGATTGAGGTTCACTGTAAACCAGACAGTGATTTTGGTCATAAATTTATTTTCTCTGGAAGGCTGCCTCTCAAATGTTTATTAGTTAGCAAAGCAGAGCTAGTCAATTCTAGATCTTGTTTATTGACCCAGAAAACCAAAACTAGAGATAAAATTACTTTTTAAGCTCATGATAATTGTCAGGTAAGTCTGTTTTAAGTTAAAAAAAATAAATCATTAATCTGTTGTACTACTTATAAGATTTGAAGCTTTCTTTTCATTGTGAATGCTTGGCTTTTCATTCTTTTACAACACAATATTTGAAGATTTATTTGTATGTAGAAAAAAGTAGCCCTGTAACTATAAATGAACAAAGCATGAAATTAACTTCTTGTTGAAAAATAATGTACTTGTACCGTTATTTTTTTATTTTTTAGAAAACTTGAAATATCTTATGAATGATTTATATTAATGAAATAAGTTATATTTTCAAACACTATGCTAGATATATTTATACTTAATCTAAGTATAAAACATAATATCAACTTTTGGGTTATTGTTGGGCAGAAAAATAAGCAGTAAAGCAAGCAAAGAAAGTATAGAACTTATCTAGTACAGAAATAGATCTTTAAAATGTTGGCAATATTTTATAATTGGAATATACATTTTTTTGGCATTTTGGGTCACACCTGGTGATGCGCAGGGGTTACTACCGGCTCTGCATTCAGGAATTACCCCTAGCGGTGCTCAGGGTATCATGGGGTTCTGGGAATTGAACCCAGGTTGGCCACATCCAAGGCAAACGCCCTACCAGCTGTGCTATTGCTCCAGCCTCGTATTGGAATACTTTTGCTCGAGCGGCCCAGTAAGGTCTCCATTGGAGACTTTGTTGTTACTGTGTTTGGCATATCGAATACGTCACGGGGAGCTTGCCAGGCTCTGCCGTGTGGGCGAGATACTCTCGGTAGCTTGCCGGGCTCTCCGAAAGGGGTGGAGGAATCGAACTCGGGTCAGCCATGTTGGCTGTGTGCAAGGCAAACGCCCTACCCCCGAGTTCGATTCCTCCGCCCCTCTCGGAGAGCCCAGCAAGCTACCGAGAGTATTCGATATGCCAGACACAGTAACAACAAAGTCTCCAATGGAGACGTTACTGGGCCTGCTCGAGGAATACTTTTAAAGATGCTAAAACAATACAGACACTAAGCAAGAACAGAAAGCATCAGTACATCATTTTCTAGGATTTCTTAAATGTTTTATGAAGCTCAGACTTTTATAAATTAAGAAAAATATAAATTCTGTTCTATGTCTATGTAATAATAAGAAAGATAGAGAAATATACTCTATATAAAAAATACCTGGAATACATATATAAAGAAGACTGAACTATCACACAAATACACATTTTAAATGAAGGGAGGGCAGGTCTTGATTTCTAACTGCATTGTAAATTTCTTCAGAACCAACCCCATTTCTGATAATCAAGAATCAACTCTGATTATCAATCCTATTATAAACCCAGTAAAGGATAACTAGTTTTCATATAATGTTATGTAGTTAACTGGGTCACCTTCTCACAGTCATTGTGTAGGTCAGTTGGAAACAATTCTATGGTTATTTCATAGGTTTTTTTGGTCTGCTTTTAGTGTCCAGGAAAGCCTATTATCATCCTCTGGAAAGAAAAAAAGGTGAAATTTCTACAGGAGAATTATGATTCTTTGGTCAGGAGCTGTGGGAGCCACTGTAAATCTGACAGAGTCTTTTGTCACAGTGTAGAAGCCAATGAAGGACTAGGGCCAGGTTTTGGGTATCCGAGAGTCCTGCTCCAGGAACTGGGAGTAGAAAGGGTGGCTCACAATGGCCATAGTGAACATAGGATCTGGTCGACAGGATTGTAAGTGTGGAAGCAGCCAATTTGGCACCCCTGCACTCTGCTATCAGAAGGAGAAAGTCCTTCCAACCTTTCCTGGCCTTGCAAGACCCATTGCCCGCCAGCTTTGTTTCTTCCCTGCCTTGGTCTGGCAGTGGCAATGGAACACGGGTCCCCCAAGTGCTTCCTGTCTCTATGGAAACTGGCAAGCAGCACCAGAATGATGGCCGTGTTCCATAGAGCTGGTTGAAGGGGTGGCGCAGAAGGTGGACACCAGGTGTTAAACTCTACCAGGCAAACTGAATCCTGAATGGATGAAGTATAATCAAAGAAAAATGCATTCTATGTGGCAATCTAGGAAAACAGAAAACTTCAAGTTTTATTTTATTGTCTTTTTCGGACAAACCTAAAAGCTAGCATGATGGTTGGAAAGATAAGAAAATGAGTCGAAATATTTGAAAGGACACAGGGATTTTTCAAAGGTGGAAACATTTTATTATTAGTTATCACTCTTCCCTATACCTTACTCACATGCTCGTGCATTCACTGAACTACTCTTAAGAAACATGAACTTGTATCAGTGACATTGATGCTTTCAATCCGATAGGCTTTAGGATGCAATACGTTTCAGGCCACACAACTATCCTGAATCACAACTTTCACATTAGAAGCTTATTTGTTTAGAATGTCTTCTGTAATTTAGTGGAAATAATAGCATGCTGTGTGTGCATTTAGATATATTTTTAGTCTCTAATTTAAGCAATAAGAATAATCTTGAAGTTTTTAAGTTGTAAGAGTTCTTTGTATAAATATCCACGAACCAGTTGATGAGACTAATGTACTAATGTGAAGAAGAGCAAAGTACTGAAGGTGGGGGAGGAGAGAGAGAGAGAGAGAGAGAGAGAGAGAGAGAGAGAGAGAGAGAGAGAGAGAGTTGAAAATAGCTGGGAAATATCCTAAAGAATAGATTAATTGGTTAATTTTGTATTTAATTGAAAATTGGAGTTGCTTCTTTCTGTTATTTCTTGTTAAAAATTACATTTAAGGGCTAGAGTGATAGCACAGTAAGTAGGGCGTTTGCCTTGCACAAGGCAAACCCAGGTTTTATTCCCAGCATCCCTGAGCAGCGCCAGGAGTAATTCCTGAGTGCAGAGCCAGGAGTAACCCCTGTGCATCTCCAGGTGTGACCCAAAATAAAAAAAAATTACATTTAATAATATTTAGCTTAGTTTGCCTCCATTGAGCTATTTATCATCTGTACTTTTCATAATAAAATTATGAGTGTTTTAATATTTTAATACGAGGTTATGTTAGAACATACATATATTCAAAAGCAGGCCAAAATAAGTCCAGTAACCTGTCAGTCTGTGAAATTAAATAACATTTTAGACCATAATGACAATTTTCAGAGAGTATAGTATATTCCAACTGGAAGGCATTAAAACATGTGGCAGTTTTACCTTGTGATGATTTTGTACTTTATTTGAAATTTGTCTTAAATTCTCTTCATTTCTTATCCTTTGTGATTTGTGGTTTTTGTTTGTGTTCCCTTCACTGTTTTTAAATATGAGTCTTTCAGAAACTTTTACTTATTTTCAGGAAGAAAAAAACAATAAGGTTCCTCCAGTTCCTGTTAAATAGGTTATACAATTTCATCATTCACTCTGGAAGATCAGTGACTGTATCACCACCTACACACACACACACACACACACACACACACACACACACACACACACACTCACACTCACACTTAGGTTCTCATTGCTCTTAGTAACTAAGCAGTCAATCAGCTCAGTGTGCATTGAGCTGTGCTGGAGGCCCACATTTCTTCGTTAGCACAAGAAAAGAGATGGAGAGAACCACTGCCTTCACTAGCCATCAATTCAGGAGATAGCATGGCTTGACTGAATTGCTTGCCATTTGGGGAAGCAAAGCTCTGCTTTAGGATCGGTGTTTATTACGCATCTATGCCTGTATGCTCCCTTTCAACAATACTTCTGAATTCAAACATCACTCCTCACAGCTTTGCTTACTGCTTCTCATTGCTCATGGCACATTACTGTCTGTCAGTAGGTTCAAGTGGACCAAATCTTAGAATTTTTTTCTTAGTGTCCCATGGGACAGTGTCCTAGGTCTTTTGTGAGAAGCCAGCAAAGACTGCACGAGATGAGTGAGAGGCAGACAATGCTTGTCTTACTGAAGCCAACAGTCAAGCCTCAGTTATTTGATTTTTAATTTGGTAATTCCTAGATCAGAAAGCTTGAAACTGTCCCTTCTTTAAATACATGCCACTTGAAGCATTAAAACATAAATCATCAAAGAAATAATGGCCACTACTTGATCTACTATTAGATCAGGCCAGAAGAATGATCTTCTCAGGATATTGAATATTCACTCTAATTAAAGTGTCTTTCATGGGATTAAATTATCAAATTAAAAGTTGACCTAACTGCTTTCCATCATTGATGCTAGCTAGACAGAAATAAACATAGCAATAAGTAAATTTAATAGTTCACGATTATTGTCCATAGAATAGATAAAAAGATGAGAAACGTAGAGAACTATTGGGATAATGATTAGAGAGAGAACAAGAATTGATAAAAAGATAAAATTATGGAAAAATAATTTTGTGCATAGAATTATCGTGCTTTATAAAAAGTTGATAGGTTTTTCAGGGGGAAACTTACTGATGTTAAAACTGTGCAACATGGGGCTGGAGCAATAGCACAGCAGGTAGGGCATTTGCCTTGCACGCAGCCAACATGGCCGACCCGGGTTCGATTCCCAGCATCCCATATGGTCCCCCGAGCACCGCCAGGAGCAATTCCTGAGTGCATGAGCCAGGAGTAACCCCTGAGCATCGCTGGGTGTGACCCAAAAAGCAAAAAAAAAAAAAAAAAACAAAAAAAAAACTGTGCAACATCCCCAACAGAATATATGAAGAATGACTTTTTTTTAATGAAGAGCTTGTGCATGTTCAACCAATGACTATGAGGAAAAAACTATTTACTTGGAGGTTCTTGCCAATTTTCACACTGAAAATACTCCTATGGTGATCAATTTCAAACTGTTATTCAGCATATAGTGGGAAGAGTGGAAGTCCATGTGCTCCCACAGAACGATGCAAACCAGCTTTATGGTTTTTGTTTATGTTCCCCTTCACTGTTTTAAAATCTGGTTCTTCTGGTGCTGGAGAGATAGTACAGCTGTAGGCCGTCTGACCCAGGTTCAATTCCCAGCGTCCAATACTCTGAGTACTACCAGGAGTAATTCCTGATTGCAAAGCCAGGAGTAACCCCTGTGCATTGCTGGGTGTGACTCAAAAAGAAAAAAAAATCTGGGTCTTTTGCCCTTCCACTTTGATTGTGAACAAGTGCAGGCAACCTAAATTCCTCTATCACAATTTCCCTACAAACACAGCCACCACCGTTCTATGTCTTTGCATTTTGAACACCCAGCACTTGTTGAAAGCTCCAACACAAGCTACAGGAATGTAAACAATGTAGATGATTCAAAGATAAGTAAGAAGGCCTACATTGCCTTGCCCCTTGAGAAAAGATGCCTGTGTAAACAATAAAAGGAAATGAACACCAGATGAGGGAGATAAAAAGTAAAATACCTCAAAAAGTAACCAGCTTCAAAATTTTCAAATTGGTAACTATGTTTCTTTAAATCTCTTCATAAGTTAGGTAACTTAGAAGAATTCTCTAAAATAAAGGCTGCTGGTAAACTTTGCCAGAAGAGATGTCTTCATTTTATTTTTGTTTTGTAGGTTATAGTTGGGCAGGGGTGATAGCACAGCGGGTAGGGTGTTTGTTTGCCTTGCACGGGGCTGATCCGAGTTTGATTCCTCTACCCCTCTCAGAGATCCCAGCAAGCTACAAGTATCTCTTGCGCACAGCTAAGCCTGGCAAGCTACCTGTGATGTATTCGATATGCCAAAAACAGTAACAACAAGATGTCAAAATATGGTGTAAGACGTTACTGGCACCAGCTAGAGCAAATTGATGAACAATGGGAGGACAGTGCTTCAGTGCTACCGGTTATACTCAGCTATGCTCAGGGCTTATTCTTGACTTTGTCCACAAGAGTCAATTCTGCTTGTGCACAAGGGACCACATAGGGTATCAGGGACCAAACCTGGGCCAGTGGCGTGCAAGGTGGGGGTCTTTCCTACTGTACCATTTCTACAGCCCTAGAAAATTATTATATTTATTACTTTTTAAATTTTTGAGGTTTGGGGCTACACCCAGTTGTAATCAGAAGTTACTCCTGGCTCTATGCTCAGGACTATCTCCTGGCAGGACCCAGAGGACCATAACAGGTACTTGCAATCAAACCCAGGTCAACGACATGCAAGAACAAGCACACTCTCCAGCAGCAGCCCTAGAAAGATTATTTCTGAATAATCAGCTTTCAATTATATGACCAGTGCATTTTAGAATTTCTTAATAATAAAAAATAGTGTAAGTGAAGATTATGTATATTGTACCACAACAAGACTTCCTTCTCCTACATTTATCACACACTCTCTTAAGTTTCTGATTATTCCCAGACTCTCTAGCAAATTTTTATTTCTTTATGCACCTTTTGAATGCAGATTCATGCAATGCAAGCAAGGCATAATCAATTTGCCTCAAAACATGTGTTGGATGCATATAATGAAGAGGAATCCTTAATTTGGTAACCTAGTCACTATTTTAATTGGGAAAATTATTAATTTCCTTGGAAAAATTTTCCAAGCCTAAATTAAAAGATGAACATGACAAGCAGAGTTAAAAGAGAGAAATAGCAGCTAACTTAATGCTCTCTCCAGGTTCTAACCAGAAGTAAAAAAGCAATTCAAAGCCTTGAGAAGATTCACTGCCTACTACACTAGGTTTTGAATTGATTTTGTAAATCACATATCCTAAGGGTATTTAGGATTAGTATATTCTCCACATGGGTTTGCACTCTACTGGGAAAAAGTAAATTATTTGACTGCAGGGATTTTAGGTGTCAGATACCAGGGAACTGAAGTCATAGTAATTTAAAGTTAGATTCAAGGTGGAGAGAAGATGATGGGAAACTGGTTTAACGCCCATTTAAAAGTACAAGGTGTAGGTGTGCTAGTGAAATAGCAAGAAGAGTCCACCTCAAAATACTAGTTTCTTTCTTCTCTGGCCAAAAAGGGTAGACTAAACTAATTGTCAAAAGTAAGTCTAGATAGAATATTTAAGTGCAGCACATTCTCTCTTAGTAGATTTTAATTAGAAATTTATGAGGAAAGAATTCAGCAAGGTATGTAATTTAAAGTTTTGCTGTTAAAATTACTCATTTATTTTATTTTTTTATTGCTGTATGACTCACTTTTAAACAAATGGTGGCAAAGTTACTATGCCCTAGCAGCTTTTATGGAAAAATTAAGAATAAAATGTTGAAGTTTCATAACAAATTCCAAATGGTTCGTTGACTTTGTTTCACCAAGGCAAAGTCACTTAACCTCCCAGTGTCAGTTTGCCCATCTGTGAAATGAGAAGTATAATATTTTCTTAAGGGGATGTTTTAAAAAATTATTTGCAAATGTAGTAGACAACATTGTTGCAAGCATCACTGCTCTTCCTACATTTCTTTAAAGAAGTAGGCATTATTATTTATGTCCCAGTTGATAGTCAACCTGTCATCTGAGTTGACCTATATGTATTTGTTAGCAATTGTGTAGGTTTTATTACTCAAAGAATCATTTCCACCCCATTATTGGCCAAGTTATGCATTGCATCCATACCTGGTAACCCAAGCAACATATCTCAAAATTAGTCTGAATTTCAAATTTATGAGTTTTAAGTTTGATATTTCTGATAGTTATGCTTCTTCTAATGTTAACTAATGTCTTCTCTTTTTTTGTTTTGATTTTTTTTGCCTCACTTCACAAGACACAATATTAATATTTCTCCATGTTTCTTTACTAGAGGTCATCTCTGTCTGAGCTGAAGGTAAAACACACCCCACTCTGGCACCTGTTGACTTTCAAGTCAACTATTAAAGAACTTATTGCAGACATCTATTAACCTCAGTTTTCAAACTCTGCCCTAAAAATTCACTGTCACTGTCACTGTCCTCTCGTTGTTCATCGATTTGCTCGAGTGGGCCCAGTAACGTCTCTATTGTGACACTTGTTACTGTGTTTGGCAGATTGAATATGTCATGGGTAGCTTGCCAGGCTTTGCCATGTGGATGAGATACTCTGAGTATCTTGCCGGGCTCTCCAAGAGGGCCAGAGGAATTGAACCCGGGTCGGCCGGGTCAGACACATACAAGGATAACGCCCTACCCGCTGTGCTGTGCTATCCCTCCAAAAAATTTCTGGGAGATATTCTGAGGAGTTGCTATGGTGACTCTGAGAGGTTGGCATTGAGAAGACAAAGCCACTGATACCAGATCTTTATGCTTGATAGACTTAATTATATAATGTGGTCGTGAACTTCTGTGCTTGTGTCATTTCGGTCTGGGAAGAAATGTTCCCCTTCAGGCTCTTCCATCTTTTATGGTGCCAAACAGACTTCTTGGTAATAAGATTTGTTATGCCAATAGCTCCAGCATAACCTCAAGTGGTGCTTGTAGTAATGATAGAATCATTACAAAACTATTGAAGATAAGAAAAATACATTTCATGGGTGTGATTATGTCATCATAATGTTCTTGCATATGTAAATTGCCCTTGACTTAATGAACTACTTTACTCACATAATAGTATTTTAACCTGGCTCTAGAAAGTAATTTTTTTACCCATGTTGATAATTGTTACTAGACTTCGCAGAACTCAACTCCAGATAATCTTACTGAAGTTACATTTATGAATAATGTTTCCATGTGCCTGAATTTTGTTTTAACTATTAGAAGTGCTCTTATTAAGTAAAGTTATTACACAAATTATTTTGATTAATTAGTATGGTACTTAGGTAGAAGAAAAACTTGATTACATTCTCATGATACCAAAATTGACAGGGGTCATTTTAAAAATAATTTTTTTCTTGATTACAAAAGACATTTTTTGCATAAAATCAGAAAACTATAGAAAGGAAAAAAAGAAGGTAAACATTTTGAAGAATATTTACATTACAAACAAAAAACATATTTTGTATTTCTAAATCCAGTTATATGTACTAGAAACCCTGCTAAAACAAGTTTCTATTTTTATTGGTTTTATCAGAAATAGAGTCTAAAGTATCCATATCACATAGACTTTATTCAGAATTATAGGAACTACAAGGGAAGTATGCCAGGCACTTCCTTTGCTGTTTAATCCAAAATTATTCTAGGGACTTATCTTCAAAGATAACCAGGTCTAGCACCACATAATTAATGCAAGTCCAAAGGAAATTAATGATAATCATGCTACTATTTGAATATGAATCTCAGTGTGTGCTTAGAAGGAAAGAAATTCTGGAAATTATAGAGAACCAAAAGTAGACCTAAAGATATATCAAAACTGTTGTCTTCTGTTCAAGAATATTTATTTTGTCTTGTATCTTTATTTCTTTATATATTTAATATCTAGGTTTTCACCATTTGTTTGCTGTAAATGTTATTTGGAGTGGAACGTTAGATTTAGTGTCACTCTTGGGAAGTTAATCATTTTATAACTTTTACTTAATCAACATTTCTTTTAATCCCCTTTCAGGCAGCCAAGGGCAGTTTCCACTAACACAGAATGTAACGGTTGTTGAAGGTGGAACTGCAATTTTGACCTGCAGAGTTGATCAAAATGATAACACCTCCCTCCAGTGGTCAAATCCAGCTCAACAGACTCTGTACTTTGATGACAAGAAAGGTGAATATATTTTCTTTTAAATGTTTTAATCATATTCCAAAATGTCATAATTATAATGAATTTATTTTTCTGAGATGATTCAAATTATTCCTTGTGATTACCAAACTGCTGCTGCTTGTATTTAAACATGTTAAATATTAAATACTTTAGTTTGCAAGTCATAAACACTAAAGATAACCTATGTCAACTTTTTAATAAAATAAACAGTTCTAATTCTATTTCAGAAATAGTTTTATACTTTTTCTCCACAATTATCTTCTCTCCAGATACTATACTCTTACAATCTTCTAGTTGTCTTGTGTGTGACTTGAATATTTTTCCTGGTATTATAATGTGTTGTTTTATTAATTTGCATGCTTAATTTAATGTATTTAGAAGATATTATATTAGTAATACTTTGAAATTTTATTTTCATGAATTGTGCTTAAAAGTAAGCATTGTAGTATGGATTCATATCATAAGTTTACTTAAATCTATACTTCTAGTTCACATTAAGTATGAGACTGCATTTATTTAACTTGAACAGTATTTCATTAGCTCACTGTAATTTTTAATAATTGTTATAAACTTTGGGATAAGGGAGTTGTTAGGGCGCAGATTGTGATCTCCCTTTAACGACAAAGAGACTCCAGAGACTGCAAACAGCAAGCAAGGTTTATTGTAAGACTGGCTAGCCAGGGTCAAGCCGCCTACACAGACACGTAGGTCAGTTAGGTGAGGCAAGACCCCGAACTTCTTCAAAGGGGATCTTATATAGGCCTTCACTGGCCGTTACTGCAAAGCCCGCGCATTTCATAGCCAATAGATTTGTAACAACATATGCTTTCTTAACCAATCCAATTAAGGGCACATCACTTAGCCTATAGTTTAAAGATCAGCATTTTGCGTTGGTGCTTAGGAACTGACAGGTTTTTAAGGCAGTCCTGGGTCTTGCAACATGGGTCTTGTGAGAGACATCCGGTTATCTGGTCTGACCCCCACCCTTCGAGTACCTGTATCTGAATTCCTTGTTCAGGGGCAGAAAAACCAGTTATTTTGCAGGGCAGGCTCCTATAAAGCGGATCTGAAAAAGCTTATCTAGACCTGTTCCTTGAAAAACAAGTTATTTTGCAATGCAGGTTCCTATTGAGCTAAGCTAAATTAATTCTGGTGGTAGTCCATTTTGGGCCTGTCCCTTACAGGAGTGAGCTTATGTAATAAAAATATGGAGTTTTTACTTTAGAGAAATTTAAATTACATAGAATACAAATATATTTATATGAACCATATAGCACAATCTTAATATCTAGATTGGTGATAAATTTGTGAAAATAACACTAAAAATATTTGAAACCAGTTCCATTTGGTAATTATTGTGTATTCAAATCCAGCAAAAGTTCCTGTTTGCTTACGATATACAGACACTATGTCTTATATACTGCTATAGTTTTCCTTTTTGCATAGTCTTGAATGAAAACTAAATTTGCACTTAAACCAGTGGTTCCCAAATATATTTAGGCCACTACCCCCTTTTAAGAGAAAAAAAAAGATTATGCAGACCTCCCCTTCATCTTACCAAAAGTCTACCTCTACCTTCTTTAAGCCAAAACAAACCTATCAACCTATCAGGGGAGAAAAAAAGAAAGGAAAGGAAAGTGCTCACCTGAGTGCATCTAAAAACATGGATAACACCTAAATATTCCCAGTGTCCCTTGGGGATGGTGTCATCCTTCTTGGGAAGATTGACTTAAATTTTATGAGAAATGGTTGATGTTGGTGGGCCCCACGGGGAACTTATGTGAAGAGGGTGATGTCGGTGGGCTCCACGGGTGACTTATGTGAAGCAGGGAGGAGAAAGAAGGTCACTGTCTCCCCAACCGCCTCTGCCACCTGGGACTCAGGGTTACTGGGTTCTTGTCTCGCCTCACAGAAAGGAATTTTAGGCGTAGACAAGCAGTGAAGTAAATAGATTTTATTTGGAGGATTTTTTAAGGCGTGGAGTGAGGGGGAAAGAAAGGAGAGAAGAAAGGAGAGAAAGAGAGAGAGAGAGAGAGAGAGAGAGAGAGTAAGGTTAGACATGAAATCATGAAAGTACACATCTCAAGAGGGGAGATGCGGGCGACACATGTGCTTGGACACCACGTGTGCTCAGCCACGTGGGTGTAAGCACACATGGGCTCAGGCAGCATATGTGCGCCCTTCCTTTGTTCAAGGTGTCCTTTATAGCGTTTCTCCAACCTGCCCCCACGTGGGGCTTCTTCCCAGGTAAATGTCCGTTGCTAAGGAAGTTACCAGGGAGGATGAGAGTGGTGATGGTCTTCTTTGAAATTCCTTTCCTGGTCTTTTGTTCCTGTAGGAGCTATCCTGGGTCTGTAGCTGGAGCCAGGTGAGGGTCTTATCAGTCCTTAGTTCCTGTTTTTCCTGCTTTCTGCAGTGCTGGCTTTTGCCATTGCCTTGGGAGGGAGAGTGGCCTTCCTTGTCTACTTGCCTACATCAGGGTTAGTAAAACGTCTTTTAGCGTGCTAGAGATAGTATAGTAGATGATGTGCTTGCCTTGCATGTAGCTGAGCCAGGTCTGATGGCACTTCTAATGTTTCCACAAACAGCACCAAGAGTGAGCCCTTAGCACAGAGTTCTTTAGGACACAGGGGGGACTCTAGGTAAAGTGCCCTACCTTGCCGATCTGAGCCTGTGAAGTTCAAAGTAAATCAATGTTTCCTCACACTCTTAGACTCATTTTGGCATCTCTGGTTTACTGAACTAAGTGCATGAGACCTTGATCATCACAATAACAAAGGTAAAGAAATGGGAAAATAAAACAGGATAATAGGAACTAGGGAGATGGTACATGGAGTAAAGTGCTTGTGTTGCATGTGACCAATTCAATCCCCAGCAGTACATGGTCTCTGGAGCACTGCTGGATATGACTCTTGAGGTCTCCATGCATTTCAGAGCAACCGCTAATTCCCAGAAATGCAGTGCATAAGCAATACCTCATTTCAGACCCTTGGGGACAACAGATATTTAGGGATGTTAGTGGTGAGCAGTTAAAAAGGATGTTTATTATGTATGAACTAGGTCATCTGTAGATATATGTAGTCCAAGATGATAACATAGTAATTTAGACAAAATGTTTATTGATTTCGTCAATTGCCTCGAGCAGGCCCCAGTAACGTCTCCTTCACCCTAGCCCTGAGATTTTAAAAAGTGCCGTATTCAAGGCTCTTTCAGGGTTTGGAGAATGAAACCCATCATTGTTACTGGTATTTGGCATATTGGGTACACCATGGGGAGTTTGCCAGACTCTACCATGTGGGCAGGTTACATTTGGTAGTAATATTAAAATATTAATTTAATTATTTTTAGCATTGCATTTAAAGAGATTTTATTTGAAAGTGTAATGCGTCCAATGAGACATTTGTCATAAACAAATATTACTTTTTATTAGAGCAAAACTTGTTTTTTGTCATTGTATCCTGAAGAAATATAATGATCTCCACTATGAAACACATATGGTACTGCTTTTTAAGGTGATTTCTGAGAGTTGTGTTTACTATAACATCTACAATTGTAAGGTGAAATCCTCAGGCAAAACAAAATCTATACAAAAAGTCTTTGCCTTTTCTTTTAGTGATTTTATAAGTCCTCCTCTCCAGAGCATCTAAAACTAGAGTTGATTCAGGATATTTCAAGCCAATTCATCTTACCCTGTAGAAAATAGAGAGCAATATGTGATATGAGATTTGCTAAGACTTGAAAATAAGGCAGTCCCTCTTTTCTCAGAGATACTTATGCTAAGAAAAACATACAAAAATCCCATGTGAAACTGATTGTGCTATATTTGGGATATTAAATGATACAGTTCTACATCTTTGTGCTAAAAAACAGCATATATATAATCATATTTCTTAGGTGAAAGGGGTAATGCCCCACTTCTCTGAGCTCAACAGATAAGCAAAGCAGAAGCAGGAAGTTTGGCAAAGGAAATATTGATTTTAAAAGATACATATGAGAGATTGACATGGCAGTACACTCTAAATAAAGGAAAGGATTATATATTCTATTTTATGCAATATTGATTTAGTTAGGCAACATTCTATTCTATTATTCTATTCTATTCTATTCTATTCTATTCTATTCTATTCTATTCTATTCTATTCTATTCTATCCTATTCTGTAGAATACAGGTCTGAAGAAGAGAAGACAGTTTTCACATAACAAGGAGGAAATTGAGTCACCTTCACTTTTCTTTTAGAAAGAAGAGATTCACATAACAAGAAGGAATACTCAATACTAAACCTCCATCTGAGTGATATTCCTCAAAATATTCTAGATAATAACCTGCCAAACAGTGACTGCCTTCTTAATTGGGAAAAAGACAAAGGTCTGAGGTTGAACAAGAGTTTCATTGCACATAGCCTCTAGACCATTGCCGCCCTTAACTTATTCTGTATTTCTAAGCAGTAATAACAGGTTCTCTTGAGGTAGAGGAGAAAGACAGACCCTTAGTTTACCATAACCAAGTGATAATTATTATGATCTGTGTATCTGGCTCACATACATGCCTTACCTGTGTGGGATCCTAGATTTGATCCCTAATACCACTTCCATTCTTCCATCTGTTACTGCCAAACTGCCCTAGACAATTGGGCATGACTACCTTAACAGCATAAAAACAACCAAGAGAGTGATCATTATTGGAAGAAACTTATTCTGAACATACTGAGTAATCTCTACACTCCCAATTTATGTAGTAGATTAGAACTATAGTGGAAAAAAGTGTGTGTGTGTATTTGGATATTAGACTTATAACTCTATTGTGATTCTAATGGTCAGCTAAAACAGAATGACAGAAAGTTTTAATAAAAGAAATCCTGTGCTGAGTAGCAATTTAACATGTCTATTCCCTCACAAGTCATTAGGTACTGAAGTGATATTTAAGTGAAAGGAATCCTTGGCAATAATTCAACAATGCACATCAAATCCAAAAGTTTGAAAATAAAAGCTCCTACTGTTTTATTTTGTGGAGATTTCATATCACCATTGTTACACAATGTAATTGCAGAATCTAAGATAGGATGTCAGTAGCTAGAGTAGCAGTAACCCACAGGTGTTAAAGCCAATAACAACTATTCAGGAAAACAATAGGAAAAAAAATAATTGGATGTCTGTGTCACTGATTGCACCAGCATCTACAAGAGACTGCTGCTGTAAGAAGTAACCTTCTTCTGTAACTATTTTTATTTCTCTCTCAGATGTCATCAGTTTCTCTTGAGAACTTTCCAAAATTGATATGAAGGAGTAGGTTGCAATATGGGTATTTCATTGCCCTAAATGATCATAGTATGCATCTGAAATTAAAAAGGAGTGATCTGAAAGCTTATATTATTGTATTATGTACTAACAAGTTATTGTGAGGGAAGGAGAAAGGAAGGAAGGAAGGAAGGAAGGAAGGAAGGAAGGAAGGAAGGAAGGAAGGAAGGAAGGGAGGAAGGAAAATTTACTCAGAAGAATAGAACAAATGCTTTTCATCGACATTTTTATGCCACTAAGAGTCCTATATGACATTTTGAGTTACCTGTGAAATTTGACAAACATCTCAGGAACATGTTCTATTGGTCCATAGTTAGAAGTGGAAAAGTCACTTTGCTTTACTAGGAGTTATTACCTAAAAAATGGCATGCAATCAGTAGGCAGTTAATAGTTACCTAAGAGATTGAAACTAAACCTCTTTTCTAGGAGCGTCTTCCAGGGATCTTTAATAGAAATATTCTTGAATCTCTATTTTTTAATAAATTTTATTTTATTTTATAAAGTTGTTCACAATAATTTATTACATTTAATATTCCAACACCAATCCCACCACCATTACACCTTCCCACCTCCAAATTTTGAATATTTCCACCCTGACTGCCAAAGTCTGTCCCGAAAGAAAGACCTAAGTAATTTATTTTGTATTGCTTGTTAAGAATATTCTGCTAAAAACAATCCCAAAAATTTCCTTAGAGGAAAGTGTGTGAAGATTGTTGTATTTCACCCTGGAGTCATCAATTCCTTGTATTGTACAACAGTGGTGTAGAGTATGAGATATAGAACATTAGAGATCATTCATTTCAGGAATTCTAAAATTTTAAATATGATGATACAGTTGAGGATAATTAACATTTTTTTAACTAGATGGTGACTGAAGTCCAGAGTCATCTGCGGCATGTTACTCTTGTGTTGTTCTCTTCTCTTCTGAGAGAATTACTTCTGAGTCTCTGAATCGTGGTGTTAGTGAGCTTATATTGTTTAATGAACTTATATTTCCACCACCATAGAGGCAGTCCCTGGGCATGACTGCCAGGCTTCCGAAAGCACGGGGAGATGCAGGGAGGTCGCCTATTCCTGACTCCATGTTAGCCTGGAGATTTCAGTCTCGCATATCTGGAGTTTTCAGCAGATTCATTCATGGGTGAGGCTCATCTGAGGCTGCGGAAATCGGCTGAGTATGGCTGCAATTGAGTTCTGGAGGGTTATGGCTGCTGGCACTTGTTGGGGCGCCTGTGGGAACTCACCTGTCCCTGTTCCACGTTGCTCTGGATGAGATAGCCTGGCACAGTATCCAGGGACAACTCTGGTTTGTTGCTCCTGCTGCTCTCTTCGAAGAGATTTATTTCTGAATCTCTGCATCATGACCATTAATGAGCTTATATGGGGCCAGAGGCAGTTATATTCATTGATCTCTTTACAAGTTATATTCATTGTAGTTATGTAAAACATAACCACAGGTATTTATTTCTCTTTCAGGTAAAATAAGGAGGAGGGGGAGTCAATTTAGGTCTTTGCAACCTTAAGTATACTTAATATGATCTCTAGCTTTCCCCATCTATAAAAGGAGGAAGATATTCAAGATCAGATATTCAAGAAAATTTGTCCACAGACATTCAGTTAATGACTAGTAATGAAGGATTTTTTTTCCATCCAGTCTGATGCTCTATCGACTGAGCTATCCAGGCTGGAGCGATAGCACAGTGGTAGGATGTTCGCCTTGCTCACAGCCAACATGGCCAACCCGAGTTCGATTCCTCCGCCCCTCTCAGAGAGCCCGGCAAGCTACCAAGAGTATCTCACCCGCACGGCAGAGCCTGGCAAGCTCTGCCAAACACAGTATGCGATATGCCAAACACAGTAACAACAAAATCTCCAATGGAGATGTTACTGGGCCCACTCGAGCAAATTGATGATCAACGGGAGGGCCTTTACTTTACTTTACTTTACTTTACTTTACTTTACTTTACTTTTCCATCCAAGTGATGTAGTCTGTGTGAGTTTTAACCTGAGTGCCCCTGAGGACAAGAGTGTCTGGGCACTGAGCACTTTAAGCATAACCCAAGTGGTTTCTGCCATTTATCTTTAGCAGCAGCCTTTTAGTTAAGGAGCAGCGAAGCAGTTCCTCATGAACTACTAAAAACAAACACACAGGGAGACAGAGGGAACATAACTCTCAGCATTGCCCAATAGAAAATTCCATGATGATAGCAATATTCCATACTAGTACAGGAAAATTGTCAGCCAACAGGGACATGCAAACATTTTCAGTGGAACTAATTGGAATTAAATAAAATTAAATTTTTTTCCTAACTCATTCTAGCCACATTTCCACTATTCAGTACAATATGTGACTAGTGGAAACAGTTGCAGAAGCTGATTAACTTATTTTTTGCCATATTAGATCTTGTCCAGTTGAACCCTTCATTAATAGAATATGCATTTTACAATCTTGAAAAATATAGGTTACCAAAAAATCATGTAGTAGATATTAAATAAATGAAATGTTGCTGTTTAAATGGACGAATAGTACAACATGAGATAGAGAGAGTTAGGTTATAACATTTAATTTTGTCTTTAATATTCATAGAGTGAAAAAAGGGGTGCTCAACGATAACCCACCAAATCAGGTACTGGTGAATGTTCGATCAGAACATTGTTTTTTAACAATCTCATTGTCTACTTTATGTCAACCTAAACATCAACCTATGAAGTAAATATTTAATTGCAATTCTGTTTCATTTCTCTATAGTTTGTATAAAGTATGTAGAAGACTTCTCCAGATAACATTTACAAAGAAAAAAAAAGTCAAGAATATTATTTGCAGGTTCCTTGGGGTCAAAGAACCCTAGAATGAGTCTAAGGTATGATTCATTCATTCCTGCCCTTACGTGTTTCATTTTTACACAAATCTTGCTTCACTTGATATAAATAATAGGTGTGTAGAAGAGTAGATATAGGGAAATAGGGAGACTGGAAAATAGAGGTCCTATGAAAGCTATACGATATTTGGCACTGTAGCACAGTGCCAAATATCGTATAGCTTTCATATATTTGAAAATAGAAATAAAAACAATCAATTAGATCTTTCTGCCTGTTTCTCTGCAGGCATGGAAAAAACAATTGAAATAGCACAGTCTGATCACTTAATACTCAGGAAAGAGCATGTCAATTCTTCCTGTTATTGACAAAAAATACTTTGGACAAATAGTTCCAATAGTGCATATTATATTCATTCAATAGATATATCTGTGTTTCTATTTATTTTTATATAAAAATGCAAAAAACATGAATTTATTGTAGATTACTCTTCACAGAAATTTTGCTGTTTTTCAATGATCCTCGAATATTACCTAAAGAAAATTGCATTCCTGAGGATTGAAGAGAACATTTTATTAAAGGCATATATAAATGCTGCTGATATTAATTATCCGATTATACTGCTGGTAATTTGACACTAATACTGGAGGCAATAGGAGAGTAATAATATGAACAAGGTGTCCTAGAACAAGGAGTGATAAAGAGATAAAGAATTAGATCAACTGAAATGAAGGTACATGTTTCCCAGGCTCTATCACAACTAGTGCTTCCTGGCCATATCTCTTGACACAATAGGTTTCCATCAGTGTAACTGATTAAACTATCAAAATTAAATTTAAATTATTCAAGCTGGGACTAGAGAAATAATACAGCAGGTAGAGTGCTTGCTTTGCATGCAGCTGAGTGGGGTTTGATCCCTGGAGCAGTAGGGCGTTTGCCTTACAAGTGGCCAACATGGCCGACCCGAGTTCGATTCCTCCGCCCCTCTCAGAGAGCCCGGCAAGCTACCGAGAGTATCTCGCCTGTACGGCAGAGCCTGGCAAGCTACCCGTGATGTATTTGATATGCCAAACACAGTAACTACAAGTCTCATGATGGAGACGTTACTGGGCCTGCTCGAGCAAATTGATGAAAAACGGGAGGACTGTGACCGTGACTTCTTTTTACAATAAGTCACAACAATGCAACCATTTTACAAAAACATTAATTTCTAATGTTATACAGAACAAATTTAATATGCATTAATTTCTATTCAGAGATCTCTAAGAAATAATCTTTCATTTTACCTTCTAGTGATAATTGGATATTATCATTAAACATAAAAACTTCAGTGATACATAAATAATTATTACTTTAGGACCTTGTGCCAGTGATGATTAAGCACAAAAATTTATTCATTACATAAATGTTATTCCTATATAAAGATAACCACATACACTTTAAATTGCATTAGTTCTATGGTAGATTAAACTATAATATCAGTATTTGAGATTTTGATATTTAAAGTTATATATATATATCCTGAATGATCTCTACAAACGTTAAATTTTGGATGTTTTAGAATTTGGCATGATTTTTAAATTTTAATTCTATTTTAGAATTAGGTTGCCCTGATTCTACTAACTTCTACAGTTATTTTTGTAATGTTTCTATTTAAAAGTATGTGGTTTTTTTACATCAATAATCAAGTGACGATGACATGAAAATACCAGATTCCTGATTAGTCACATATATCATTGTCCATTTTTTAACAAAGGTTATCAACAAAAAAAAGCTGTTTCTACAAAAGCTTATTAATAAGAAGCGTTATTGCTAGAAACCTTTTTACCCTATAAACTACTTCTACTTTATCATTAACTAATATATAGTAATTCAATAGAATTTTTTGTTATTTACTCAGTGACAGGCTTTCTAGTAGACTATTTTTTGTACCTTTTTAAGATGTGCCAACGTGTGTATGTGTGTGTGTGTCTTGTGTATGTGTATATGTGTGTGTGTACTAGACTACTGGCAATTATTGTAGCTTACTGAGTTCTGTGAAATCTGTTTCTATAATGAATAGAGCTATATCAAAGAAAGCTTTTCCTGAACGAAATCAGATGTCCTTTATCTTCTAATCAAAGATGCTTCTAAGCATATATTTTATAATTATGTTTTTTTGTGGATGAGACATAAAAAATTAGCTCAGTCAGCAATTATTGCAAAGATTTTTAAATCATCTGTAAAGTACCACTTTTTATGGTCGTGGTAATGAAGTAAAATGATGACTAACTATCAGTTCTGGGGAAATGCCTTCATATCCTTCATGATGTTTCATATTCTACATTTGGGAATTAATACATATTTTAAAAAAACCCTGAAACTTCACTAAGTAAGTATCATATGTCACCTATTTATGGGAAAGATAGAGGTTTTTTTTTTTTTAATTTTATTGAGTCACCGTGAGATAGTTACAAGCTTGCATGTTTGGGTTACAATCACAAAATGTTCTAACACCCATCCCTCCACCAGTGCACATTCCCCACCACCAATATTACCAGTATAGCCCCGTTTCCCACCCTCCCCCTTCCTCCATGGCAGACGACATTACCCATAATCTCTCTCTACTTTGGGGCATTATGGTTTGCAATACAGACACTGAGAGGTTATAGTGTTTGGTCCTTTATCTACTTTCTGCACATATATCCCATCCTGACTGATTCCTCCAGCCACATTTTCCTAGTGAACCCTTCTTTATTTCAGCTGCCTTCTCCCCTTTGCTCCTGAGGCAGGCTTCCAGCTATGTAGCAATCTACCTATCCCTTGTATCTACTATCCTTAGGTATCAGCATCATGTTATGTTGTTTTATACTGCACAAAGGAGTGCAGTCCTTCTATGTCTACCCCTCTCTTTCTGACTCATTTCACTTAGCATGATACTCTCCGTGTCTATCCATTCATAAGCAAAGTTCATGACTTCATCTCTCCTGACAGCTGCATAATATTCCATTGTGTAGATGTACCAAAGTTTCTTTAACCAGTCATCTGTTCTAGGGCACTTGGGTTGTTTCCAGATTTTGACTATTGGGAACAGTGCTGCAATGAAAATATAGGTACAGATGTCATTTCTAATTGCTTTTTTGCATCCTCGGGATATATTCCCAGAAGTGGTATTGCAAGGTTATATGGGAGCTCAATTTCTAGTTTTTGAAGGACTGTCCACATTTTTTTCCAGAAAGGGTGGACGAGTGGGCATTCCCACCAAAAGTGAGAGTGTCCCCTTTTCCCCACATCCACACCAGCACACTGGTTGCTTTTGTTATTTTGAATATGTGCTATTCTCTGTGGTGTAAGATAATACCTCATTGTTGTTTTGATTTGCATCTCCCTGATGACTAGTGATGTGGAACATTTTTTCATGTGCCTTTTGGCCATTTGTATTTTTTTTTTTTGAGGAAACTTCTGTTCATTTCTTCTCCCCAATTTTTTATGGGGTTGGAGGGTTTTTTTTTTTCTTGTACAATTCTACTAGTGTCTTGTATATTGTGGATATTAATCCCTTATCAGATAGGTATTGGGTAAATATTCTTTCCTATTCTGTGGGCTCTTTCTGTATTTTGGTCACTGTTTCTTTTGAAGTGCAGAAGCTTCTTAGTTTGATGTAGTCCCTTTTGTTTATGTTTGCTTTCACTTGGGTGGTCAGTGCTGTTTCATCCTTAAAGATGCTTTTAGCTTCAATATCATGGAGAGTTCTGCCTACATTTTCCTCTGTGTACCTTATAAATTCATATCTGATATTGAGGTCTATAATCCACTTTGATCTGACTTTTGTGCCTGGCATTAGACAGAGATCAGAGTTCATTTTTTTGCAGGTAGCTATCTAGTATTCTCGGCACTACTTGTTGAAGAGGTTTTCCTTGTTCCACTTCACATTTCTTGCTCATTTGTCAAAGATTAAGTGGTCATAAATTTGGGGGTTTGTGACTGAATATTTAACTCTGTTCCTTTGGTCTGCAGGTCTGTTTCTAGCGCAGTAACATGCTGTCTTAATTACTACTGCTATGTAGTACAGTTTGAAGTTGGAGATGGTGATTCCACCCATCTTCTTTTTCCCAAGGATTGCTTTAGCTATTGGTGGGGGTTTATTGTTCCATATGAATTTCAGGAGTGTTTTGCCTATTTCTTTGAAAAATGTCATGTATATCCTGATAGGGACTGGATTAAATTTGTATAGTGTTTTGGGCAGTATTGCCATTTTGATAATGTTAGTTCTCCCAATCCATGGGCAAGGGATGTGTCTCCATTTCCTAGTAAAGGTAAGGTAAGGTAAGGTAAAGGCCCTCCCGTTGTTCGTCGATTTGCTCGAGCGGGCCCAGTAACGTCTCCACTGGAGACTTTGTTGTTACTGTGTTTGGCATATCGAATATGTCATGGGGAGCTTGCTAGGCCCTGCCGTGCGGGCGAGATACTCTCAGTAGCTTGCCGGGCTCTCTGAGAGGGGCGGAGGAATCGAACTCGGGTCGGCCATGTTGGTGGCGTGCAAGGCAAACGCCCTACTGCTGCTGTGCTATCAATAGCACAGCGGTAGGGCGTTTGCCTTGCACGCAGCCAACATTTCCTAGTATCCTCTTTATTTTTGAAGTAGTGTTTTGTAATTTTTATTGTATATGTCCTTCACCTCTCTGGTTAAGCTAATTCTGAGGGGCTTGATTTTCTGAGGTACTGTTGTGAACGGGATAGTTTTTTAAATGTCTCTTTCTTCTCTTCCGTTATTTGTATATAAGAAAGCCATGGACTTTTGGGTGTTGGTTTTGTAGCCTGCTGTTTAAACACAAAAAGAAAACATCAGTCTATCTCTCCCGCAGACAGTGTCCCGTAGTCTCAGGCCCCCATTCCAGGGAGGTCAATGGCAATGGGCAGGCGAAGGAAGGAAAAGAGGGCCAGAATGGTTGGTCTTAGTTGCAGTTTATTCCAACCCTCTCTCCATTCACTTTTATCTCTCCTCTGCCTCCCCCAGCCCACTATTACAGTCTCATTATATCCCCTCGCATGAGGGGCTGGTGTTCCGTGAACATTCATTCAGTTGGAGGCGCAGAGACAAGGAACGGGAAAGAAATTTATGTCATGGAGGACCCAGGTTCTCTCAGACCTGTGACCCCGATAGAGAGTCCCGAAATCTCCCTATATTGATCCTGGTACTTCTCAAGGGTGCAATACATTGACATCATCAAAGGGGGTTACAGAAAGAACATTGAGGCAGCAAAACATACATTTTTTCTTTGCATCTGCAGGTCAGCAATTTTGCAGAAATTTTGCAGTAATTTTAATTTTACAACAGCGGTAGGGTGTTCGCCTTACAAGCGGCCAACATGGTCAATCCGTGTTCGATTCCTCCGCCCCTCTCAGAGAGCCCGTCAAGCTACCGAGAGTATTTGATATGCCAAACACAGTAACAGTAACAACAATATAATAAAATATAATTAAATACAATATAATAAAACATAATATTTTCTATTATATTATATATTATATTTATATTATAATATTATATTATATGGGCTGGAGCAATAGCACAGTGGTAGGGCGTTCACCTTGCATGCAGCCAATATGGCTGACCCGAGTTCGATTCCTCCACCCCTCTCGGAGAGCCCGGCAAGCTACTGAGTATCTCGCCAGCACTGCAGAGCCTGGCAAGCTACCTGTGGTGTATTTGATATTCCAAACACAGTAACAACAAAGTTTCCAATGGGACGTTACTGGGCCCGCTCGAGCAAATCGATGAATAACGGGAGGACCGTGACCGTGAATTATATTATAAATAAAATATAATACAATACAATATAATAAAAAGTAATTTTGCAGAAAGAAGATACAAAACCAAAACTGAAACATGTCTTGGGCAACTTGGATTTGCATCCCAAAGGCTAGCCGCCTAAAGCTTGGAATCTACATCCCAAAGATCAGGCCTGGCTAGCACCTGAGATCTGCATGTCAAAGACAGCCAGGTTTCTGTGAGAAAAGGAAAACTGCCTCTTACAATGTACTGAAATTATTTACTGAAGGCAGTTTGAAGGGGAAAAATGTTCAGCCTCGTTCAACCTAGTCAGGACACAGGAGAAATCTCGCCCATTTTCATGGGTTCCTATGTTTCTGCCTTTTATGTGGTGCACTCTACATGGGCTCACCCTGACAACTCAAGTCCAGCCCCTCAAGTCCAGGTTGGGGTAACAATTATATATAGGTGTGGTCACAATCAATAGGGGTAGAGTTCTTCCCCTAGGGGAAAGCCCCTTCTAGGATAGATTCTCATTTAGCAGATTGACCCATCCCAGAATGGAATCCCCTGGGTATGTTTCTCTTCTCCTTGTCCAACAAATATGTAAGCAAACATAATATAAATCATTTTGTATGAACACAGTAAGAAATACTTTAAGCTTATAGAATTGCTCTCC
Source organism: Sorex fumeus (assembly GCF_029834395.1). Lineage (NCBI taxonomy): Eukaryota > Metazoa > Chordata > Mammalia > Eulipotyphla > Soricidae > Sorex > Sorex fumeus. The sequence goes on along the minus strand of NW_026606172.1, from coordinate 6,989,638 downwards.
TAGGGCTATCTCGATCTCAGACTAGAGTGCTCAGGCCAGATAGTTTTTCCTATCCCTAGCAGGGTCCTAGTCTCGTTGTTATTTTTGGATCATGACAGCATTTGTCTATGGTCAAACTCTTAACTTATAGTTAAGAATAGTGGCACTATGGCCTGGCCATTTTGATGCCAGGGTAGCACATACCATACCGCTTGCCCTGGTTCCATCTAGTTCCTTGTCAGGACCGTGCTTTGTGGGGCGCTAGGAAGTGAGTGCAACTGAGGCTTAAGTTGAGAAAGCAGATGCCCAGGAATGAATAATATTCAAAGCGAATTAAATCCTAAATTACAAAGCATAACATTAGCTGTCTTCCTGTATCTATACAAAAAGGACATTGAATTAAACTATTCAAAAGACATAAGGAGAGGAGAAAGGCAATATTAATTTACAATAAAAGTTCAGTGTCCTAGAAGGATCTGCCCTTCCAAATTAACAGATTCTGATTAGGGGAAAAGCTGATTAACTGGTTGGGGAAAAGAGCATAAACAAGTGGTTACAGATAAACAAAAGAATGGAAGTGACTCAGGAGCACGGTGATGGGTGCAGCCTGATAAACCTAAGCTCCTTATGGCAAGGAAGAAAGAACAAATCAATCGTTATCCTATAGCCTGCCACTTGACTAAACTGACCTATTGTGTCTAGGAGCTTTCTGTAGAATCTTTAGGGGTTTCTAAGTATATTATCATATTGTCTGCAAATAGTGGTAGCTTGACCTTTTCCTTTCATATCTGTATGTCCTTGATACCTTTGTCTTGCCTAACTGCAATGGCCAGGACTTCCAGTACTATACTGAATAGGAGTGAGAAAAGTGGGCATCCTTGTCTTGTGCCTGATCTTAGAGGGAAGGCTTTTAGTTTTTCCCCACTGAGAATGATACTTGCTGTGGGCATGTGGTAGATGGCTTTGACTCTGTTGAGGAAAGTTCCTTTGATTCTCATTTTGCTGAGAGTTTTCATCATAAACAAGTGCTGGATCTTGTCAAATTATTTCTGTGTCTATTTATATGATCATATGGTTTTTGTCTTTTCTTTTGTTAATGATGGATTAAGTTGATCGGTTTCTGAATGTTAAACTATCCTTGCATCACTGGGATGAATCCTACTTCGTCATGGTATATGATCTTTCTGATGAGTCGTTGGATTCTATTTGCTAATAGTTTGTTGAGGATATTTGCATCTGTGTTCATCAGGGATATCTGCCTCTAATTCTCTTTCTTTGTGATATCTCTGTCTGCTTTTGGTATCAGGGTGATATTTGTTTCATAGAAACTGGAAGTGTTTTTAATACTTCAATTTCGTGGATAAGCTTAAAGAGTATTGGGAGTAAGTCCTCTTAAAGATTTGGAAGAATTCACTAGTGAATCCATCTGGGCCAGGACTTTTGTGCTTGGGGAGACTTCAATTTCCTTGATGGTGATAGTTTTGTTCAGATATTCCAGATCTTCTTTATTCAGACTTGCGAGGCTGATAGAGGGGATTACAAAAGAAAAATAGCAGTAAAGCATGCAAATCTTGATTAGATTATTATATTATATTTGCTAAATAAAACATTTCATTATAGGAAATTCCTCCACCCCTCTTGGAGAGCCCGGCAAGCTACCGAGAGTATTTCGCCCATGCAGCAGAGCCTGGCAAGCTCACCATGGTGTATCCAGTATGCCAAAATCAGTAACAATAAGTCTCATGATGGAGATGTTACTGGTGCCCGCTCGAGCAAATTGATAAACAATGGGAGGACAGTGCTACAGGATAATGCTACATTATAGGAAATGAAGATCATTGATAAAAAATTTCCATGAATCTTAAAAAATCATTTAACTTGAAAATACACATCACAAAAATAGTATTTTTTTTTTGATGAATTGAATTTCTTTAAAAAAATAGGACTATGGGCTGGAGAGAGAGAATATAGTGTATAGACTATTTGCTTTGCACTCTGCTGACCCAGATTCTATTCTGATCACCCTGTATAGTCCCCCAAGCCCACAAAGAATGATTCTAGATCACAGAGCCAGGTATAAGACCAGTCCCAAAAACAAACCCCCAAAACATAGGGTTAAAAATGAAAGGTAAGATATTATTTACTGTTCGTAAAATCTAAAAAAATAATAACACATTGCAGAGAAACCACAGTATATGTTACTATGATCTCTTTGTTGAATATCATCACAGTGACTATGAAGAACTCTTTTTTAATATTTTAAAGTAGTATTAGATTTTCATCATTCTCAGAGCTTCATAGCATATTTATAGTGTTTAAGTAAATGTAAGAATATTTTAACCAAAAAAGTCTTTCCTTAATGTATACATTTCAATCTTCTCTTGCAATTCCATCTTGTTGATTAATACAATGTAATTTCATTTCAGAAAAACACAGTGTTTAAGATTTTACTTTATGTTTTTGCCCTTTCTATGTTTTATTTAACTTATATATAGCAGCCTTAAAATGTAATTCTCATATTTATGGTAGCACTGTAGCATTGTCCTCCCGTTGTTCATCGATTTGCTCAGGCGGGCACTAGTAACATCTCACAACAAATTGTGAGACTTGTTGTTACTGTTTTTGGCATATTGAATACGTCATAGGGAACTTGCCAGTCTCTGCCATGCAGGCAAGATACTCTTGGTAGCTTGCTGGGCTCTCTGAGAGGGGCAGATGAATCGAACCCGGGTTGGCCATGTGCAACGCCAATGCTGTACCCGCTGTGCTATCCAAGATACATAAGGCACTGATGGAACTCTATAAAAAAAAACCCTCTAACCCCATCAAATAATGAAGAGAAGAAATGAACAGAAACATTCTCAAAGAAGAAATACAAATGATCAAAAGATACGTGAAAAAATGCTATTTTTTTGCTAATCATCAGGGAGACGCAAATCAAAACAACAATGAGATATCATCTCTTGCCACAGAGACTGACACACATCAAAACAAATACAACCAACCAGTGCTTGAGCAGATGTGGGAGAAAGGGACTCATTCATTGTTGGTGAGAATGCCAACTGGCCCAGCCATTTTGGAAAACAATATGGGCATGCCTCAAAAACTAGAAATTGAGCTTCCATATAATCCAACAATACCAAGAAAGTAAAAGATTTCTAATTTATGCACATCCCATAAACTGTTATTAACCTTTTAGTCACTCTATCTTATAAAGTATTATTTTATTGTGATTTTTATTTGCATTTCCCTATCAACTACAGATGATAAGCCATCTTTGGTAGCTTTTAAGAACTTTTCAATTTTCTTTGGATTTTTTCCCATTCCTTAATTGATTAGTTAACTATACTGTGAAATGAGGAATATATTTTAATTTGAGACTGACTGATGAAATATTGGCTCTTGAACTTCGACAAAATTTCAGAAACACAGAATCCACTGTATTGTTTTTTTTTTAGCTGTTCTAAAATCCCAGGAGAAAATCATGGATTGGTTCAGCTTCTACTGATGCCTCTAATGGTTTGAATGAGCACTGACCTGGAAATCACTGAAATTTACATCATATGTATTCAATGATTCTATTCAGTGGAATAAGATCTATGCATAATATTCATATTTTTATTTATAAAAATAATTTTCACATGGATTACAAAATGAATTAGAAAGCTCTACCCTAAATGTTTATATCAGGGAGCCAAAGAAGTAAGGAAGTGGGCATGGTGCTTGCCTTTCATGTAAGTGACCCAAGATTTATCCCCAGAATCCTACATGATCTCCCAAGGAATCCCTCAAGCAATCCCTGAACTTGAAGCCAGGAGTAAGCCCTGAGCACCACTAGGTATGGCCCCAAGGTTAAAAAAAAGGGGGTATATAGTTTTATATTAAGTATAATCATTTTTTATCCCAAGGAGGTTTTAAAAAGAAATATACAGAAATATTAGCCTCAGTATCAAAAATAGAAAAAAAATAAGACAAGACGGGGCTGGAGAGATAGTACAATGGTTAGGAAGTTTGTCTTGCACATGACTGACCTAGAATCAATTCCCAGTATCCCATATGTTCCAATGAACACCACTAAGAGTGATCCTGAGTGTAAAGCCAAAAATAACCCCTGAACATCACCAGGTGTGGCCCAAGAACAACAAATAGTAAAACAAGGACATAGGCATCTGCTCATTAATATCAAGACAATGAATGAGAAGTCGCTTATGTTATGATCTACTTGTTTTGCTTTTGACAAATAATACCCAGAACTGTTCATGAATAATTTCTGACTCCCTACACGAAGAAGGAAGTCTCTTGTGGAGCCTTGCTAGGCTGGGCATTGGACCTGGAACTCTACATGCAAAGCACGTGCCCAACCCTTTGAAGCATTCCTGAATCCCCATTTTAAGTTTATTTACTTTGCTGTCTTAAATATTTACACCTTTCCTATATATACAAACATTGATTTTGTTTCCCATCTCATACTTTTTCAGGTAACATATTTCTACTATTTGAAGCAAAATAATACAATCTAAAATACCTTTCCCCAAATCACAACGTGGTTTCATATTTTTAAGTTTGATAAATGTGTTCTACATTACTGTAGATATTCTATTTTCTGTAAGTCATTAGTTCTTTAGTTTTGTGGGGCTCTTGTGGATGATCCTTGGAAACAGCAGAAAATGAACATTTTAAGCTCTAATAAAATTTAAGAGCAAGTGCTATTTTAATTCTGAAATGCAGGTGTTTGTAAAAAGTGTTTCTTGGTTTTGTTGCTACTTATACTGAGATTAGTAAATGGACTAAAGGGAATTGGGGAGAATACATGTTGAATGATTTATCTGTATGTTCTGTAACATTCACTTTTATGTTTCTGAAAGGACAGTAGTAGTTAAGCAAGAATGGAGGTAATATCAAAGTAGATATATTATGCTTGGAGTTTCAAGTCCCTTAAATATATATATATATATATATATATATATATATACATCTTTCTCTTAAAGTTGAAAACTGTGCTGTTATCAGACTCTTTCTTTAAAAGTATGGTTTTGTAAAAAGTACATTTTAGAGACCAATAATAATGTTCCCCTATGGACATGATAGTTATTAGCCACTTAATTCTTTGTGACATAAAATCCTACATCATGAATTTTGCAAACTTAGAGATGAGTTGGTTAGTTAAAGTTAATGAGCTTGATAGTCAGGGGAGCTGCATTTGAATCCCAGTTCCATCATGTATTTGTGTGTGATCTTGATCCAACCTTGATGGATTATATAAACCAATCTAGGTTCCAGTTTATACACCTTTTTGAGACCACTGGGTTGTGAAGGAGCACTGCTATTGTGTCCAGCTGTGCCTTCTGAAAATCTTCAGAGAATTTGTTTTGAGATTTCTGATACATTGGAAAGGCAATGTTGCCACATTGGACAAAATAAAAACAGTGCAAAAGTCCTTCATATAAGTTTTGAGAGGTTTTTATGTAACAAAAAGCTAAGATCTTAAGTCCTCTCTTTAGACTGAAAGTGGCTATGTACAGATAAACACCTAAAAATGGACCTTTAAGTTATTGGAGCATACAGTGGGAGAACTAGTATTAAAGTGACAATATTGAACCCCACAGCTTTTCCCGGGTGTTATAACTGTAGGAAGTGAAATGCAATGAAGGTTTTAAATGTGAAGGTTAAAAAATCTTTTGGGGAGGAAGTATTCCATTAAGGCAAGAGAACTTGTTATCGGAAACTCCTTTAGAATTCGCTTCTTTCCCCAAACATAAAACTACAATTGGTTGAAAAAGAAAGAAAATTGAAGATAGTGAAAAATATTCTCTAGCCAAAGAACGGAGAAAGAGAGCCAGTGCTCATAAAATAGCCCATTTCCTCTCCTCTTGACTAATAGGAGGGTAATGAGTTGCTTTTATAGAGTCAAGAGAGGGGAGAGGTCATCACTACAAGCATCACTGCGTATCTCATTAGCATCTTCAATCTTCCCCTTAAGGGAGGAGATTTACTATGGATATAGCCAAAGGGTCTTTAGAAAGTGAAGATGGCTGCCAAATTCCTTTCATCCAATTTCCTCCTTTGTAGTTTGCATACCAGTCTCCTTGAAGTGTGAGGCCCTGAAAATTTTACAAAATTTTGAGCACAATGTGAGAACTCTTTGTCCCTTGGGGCGGGGTTTCTGATAGTTCTGTAATACCTGAAGCACACAGTTAGAACAAGCGATCCCTCTAGGGTGACACATATAGGAGAGAGAGAACTTCTATTCTTTTTTTAAATTTTTAAAAAATTTTTCTGTTCCTGCCTCTCATTTTACATTGAACTGGAGTTCTCAGGGAGAGACTTCCACATCTGTGGAGGCTGTCACTATGTCTATGTGACAAAGAGTTTATGGAAGGATGGAGCTAACCTTTGAGTATACTGGTAGCTGCTTTAAGCAATTTTCTTAGTCCCCTTCTATATATTTGCTCACTATTTAGCAAGTAAATATATATATGTATATATATATATATATATATACTAGTGCTAATAGTGTTTTGTATTTCTTGTTTACAAATAATGATGCCTAACTTTTAATAGCCATAACCTTAGTATACAACTATATAATATGAACTATATTTTTAACATAGAAGAACTAAAGAAAAAAACTTCAATATTTAAACAGCTAAGGGAAGGGAGGCTTTGAGTCTAGAAAGGTAAAAGGAAAATAAAAACGATTTTGGCAGCTAAAGAATGATGACAACTTGAACCCAAAAGACAGCTAAGGAAATATAAAAAAGAAAAAATACATATATACATATACACATGTAAATATACATGTATATATATTTGAAAGATATTTATGCAAGCAATTGAATGGGCTTGGCAATATGATCAGACACCAAAAGCTTAATTTCTAGTTTTCTAAAAAAGGAGAAAAGTAGTTCAATTTTTAGTAGCCATGTGATTGGCTTATATTATTTAATCTCCTGCCATGTATTTAAATCAGAGAAGATGTGGAAAGGAAAATTATGATTCTCAGTTTCTAAAGGACTCTCAGATTATTGATTTAAAACAAATTAGTAGATATATTGTAGTTTAAGTGTTACCCACAAACTGGCTAGCTCTTGAGTAGGTTCTTGAGTTTTGTATGTAAAATTAGCAAACAAATTTCCAGATGTCTCTGAAGCTACAGTTATTTAACAACTTTAAGAAAGTAAAAAAAAAAATTTTAAATTATTAGTGAAACATCATGAGGTTCAGTTGTAGACTTAGAAATTTTTGTGCCTGGGTTTCAGTTATACAATGATTGAATACCCATCCCTCCACCAGTGCCCATTCTCCACCACCTGTGATCCCAGTATCACTCCCACCCCCCATCCCCCATTCCACCCCACCTCTGTGGCAGGGCATTCCCTTTTGTTCTCTCTCTCTCTCCTTATGGGTGCTGTGATTTGCAAAAGAGGTATTGAGTGGCAATCATGTTTGCTCTATAGTCTACAAGAGAGTAGATTTTAGATTCCCAGTGTCCTATTTCCAGATCTCCTGCTGCTGGTTCCTCATTGGTTCTCTCCCTCTAGGTCCGTGCTGTTATTCAGTGATGTTATATTACACTCTGCCTCTTTTTACTGGTACGTGCTGCCCTTTTCGCCTTTGGCTTTCTTTCGTTAACTGTTCACCTTACTGCTTTTCTTGTTAGAAACTTCCATTACCTGTGTTCCCCTTTTAAGTGCTACTCTTGAGCAATTTCCATTCTCTTTCTGCCTGTATACCATTTATATTGCAAAATTGAAAATAACTAAAGTTCTTTACTGGATTACCTGTCGGGCTGGAGTGATAGCACAGTGGGTAGGACATTTGCCTTTCACGTGCCCACCTGGCTGACTGGAGTTCGATTCCTCTGCCTTTGATTTTTCCGTCCCTCTCGGAGAGCCCAGCAAGCTACCAAGAGTATCTCGCCTGCACGACAAAACCTGGCAAGCTACCGTGACGTATTTGATATGCCAAACACAGTAACAACAAGTCTCACAATGTTACTGGGCCTGCTGGAGCAAATCGATGAACAACGGGAGGACAGTGACAGTGACAGTGACTAGATTACCTGTTACATCTCCTCACTGTCTTACCATGAAAATATATCTGAGGGCAATTAAGATTCAATCATTCATCTAGTAATACTTACTAGATATATTTTTGACCAGGAATTTTCCAAGGCATTTTTTTTAGTTGTAGACTTACTCATTTTTGTGCTTGGGTTTCAGTTATACAATGATCAAATACCCATCCCTCCACCAGTGCCCATTTCCCACCACCACGGATCCCAGCATCCCTCCCACCCCCCATCCTCCCCATCCCACCCTGCCTCTGTGGCAAAGCATTCCCTTTTGTTCTCTCTCTCTTATTGGGTGTTGTGGTTTGCAAAAGAGGCAATGGATGACAGTCATGTTTGGTCTATAGTCTACTTTAAGCATGCTTCTCCCATCCTGGGAGGATACTCCCAACACACTTCATTTGGTGTTCCCTTCTCTATCTGATGGGCTGAAGCGATAGCACAGCTGTAGGGCGTTTGCCTTGCACGCAGCCAACATGGCTGACCCGAGTTCGATTCCTCTGCCCCTCGCGGAGAGCCCGGCAAGCTACCGAGAGTATCTCGCCCACACGGCAGAGCCTGGCAAGCCACCCGTGATGTATTCGATATGCCAAACACAGTAACAACAAAATCTCTAATGGAGACTTTACTGGGCCCACTGGAGCAAATCGATGAACAACGGGAGGGCCTTTACCTTTACCTTTGGGCTGGAGTGATAGCACAGTGAGTAGGGTGTTTGGCTTGCCCACAGCCAACATGGCCGACCCAAGTTCGATTCCTCCGCCCCTCTCGGAGAGCCCAGCAAGCTACCGAGAGTATCTCACCCACACGGCAGAGCCTGGCAAGCTCCCTGTGACGTATTCGATATGCCAAACACAGTAACAACAAAGTCTCCAATGGAGACATTACTGGGCCCGCTCGAGCAAATCAATGAACAATGGGAGGGCCATTACCATGATCTCTATCTGAGCTCCCTTTTCCCCTAGCATGTGTGGTTGGCCTCCAATCCATGGAGTAAAATTCCTGGTACTAATCTCGGCCATTCTTGGGTGTTATTCTCCTATTTTGTTACTGGGAAAGGATATTCACCAAATACACATCTGATAAGGGGTTGATATCAAGGATATACAAAGTACTGGTTGAACTCCACAAGAAGAAAACGTCCAACCCAATCAAAAAATGGGGAGATTAAATGAATAGAAACTTTCACAAAGAAGAAATCTGAATGGCTAAAAGGCACATGTGAAAAAGCTCCACAGCATTAATCATCAGGGAGATGCAGATCAAAACCACAATGAGATATCATTTCACACCATAGAGTCTGGCCCATATCCACAAGAACATAAGCAACCGGTGCTGGCACGGATGTGGCCAGAAAGGGACGCTCCTTCACTGCTGGTGGGAATGCTGACTTTTTCAGCTCTTTTGGAAAACAGTATGGGCGATTCTCAAAAAGTTAGAAATTGAGCTCCCATTTGATTCTGCAATACCACTCCTGGGAATATATCCCAGAGAGGCAAAAAAGTATAGTTGAAGTGACATCTGCAATTGTTTATTCATTGCAGCACTCTTTACAATAGCCAGAATCTGGAAAAAAACCTGAGTGACCGAGAACAGATGACTGGTTAAAGAAACTTTGGTACATTTACACAATGGAGTACTGTGTAGCTGTTAGAAAAGATGAAGTCATGAAATTTACATACAAGTGGTACTACATGGAAAGTATCATGTTAAGGGAAATGACTCAGAAAGAAAGGGATAGACATAGAAAGATTGCATTCATCTGGGGAACATAAAGTTCCAAGGCATTTTGGATGATGAAGAAAGTAATATAGACAAAACTCTGTTCCCATTTATCTTACATTTCAGTGTGGGAAATGGGGGGTGGGATGGGAGGAAACTAATCATAAACAAAAGAAGTAAGATATAATTTGTCTAAAGATGGTGAATTCCATGATGAAACAAACAAACAAACAAAAACCAAGAAAGTGGGGAAGAAGTGTCATTTTTAACTAAGGTTTGAAGGTATGCTTTTTACAGTAGTGACATTAAAGCAAATATTCAAAAAATTGAGAGCCTGAAGAGGCACTGTCTGTGAATGCAGTGAGCAAACTAGAGGAGGGTCATGAAAGAGAAGTGCTCTGGGTATGGTTAGAAAGAACTGAGTCAGTCTGTGTAGATGAGAATGAATAAAATGAAGTATAAGTACAAAAAAGGTAAGGACTGCAGGACTCTGAGCAGGTGGGGCTTTGCCATCATGGAAAGATTCTGACTCTGATTAAGATGAGAAACATTGAAAGTCTAAAACAGAGGGGTGAGTTAATTTTATGAATATTTTATTAGATGTCTATCTTTCAGAGGTAGACAAACTTTGGGCCAACATCAGAAGCAACGCAATCAGTCAGGACCTTGTGGTAAGAATCTAGGCAAAAGGTTAAGCAACAAAATATTTGGATCAGAGAGATAGAGAAGATGATGACTAGACTAAGTGGCATTTTCTATGTGCTGTACTTTGATCATCTGTTGGCAAAGATACATGGTAGACAATGAGAGAAAAGCCATGCATGACTTTAATGTTTTGGCTCACATGCTGTCAAGGCATTAGGGAAAAAGTGGACAAAGTTCCAAGGATGGAAGGTAATCAATATGATAGGCAAAGTTTGGATTTTCCCTTGTTACTTTTGATTCCATTAAACAAGCATATGGTTCTTATATAAGCCAATGAATACGTGCTATTGACTTTCTGAGACTGACTCTAAGTTGAAGATTTTAAAACACCAATGTTTTTGTTTATTATTTATTGTTGTTTATTGTGGAGCTATACCTGGATGTGCTCAATGCTTACTCTTAGTTCTGTGCTCCCGGATCACTGCCCATAGTGCTTGGGGATCACACGATATGCCCCAGAATATATTCTGGGTTAGATGGGTATAAGGCAAGCACAATGTCTGCTGTAATATCTTGCCCAGCACATATCTTAAACATTGAGTGGAACTGTCTTTAGCTTCTATCAAAAATGAGTTTTTCTGTCATTTAAAATTCCATCTTTAACTCTTCATTAGTAACCATTCCCAGTATTTATCTTGAAAATTTACAGATAAGTGCATTTATTGCTAAAATACTGTTTAGGATCCATGAATTTCTGTACAAGCATATCTTCTTTGAATGGAATATAAAATTTAAATTTATCCTTATCTCTTTATTAAGAGAAAGTATGAGACAACTTTTTCAAATGTATAATGTCAATATTTCACTAGTCATCAAGCATAATTTATTAATCAAGCCATGAATAATTATAGAAATACTTAGATACAGTCCACTTTTACAACACATATTTTATTCTTTATAAGAATTGCTAAGAGCTGGAGAGATAGGACAGCATGTAAGGCACTTGCCTGGCTTACAATTGATCCAAATTTCAATCTGTCACATCATATATGGTGCTCTGAACACCTCTAGAAGTAATTCCTGAGCATAGAGACAGAAATAAGCACTGAGTTCAACAAAATGTGGCCCATAACTTCCCCCTCAAAAGAAAAGGTGTTAAGATTATTAAAGACCCAAAATATATCAGACAAAGAAGAAAAACCAGTTGTATAACTGACATTAAAAACTTAGGGAGCTGGAGTGATAGCACAGTGGGTAGAACATTTGCCTTGCACTCAGCTGACCTGGGTTTTATTCCCAGCATCCCATATTATCCCCTGAGTACTGCCAGGGGTAATTCCTGAGTGCATGAGCCAGAAGTAAACCCTGTGCATCACCGTGTGTGACCCAAAAAGAAAAAACAAACAAATAAAATAAAACTTAGAAAAGGTTTATTTTATTTCCTTATTTAATTCAATTTAGTTTTATTTATTTATGACAGTGTAGGTAGTTAAAATTTTGTTAAACTTTATGATCAACATGTACAAAATTACTGTACCCTGCCACTGCAGTGCCCACACCCTGCTCCACTGTTCCTGTCCCCTCGAGTCTGGTTTCCCGCCCCCCCACCCTCAGCAGCTTAGTAATAGGTTTTATTTTCCATGGCCACAGTTCTGACATTGTTCAATACTGAGTAGTGGTTGGTTTAGTTTATAGTGGAAACAAGAGTTAATTTGTGCCTTAAATATTCTCAGAAGAAGTTTTCAAACATACTGTTATCTTGGTGAGGGGAGTTGTATATTAACAGTAAACACTCAGTATATTTACACTTTTAGTCTTGCAAACAATGTAATCTTGTTAATAAAAAATGTGAACAGTTTTCACATCTATCATTCTACAGGATGCAGTAAAGGTGTTTGTAATAAAATTTTGTTTTAGATATAAAAGGAAAATCTGGAGTTGGGAAATAGGAGGTATGTGGACAATCAAGGTTCCATTCCTGGTACCACATGGGCTTCTGAAAATTGATAGGTGCAATTCTAGAAGACCCCAGAGTACCACCATGTATGGCCCTGGGGGTACCAGCACCATTTGGGTGGATTTTGGTACCCCAACACAGCATGGCATCAATCCTCAGCCTTGTGCTGAGCCTGATGGCCAGTTGACACAGAATCGCTGTGGGTACTCTGAATTCCTGAGCACTGATTATGAGATTAAAAATAAGCGAGGGAGAGTTTTGTGTTAAATATACTAGCTTTAATTTAACCAAGCATGTTTAAAAATCATTGTTAAGAATGCTGATATTCAGCTCATAATTTTTGTGTGGGCTGGAGCGATAGCACAGCAGGTAGGGCGTTTGCCTTGTCTGCAGCCAACATGGCCGACCCGAGTTCGATTCCTCTGCCCCTCTCGGAGAGCCCGGCAAGCTACCGAGAGTATCTCGCCCACATGGCAAAGCCTGGCAAGCTACCCGTGGCATATTTGATATGCCGAACACAGTAACAAGTCTCACAATGTTACTGGACCCAGTCAAGCAAATCGATGAACAATGGGAGGACAGTGAAAGGGACAGTGACAATTTTTGTGTGTGATAATACTTTCTTGATAAAATATTATAATCTGTATTATTTTGTTAATCAGAGTATTATAAACTATTTCCCTGGCATTGTCAATTGTAAATCTATTTGTATATAAAAGTTAAGCTCTACTGGGAGTAGGAAAATGGTTTAAGATCTGAACATATGCTTGTACACAGAAAACCTGAGTTAGAACTCTAGAAATGCATGGATTTCCTAAGCTTTGAAAGTATGCTCTTATGCTAAATGCCTTGCAGGAGTGCACTCTCCACTAATAAATTAGAAAACAAGCAAAACTTCATACCACAATCCAAATTTATTGTACAGGTCATACAATTACAAGTACTGATGATATAAAATTGTTTTAAACATTTCTAAACATTTATTTTTGACTAACTCCTGTAGTTATCTCATTGTAGGTAAGTAATAATGATTTTATAAATAATATTCTGAGAAGACTAGTGTATATGGAATAAGGATAGTACCTACTTTACAGAGGTATAGTTAAGATCACCAATAATCTTGAGAAGGTATCTATTGAGACATGTGATTTAAAAATAACAACTATCAAATTGTGTTATATAAGTACACTTAATTTTAAGCAAACCTGTAGCTACAGACTGCCTGGTGCATGAGAAACACTCATCTGAAATGAAAAGGTGAACAAACATATAGAGAAATGTATTTGTTATCTATATAAATAAGTATTAGAATCTCTATCTACATCTATTTAATTAGAATAAGAACAACTCCTATAAGAAATACTAACAAAATACTATAATGGTGAGAGCAGCATAAAAATGATACCAGATAAGAAAATAAGAAAAAAGCTCAAAATAGGAGATGGATTTTTTAAGATTGGCTTAAGAAGATGGAAGAGCAAGCTGCCATAGTTTAAAGCAATGCTCAAAACTTAATCTGCATTTTGCTATTATATTCCTATCTTGGTACATCTTTATCATGCGGGGTACATTGAGGAAATAGAGCCTACTTTGTTTAAATTGCTTGAAAAGCTTTCAGTCACATAATATTCACAATGGGGGAGCTACTAGCTGATTTTTGCAGAAAGAAATACAGAAGGAAAGTAAAGCAGTGTAAGTTCAGTAACTTGCTTAAGTTTGAAATGTAGATAGACTAGAGTACAAGGAAATAATACCACGTCATCTGGACCTCACTTACCCCCTATGTTCACTATATATTTCAGTGCTCACTCAATGGGATGATGTAGTAGCTATAAAAGGAAAGATTAGTTTAAATTGTCATACAGAAGATAATAGAGTTTTGTGGGTTTTTTTCCCAACAAGGATTACTCATCATTGTACTGTAGTTTGAGCTCATCTTGTTGGAAAGGAAAGGAAATTGTGGGAGGTAATTGAATAAGGAGGTGGGACTGTCTTGTCCATTGAAATGACTTACCTCAAGGCAAGTTTGCTGTTGAGTCATTCATATCACAAGATTGTCCACTTGACAGATGACTAATTCAAACAATGACTAGACAAAGACAGGCTGCCTGTTCTCAAGGAGAAAAGTATGTTTTACAAATTTTAGTTCATTTCAATAATTTGGTCAGGTGAAAATGATTCTTAACTTTTAGTTCCTTCGGTCTCTTCCGAGACTTTAAATGCCCACTCTGATGATTTGAATGTACCAACAGAAAATAGACTAGAATAAAGTGTAAATTATTCATTCTTAGTCGCCATAAATGAAGAGCCCTAGTGCTCGCTCTCTGTCTTTCTCTGTCTCTTTCTCTATGTCTCTCACTTTGTCTCTTATTCTCTCTGCTCTGTCTTTGCTTCTTTTTATTTGCTCCTATTTCTCTGTCTGTCTGTATTTGTCTGTCTCTCTCTCTCTTTTTCTCTCTCTTTCTGTCTCTCCCTTCCTCTGACTCTGTGTTTCCCTCTCTCCATCTCCCAACCATCTCTTTCTCTGTGTCTTACTATACCACATCACAACTCACAGAAACACAGGTACATAATTTCAAGGTCTTCAAACTTTCTCACTGATATTTATTTTTGAATTGAAAGGGGCAATTATAATTAAAGCTATTCCAGTCATAATACTATCCTAAAAGGGAGAAATATCTATAAAAATTCATCAAGATCCATCAGAGGCCTCCAAGAAAGTGTTTTTTTTTTTAACCTGTCCAGGGGAGAACAGAAAAGCAAGTCAACAGATAGAGTCAAGCTAGTGAGATATGTGTTCAAGGAGAATACAGGAATAGAAGATCTACACAGACTCCGGGCACTTCTAACTGTCATAATAAAAGTCGGCGTTCTACACCAAACAGAGGATCAAACTAATTCTGCTGTGCACACAGATTTAGATACTGGAGCAGGAGGCGGGAAGAATGAAAGCTGGGTCCAGTGTCATTTCATGTCTTGATTGGATACATACTCCCACAGAAAGTAAAAAGCCAAGTGAAATATTAAATTGTTTAAGCATTTTTAAGATGCAAGGAGATAGCTCCAGTTGTATTGCAAATACATATGTGAAGTGCAAATGCATATGTGAAGTGTCACACGTGATCTTTGACATTGTTTGAATCTCAACAAGCATCACTTGTGTCAGCCCCAAGAACTGCTAGCAGTGGATCATACATAGACGCTAACTAGCTAATGGAATAATGAAATAACTAAAAGATCTAAAAGCATCTCTCACTGTGAAGAGCATCATCTCCAGACAGAGTAGCAACCTGCCACCCCCACCACACACACAATATCTCATTTTCATTCTGATATTTGTTGCTGGAAAAATGGAGTCTTTGTCCAACATAAAAAAGGACAAGGATGACAGTTCAAAAGCAGAGAAGACCCAAACAAAGACAATGGAGAGAAAAAGGCAGCTGAGGTGGGCAGCCAGCCATGGTAGGAGATCCCTCAGGAGTACATTTCAGGAAGCCATAAAATCAATTGTTCAGAGGGACAAGATACGACCTGAAAATTAGCCAGATCCAAACACAAGCAACAAAAGCCAAAGACTAGACTCCCTCTTTTACAGTTTACTGGGATGAACAAAGGCCCTAATAAAACTAGAGAACAGAGAAGACAAGAGTTTAAATTCCTTTGACTTAGGGATATCTTAGCAATGACTCTTATTTGCAGAGAAAGTACAACTAAGGTTTTGAAATAGATCTGTAGTCGATTTCCAAAAGCAACTTGGGGCCCTGTGTATTTGGCAATTCTGACAATCCTACTCTGTGTAACTTGTTTTATATTTATGACACCCCATTCAAATGGCATATGCCTTTCTGGGTAAGCAATCTCTTACTACAGGGGCTCACTCTTCTCTCTGGCAAAGCCACATTCTTTCTTAAACATATCTCATTTTCTCCTTAATGCAACAATTCTTATATACTATTCTTTTTCTCTTAAGAACTTGCCCGCTTGTGTGTGTGTGTGTGTGTGTGTGTGTGTGTGTGTGTGTGTGTGATGGAAGAAAGAAACCTGGAACCTGTCTGCAGGTTGAAGCTAACTTCTTTTCTCGAAAGAAAATACCTTTGCCTCCTCCTGAGAACCATAGTTTCCCAAAAGTCTGGGTGTCAGGGATCAACTCCAAAGCCAGCCATGCAGATCACATAGCTGTCAGGTGCATCTTGACAGCTGTCTTGGTGAGATCAGCAGGACGTTAGTGTCCATGCTGTTCAAGAGCTCGTGTAGATTGTACCCATCTTGACCTCCCTGGGAACATACCCCAGTTCTAACATCATGGCAAGCTGACCAGGAGTGAAGTGACCGCATTGTAATCACCACTTTCTGCACAATTGATTTTTAATCCTGTACACTTTGCCAACAAACAAAAACTATGCAACCAGTGAAGGCTTTAAGTGTGTTGTCAACAAACAACTTGAACATCTAATTTAGAAGGTAATGTGAATAGGAGTTTGTGATGATTAGTGATGACTCAAATCTTTATGAAAATAATTTCCTTTACAGAAATGAGGATTTTAGAAAGAAGAGATGAATGGAAGGCTAAAAGATGTAAATAAGGAGAATATTTTTTTGGAAAACTTTCAAATGAAATTGTATTTGTATACATGAATTCACATACCCTATATGCAAGTTATTTTGAGGACAGTAGTAAGTGAATAATCATTTGAAGAAATTGTGAAAATATATGTTCACAATGGAAAGCAAATGACATATCAAATAAGGAAGCCTTAAAAGTATTATTAATGCAAAGTTTAAGACTCAAGTGTGCTAACAAAAAGACTGGATAATCTAAGAAGCTATTGGACCCTAAGTTTAAATGATATATGCTATGAGCTATACCCAGAACATGCAGCTTCTGACAGAATCAAAAGATCCACCTTACCTCATGTATCTTTTTTCCTGAAGAATTCAACCTTTGTGATAGTCACCCAGGTTAAATTGTTCTGTTTAGGGAACATGATAGGAAAGACAGACAAACATAGAGACACATAGCCAGAATGTAAGTGACTCCAGAGTGGGGTACCTTACCCTTATCATTTTTTAAAAATTGTTGTTATTGTTGACATTAACTGTGAGCCAGATCTACACACAGTGCTGGGTAATAATAATCTGCTTGCCTCATATGGAGGATAAGGGCAGAAATACAGAAATCAGACACGGTCATAAGAAGAGGGAAGTTATCTATTGAATAATCTTAAAAATGAACCATCTGTAGGATTCAAAATACATATTGTGTTTGTTTCTAAATGAAAGTTTTCTCTTTTTAAATTTTCCACATATAAACAATTCAAAGTAATACATTAGGTATTTAAGTTTACTATCAATCTATTAGGATTTTTGAAGTTTATTGATAAGATGAAAATTATATTAAAATTAAGGTATTAATAGTTTTAATAACTCATATTTCATAACTCTGCAAATACATAAGTAAGGTAAAATAATAAACCAAAAATTAATTTTGTAATTATATAAAAGCAGTATAACATTTATTATTTTAGCATATTTTATAGAAATTCCACAAAAATAAATGTGACTTGATTTTCTATATCACATTTTTATGAAATTTTCAAATATATTTTCATTTTACATGAATTAATCATCACTTATCACTTAATCCCCGTTATTCATCGATTTACTCGAGCGGGTGCCAGTAATGTCTCCATTCATCCCGGTTGCGTGCTAGCGTAGCCCAATGGTATCTGTTCGTCCTAGGAACATGCAGAGTCTCAAACCGATCATTCAGGGTCTTGATGAAGAAGTCTGACCATCTTGTAGGTGGGCGTCCACGTGATCTTTTGATGTCCCGTGGAATCCAATCAGTAATGGCTCTAGTCCAGCGGTTGTCTGTAAACCTCATTACGTGTCCAGCCCATCTGATTTTTGATGTCTTGGCAAATGAGACAGCGTCCCTGAATCTTGAGCATTGACGAAGATCAGAACTCCGGATTCTATCTCTCATTTGAGTGAATCGTGATATTCCAAGCATAGCTCTTTCGATTCCTCTTTGAGAGACCCGAATAGCATTCTCATCCTGTTTTCATAGGGTCCAGGTCTCTGAGGCATATGTTAATGCAGGAAGAACAGTGGAATCGAAGAGATGTGCTTGTAGCTGGAGGTTCTTTGTCCTTTTAGTTATTTCTTCAACGTTCTTGAAGGCATTCCAAGCTGGTCTCTTCCTCCTGCGCAACTCAGCTGCCAGGTCATTCCTCATGTTGATTTCTCTACCTAGGTACACATAGCTGTTGCATTCGGAGATGGTCGTTTCGTTGAGAGCGAATGGAGCGTCAGGAACAAAGCTGTTTCTCATAAACATTGTCTTCGTAAGATTCAGCTGTAATTTGACCTTTCCACATTCACGGTCAAAGTCGTTCAGCATTTGTGCGGCTTGGCTGATGTTTGGTGTTATTAGAACGATGTCATCAGCAAAGCGGAGGTGGTGTAGTTGCCAACCATCTATCTTCACTCCCATGCTTTCCCATTCCAGTCGTCACATGATGTTCTCGAGGGTGGCACTGAAGAGTTTTGGTGAAATGGTACCACCCTGCCGAACCCCTCTCTTGATATGGATGATTACTTCTTTGTAGAATGGTGAGATCTTGGTAGTTAATTCGCAATAGAGCTCACGAAGGATCCTGATGTATTGAGTTTGTATGCCCTGATTGGCTAGGGCTTCCATGACCGCTTCCGTCTCAACAGAATCAAAGGCTTGGATTTCGGAAGGGAGAACACTGGGAAGGACATATCCATCATGTGGTATGTGGTATGTGGGCAAGTGGACGTGGCTATTAAAGAGATCTGAGTAGAAGTCATGAATAATCTTCTCCATTGCCCTTCTGGAAGATGTGATAGATCCATCATGATTTTGGAGGGCAGTCATCTTGGTTTTGTAGTTGGTGAAGGACAGGCGGGCATTACGAATGCTTTTCCCAGCTTCTGCCACATCTACCAGTACTGCTGCTCTCCTGTTTTTGAGGTCATCTTTGATGGCTTCTCTGCACTGTTTTGCCAGTTTGGATGTTTGCTTGTGGTTGCCTGAGGCATGTGCCAAGCCACATTGGCGAATAAGTTCAAGAGTGTTCAAAGAAAGGCGGTTTTTTGTGGTTATCTCTCTCTTGGCATTCCTCGCACTATCATGGAGGTGCTGAATCATTCGATCGTATTCCTCATCAATGTTGTCAATGACGGCATCTTCCCATGTTGCCGCAACAGAGTCAAAGAACTCCCAGTTGGTGGTTTTGCTGGGAGTCCTCTTCTTAAACCTTGCATTCTTTTCTCCTCGTTCTGTGAGGTAGAATTTTGCACGAAGAAGACGGTGGTCTGATCCTGATTGGAATTTTGGGACAACAGCAATATCGGTTAGGTAAAACCGCCGATTGAATATGATGTGGTCTATTTCATTGTGGAACCGTCCATCGGGAGACTCCCATGTCCAACGTTTAGATTCAGCCTTTTGGAACTGTGAGTTTCCATGGAAGATTTTGGTTGACATGATGAACTCAGACAGTCTGTCACCCTGTTCGTTCCATTCCAGGCCATGGGTCCCGATATGGAGTTCATCGACTGATCTTCTTGGTCCTATCTTGGCATTAAAATCACCGACAATGATCTTGTAGAAGGTGTGATCTTCTTTATAGAACTTCTCCAGCTCTATGTACAACTTCTCAGTTTCTCTTTCACCATAACTGGATGTTGGTGCATAGACAACAAAGATAGAAACTGCCGGTAGTGAGCCACATCTATTCAAATGTAATCATCCGATTCGGGTTGTTAGGCATTCGAATGAATCAATGCTCGTGGCTAAGTTTGTGTTGACAAGGACACCGACACCACCGATGCCTCTTTTGTCACATGTTCCAAGGAACAGTTCTTCTCCAGTGTCAAAAATGGCATGATGTGATTGATGTCTTCTCGTTTCGGTCAGACCAATGATGTCGTACTTGATCTTTCGCGCTTGTACCATAAGGTCTTCAATAGATGCAGCAGATGCCAGCATACAAGCATTAAAAGTACAGACAATCATTTTTGTTTTTCTTTGTTTTGGCAGCCTATTTCTGTCTTGGTATTTTATCAGCCTTTCCTTCCATATCCTTCTCGACTCTGCCATATTCAGGGTTAGGGGAATGAGATCCATTTATTACTGGATTTGGCATATCAATTTGGTCTATTTGGCATAGACTATGGATAGCTTGCCAGGCTCTGCCATGCAGGTGGGATATTTAAAGGTACCCTGAAAACTTAGAGAAAAGTAAATAAATAGTCGCGCGGCCGCTCCCGGGAGCTTGTTGTGATAATCTCTAGATCCTGGCCATTATTGGGGTTACACGGCAGTGGGAGAATTAATCATAGAAGACATAATTATTTGCAAGCCTGACATTATAATATAGTTTTCAACTATATTATTTAATAAAGATTTAACAGACTACACATAATTTCACTAGCACCTTTCAACAATTACATATATTTTATATTTATATTTTAATCATTAACATAACAAAATTGTTTTCCTGATAATTGGTTTTTATAGCCCTTCCCACCAACAATTTTTGGTATCAGTTATATTCTTTAAAATTAGCATAAATACAGAAAATAGTAATTTTGAATAGACATTTATTAGTAATAAATATGAAATTACTCATCTTTCTTTTACTTGTAACTTGGAAGTTTCCTCTACATTTACCAGATGAATACATGGAAATAAAAGCTCAGGAATAGAGAACAATAAACACTATTTTTTTGAATTGAACCATAGGGAATTTCTAGAAGATTTATGACTTATTGGATCATTGATTACTCAGATGGCAGAAAGATATTCTCAGTGTGTGCTCCTTTATCCTAATGAAAAAGACTATTAACCCACCTAAAAATGTATTATAAAAGTTTTATTTTTGTTAAATGGAGAGTTCTTTTTTAACCCATTTGGAGAATTTGGCATCTACATGAAAACTGGGAGCCCTTTTAGAAGAAATATCTTTGACATTACATATCAAGTAGAAGTTAGAATGGAGATAGTTTCATTTGTTTTTGCAAGGTAAATGTTGTAAGGAGCTATTAAATTCTTTGTGGTCTTGAGTTTATGCAGAAAATTCTCATTTTATCAAGTTACCCAAACTGACCCTAAAATTAGAAGGTCATAGTAAGCAGGCTAGAAACTGAACCAGAGATGCTGAAAATGCCGTTAATACTCCCTCTTTCAGTGTTAAGGTAATCATGGTAGGTTTCATGAGATCATTCTTTTTATTGAATAAAACTGAACATTTAAGTAAATGAATAATCATTCTTAGAAAACATAATATGAAAATATAGAACCATAAAAACCTGGTAGTGCTCCAGCAGTGATTCAGGAAATTGCAATTCACTACAAATGTTATAGTGGGTGGTAACTCAGTAGAAAATTATAAGGGCTGTCTAAATCCTAGTACATTTCATTTCTAGTACATTTTGTAAAATATGCATTTTTATTGCTTTTCAGGTGCACATAGTGGTGTGTGTGTGTGTGTGTGTGTGTGTGTGTGTGTGTGTGTGAGAGAGAGAGAGAGAGAGTACTGCATTATGTAGTGGACTATGTAATTTGTAGACAAGCTGTGTTTTCTCTAGTATCAAACAAATTAACTTCTAAATTATAAAACACTAGAAATTCAGGTGAGTCTTGGTAAATTAGGCAGCAAGAGGTTTCATTTGTTTTGTTTATAGAAATACTTGTATTTTTTAAATTTTTGATGATTTATAAAAAAGACACATTTAGGTTGCATAACTTAGTCCAGAGGCCAGTAAAGGGACAATCAATCAAATTTCACTTGAAATATTTCACAAGGAAAGGTTTCTGAGGCTTCTATTTAAAAAAAACTTGAAAATAATAATAATTGATTTTGTGCTATATCTTTCTAGAGAGCATTTAGGCATCTGAATATATATTTTCATAGGGTGAAAAACATTTATCCAGTAATAAATAGTCTATAGAAATCTCTTTATAAGAAGAGAACAAAAGTAAAAAAATAGAGTTATTCTGATACATTAAGATTTCTTAAAGCAAATGCCCTAACTCAAGAATCCAGTATATATTTGCATTATTCTACTTGAATTTGTTTAAATTAAGGGTTTTTATTATATACACACAAATTATAAATGTTATATTTTTATATGTTCAAATATTTTTAATTATTGTGCTTTTTTTAAAAATAATTGTGAGCTCAGGGAGAGCAAGGTAAACATACTGAATGCTCTGCTATATCCAAATCAGATTGGCATTTGGGCTTTTAATTGTTCACAGTTTTAACTTTTTTGTTTAGAATTCAGTATATTTTAATTTTTAACTGGACAAACAATGCATTATAATATTACATAGTTTTCAATTGTGTATCCCTAGTAATTAATTTGGTTCCAGTTTTAAGTGATATAGTAAACAACATAAGGTTTAAAACCATCAATTATTGATGAATTTGGGGGTACTAATGGATAAATATTTTAATTGTAAATATATTTATTAAATTAACAGATTAGTTAATAGTTATATATACAAATATAATTTTAGCTACAAAATCTCTACCCACTGGTAAATTAAATTACTGGATCTGTTGAAGCCATTTAAAAGTCTTCTAGTCTCTAATGTCACCTTTCTTAAATTATAAAAAAATAACATTTGATTCAAGTTAAAGATGAATAGGTGCTGTTAGAACATTTCAAAACCAATATTTTATTTCTGATCACATTTAATATTATAGAGTTATTTCAAAATCGTAAGTCTCATTTTTGATCCATTTGTGTTACTAAGCTTTTTTTTTTATAGTAATGGGATCTATTTTTAGATCAGTCAGTATTCTTTATTTTAGTTTTATACTCTATGTCCCATTTGGTTTACAAATCTGAGTCCACAGACTTGATGTATCTCTTGGTCTGGCGATGGCTGTAATTCTTAATAGTGACCTAACTTACAGGTTATGTATTTCTTAGAGCAGTTTCTTTCTAGCAGTGCTTAGGGTCAATAGTGCTACCCCTGGTGGTACTCTGGGAACCCCATGTATGAATCCACTCCAATTCTTTGAGCTCATGGATTAAGTACTTCCTACTCATTTTTTTCCCCATTTCTATTTTAAAAAAGAAGACTGATATTTGGTTCCTTATCAAAAACATCATAGGAACAACTCTATAGAAAGTTGGCACCAAAATAACTTGTGGGATCAAGGAGGGAAGATGGTTCAAGCGGTGAAGAACATGTGTAAGAGGTCTGAAGTTTGATTCCCAGCACCACAGAGACTTCTCAGTTCCTCTTGGTGTATCTGCTATGAAATAAAAATGATAATAACAAGTTGCAAGCCTGGAAGCAAGTATGATCATCAGAGTAGATCTATCTTTGGGTGAGTGGAAGTGGGCATTTATGGTTTGTTTGTTAAAGTTGGGCTGGAGCGATAGCACAGCAGGTAGGGCGTTCGCCTTACAAGCGGCCAACATGGCCGACCCAAGTTCGATTCCTCCGTCCCTCTCGGAGAGCCCGGCAAGCTACCGAGAGTATTTGATATGCCAGACACAGTAACAACAAAGTCTCCAATGGAGACGTTACTGGGCCCGCTCGAGCAAATCGACGATCAACGGGAGGGCCTTTACCTTTACCTTTACCTTGTTTAAGTTAGGGAAGTGACTCAAATCTATACATATTTAGGACTTCTCCAGGGGAAATTGTGTATATTTATGAGAAAGAGCAGTGAGCATAAATTCAATAACATATAATGAAGATATATAATCAGGCATCACAAATAATGAAAAGGGTGAAGAAACATCAGCAGTACGTTTTTAGAATGGTCACGTGGAAAAATTGTCACTGTTAGACAGGTTATTCCTGGTATACTGTCTCCGTTGATTGCTTTTGTTTGACCTGGACCTTATTACCCTCAAAGACATTTGTACAGTGCTCAGAGCTTACTACTGACTTTGTTAAGGGATGACTTCCTGGCCAGCTCACAGGACCATATGGGATGGCATGGATGAAATCTGGGTGGGTCATGTGCGAAGCAAGTGCCCTATCCACTGTGCACATATGGGTCTGATTGAATCCAACAACAATGGAAAGAATGGAACAGAGAGAGTACTCCTAGGAAGAGGTTGCCTACATTTTTACAAATCATTGGTCTCCCAGTTGGGTTTGGCTTTGACAACCCTTAAAGAGTCTGCCTTTCTTCTTCCCTTTGCCCCCATAGGACTCTGAGATGATGCCCACATGCAGTCACCATCTACTTAAGCTCCCATACGGCCATGATGCAGAGACACAGAAATGAAACTAGGACCCAAGCAACTTGCTGCAGCAATCTCTCCAGACCCTCATTATTAAAATTTTAGAATTCTTAGAGTACAAGGCTACTTCCATGGCCGTGAGACATTATATTGAATCCATAACAAGCAATACAAAACACATTGTTTAGCATTTCCTTTTAAGAAAGTATGAGTGGTGGTGGGACTGGTATCAAAATATTAAAAGTAATCAAAGTAGAGAAAGAGAGTATTTTGGAAATTGTCTGTCACACAGGCAGGAGTAGGTGTGGAATGGGGTGAGGGAGGGGAGAGTTACTGGGGATTTTGGTGGTGCAAAATGTGTACTGGTGAAGGGATGGGTGTTTGAAGATTGCATGATTGGATCTCAAACATGAAAGCTTTGTTACTGTACCTCATGGTGAATCAATAAAAAGGGAAAAATAATTAAGAGTCAGTCTCAGATTTTTTAGTAAAGAAAGGGTTGTTACTATAGCGCTGTTCTCATTAGTTGATTAAGGTTGTGGAGTCATAGAATTAATATTCTCTAGGTAATTGCTTATATCACTTGAGTGCTGAATTTTCATAGGTGGCATGCTAAGTCATTAACGGTTATACAACTGTTCCACAGTTAAGTGAATATCCGTTTAGTATGCAGGTGGCTGGGAGTAGGCCTTCATGCATGCGTGCATATGGAATGCTTATATGTGTGTGGAATATGGAAATGAGAGGTCTGATGACCTCTAGAGCATACCAACTGACAGGAATTAAAATTAAATACATTTTTAAGTTCTTAAAGAACACCAAACCTTCAGTGGAGTGTGGTGGGAGATTTACTCTGCCTGTAGTTCTATTAATTTTTCTGGGTTTGCCTTTTTTTTTAACTTATATACTTGTGACTAATGTCATACACATATTTTGATGCTTTTAAAAAGCTATACTTTAAGTTTGATGTGTATGAATGGTAGTTACTATGAGAACAATGCTTTTACCTTTTCCCCCTGACTTGTTGGCCCTATTCTGTTAATCGCTGTTTACTCAGAGCTATAGGGAAAAATCAAAGATTGCCTAGAAGTCAAGCTCACAGAGACATTTTTCATTTGGAAACTTCGAGAAGCTGTGTTAGGTACTGTGAACCTGTAGGCAAAGCAGAGTTCTCAGTAAATTTTACTTTTTTGTATTAATCATATGTACTTTAGGGATTATAATTTTTTATTTCTTTTGATTATTTGTAGTATTTCCATAAGATATATTATGCACTTTGCATTTTAT
Organism: Sorex fumeus; assembly: GCF_029834395.1. Lineage (NCBI taxonomy): Eukaryota > Metazoa > Chordata > Mammalia > Eulipotyphla > Soricidae > Sorex > Sorex fumeus. Next base: position 6,963,728 of record NW_026606172.1, on the reverse strand, counting down.
TAATGTTCTTAGCAAAAGAAACTAAAGTTCAATTTTCATAAGGACTTTCAAAGACATTCCTTGTAGCTACAGTGTTACTAATATATATGTAGATAAGTGTAAATGTCATATATATGTATATTTGATACAGATATATAGCTAATACTTTACATAAAAATACAAACTCAGTGTATATTTTTGTTTATTCATATCCCTGATATTAATTTCTACCACTTTCTAATGTCTTATTTTCTCTGTATTAAAGTATAACTAGTGAATTCTCCCTTTACTTTTGGTCATAGTATTTACTTTTGATTTTTAACTTTTAGACCTTAACCAACTGTGCTATACTGGTTAACTAATCAGCATAACCAGAGCTACTCCTGGCTCAGTGCTCAGAGGTTTCTTTTGGGGTGGTGTTTGAGGGTCATGTGGTGCCAGTAATTGATCTGAGGCCTCCTACATGCAAAGTACATATTCCAGCACTTTGAGATAGCTTTCTGACTCACTTTTTTAAAATTCTGTATAAAGCAAATTTTAGTGTTGCACCGTGCATATTTAAAAAATCACTGGTAAAATATTTCTCTATATAAAGAAAATAAGACTCATGAGCTGATATATTAAATGTTGTAGTTGTCATTTTTGAAAAAAGTTTTGGTTTTCAAATGGCATATAAAATAAAAATGATGTTATTTACTGGTAGTGAAGGAATTGAAAAGCACACTGATAGCAAGTGACCTTTTATCATCACTTATTTAAAGTGCTTTTAGGTGAAAAGAGAAAAATTTCCTTTAGAAAGCATAGTAAGGTGCTTGTGAAGTGGATTTTTCTTAGTATGCTGAATTGAGAACAGCTAAAGGGAAAATGCCCAGAATGTATCCCTGTAAGAATGAGTATTTTCTATTGGTATAGATAATAACTTTATACAGTGAAAGAAAAGAAGAAGCTGTGGTCCCATATATCTTCTGGCTCTGATTCTTTTTTCTTTATGTTGACTGCTAACAATAATTGTCATTTTTAGAGACAAATTTATCAAGACCTAAAAGACCAGTCTCCTTCTTCAAGGGTCTGTCACGGAGGTCAAGATTAATTTGTTGCTTTTAAATGTAGAAATTATTCTTATTGTTTGAAAACAGAATGTGGTACTCCTTAACTATATGACTGAAAAGGGCCTTGGATTTGACTTTACCGGTGTGACATAAAGGATAGTTATTTGGAAGGATGGCTCTGAAGTAGAAGTCAATAGAAATTGAACTGGAATCATTTGTGTTGTGCTCCGAAGAAGAAGGTCAGGGAAACTTCAACAACGATCCCTCCTGCATGAATAAAGCACAATCAAGATTTTACAACTATCTTCTTTTTACATAAACCTACATATCAATCAATTGACCCTCAAAATTATATCTTTAACTATTTTGATATAAGCAAGAATGCATTGATATAAACTTGCTACTGGCAGACCAGGTGAAGCAAGAAAGTACAGTTCAGATATTAGACAAATTTATTTCAGATAATTTCTGAATAGCCATTTACAAAAGTCCCTGAATTTGTTGATTATGGTTATTATCAGAAAGACTTTACCTCCTTCAGTTACAAAAATTAAGGTTTAGTTTTCATATGGAATATGTCAATGAATTTAAAACCTGTAAACTGAAATAATAAACTACTCCCTGTGTAGGTTAGGTAGACATTTTATGGTTAATATATAAGGAAAATATGAAAATTATGGTTATTTTAGAATTCTCATAATCTAAACAAAATTAAAGTAGCCATATAATTAAAATATGAGAATTTGTGATTATTGAGTTAAAATTAGGAACTGCAGTTTCATTTAGTAAGGTAAACCAGTAAGGTAAAGGTAAAGGCCCTCCCGTTGTTCATCGATTTGCTCAAGCGGGCCCAGTAGCGTCTCCATTGGAGATTTTGTTGTTACTGTGTTTGGCATATCGAATACGTCACGGGGAGCTTGCCAGGCTCTGCCGTGCGGGCGAGATACTCGCGGTAGCTTGCCGGGCTCTCTGAGAGGGGCAGAGGAATCGAACTCGGGTCGGCCATGTTGACTGCGTGCAAGGCGAACGCCCTACCACTGTGCAAAAAGGAAAATACATATGCTGTTTGATGCACTGCATGATATTTTCCTGTTTCTAAAATAGAAACTTATTTAAATCTTTACAATAGGTAAATTTGACTAAGATATTAAAATAATGATATTTCTCCTTTGCCTAACATTCCATTAGGAACAGAATTTTAGATAAAGAGAAATTGCATAACCTCAAGAAGACTAATTCATATTGGTATCAGAATTAGAGTGAAATATGGAAAAGATATTTTTGTAGACAGTCCTTCCTCCTGCCTTCCTTTCTTGCATGGCAGTTACTCTTCATTATCACTCTTTAGATGTAACTGCTTCAGCAATCTCTTTTGAGGATATACACATACAAAGAATTTTGGACTAGATAAAAATCCTCTCATTTGAAACATTTGAATTCACTCTCACAATGTAGTATTCAGCTAAAAAGTACCCTATTATTGCAATTCTGCAAGCACATTTGCTTAGGGTATATTTTTATAACACATAATTTAGAAAATCAAATTCTTACAGGTAACCATTTTAATCAAAAGGTGCTGGCACACTGTCTAAAGTATTATTAGGAAATTATTTAAACCAAGGAATTGTGATGAAAGATTAAAGTAACTCATCTTCAGGATGACAGGTTGCTCATATAGTTTTATCTTTTCAAATTCCTACAAAATACACTTTATGGCTATAAGACACATCAGTACCAATAGACTTGGGTATTGTTACCAATGGTCCTATGTTAGATGAAATTTTTTATTATTTAGTTATGTTTTGACAACCATATCTTATAATCACCTTACCAGGGAATAACAATGCTAGCTATAGTTCTGTATGTTTTATGTTCAGTTATTACATAATTATATAACATAAATGTTAAAATATGTTCAGTTTAAATATATCTAGCCCGGCAAGCTACCGAGAGTATCTTGCCCGCACGGCAGAGCCTGGCAAGCTCCCCGTGACTTATTCAATATGCCAGACACAGTAACAACAAAGTCTACAACGGAGACGTTACTGGGCCCGCTCGAGCAAATGTATCTAAGGAAGTAGTGGAGCTAAATTGACCAGTGGGAGATTTTTATTTCACTTTTCACTAACAGTGTAAATTTAAGTGAAGGACTTGAAGCATCTGCATTTATAAGAGGAGATAGAAATCATGTTTATCTCTTGGATCAAGACCAGCTACTTAATCTGTGAGTCTTAGTGAAAAAAAACAAAAAACAAAACAAAACAAAACAAAAAAAACATAGGACCTCTTATTCAAAATTTATAACCAATTTCAGCTTGGCAAAAGCAAAACCTCAAATGGAATTACTAACAGTAAAGATTTAGTTCAAGTTCTATTCATACATATGAACTTTGAATTTTGACTAATAAATGAGATTCCAAATGGAAAGTTCATAGCGTACTTCCAAATGCAAGATGAACTCTGTGTGTGTTTGTATATGCGTGTGTGTCTGTGTGTGTATGTGTGAATGTGAGTATGTGTGTGCGTTTGGGTCTATTCAAAGTCTATTTGTATTTTCAAAGGCTACTTATGGAATGTAAGTATATATTCAAAGGCTACTTGCAGAATGTAAGTATATATTCAAAGGCTACTTACAGGGATGAAGCGATAGCACAGCGGTAGGGCGTTTGCCTTGCACGCAGCCAACATGGCCGACCCGAGTTCGATTCCTCTGCCCCTCTCGGAGAGCCCGGCAAGCTACCGAGAGTATCTCGCCCACACGGCAGAGCCTGGCAAGCTCCCCGTGACGTATTCGATATGCCAAACACAGTAACAACAAAGTCTCCAATGGAGATGTTACTGGGCCCGCTCGAGCATATCGATGATTAACGGGAAGGCCTTTACTTTACTTTTTTTACTTACAGAATTGCGCGTACAGGCACTCTCACTGGGCACAGAGGATCATGCAGTGTCAGTGATTAAACCTGGACTTCCAGCATGCAGAACATGCACTTGTGCTTGTGTCATTTCTTTAACCCTCAAAAAATGTTGATAATTTTTTTTCCTACAAATCTTTGAGATAGTCTACTATATTTTTAACAACAAATGTTTAACTTAGCCCTCCCTATTTCATTTTCTTTTCAAATTTTAAAATCTATTAAAAAGCAACATGGTGAAAATTCGGGTGATAACATTAGGGTGAAGATGAATAATATATCAGAAGCATGTTCTCTATTATTTTGATCAGATGATCTTTAGAGGAAATCAACTTGATTGTGAGATGATGAATCCTAATTAGGTTACTTTGTCCAAGATTCTAACATGCAGAACTGTTTTAACCACCAGCAATGGAAATTTCAGTTGCTAGAGGTTCATGTAATGTGGATATAACTATAAACAAATTAGAAAAGTATTGGGTTAAGTTTGAATCCTAGATTTGATTCAATAGAATCCTTGATACCCTGCTTTTTATTCTTGGCATCTCTCCATCCACAAAAATATGGCTTTGTTTCTTTCTTAAAAAGAGGGAAATTAGCCCACAGATTTAAAATAATAATGATTTTTTTATTTTTAAAAAGGAACAAAAACAAGTTGATGGCTTCCCATCATATTAAGTTTTTTTTGTGTGTTTTTTTCTTTTTGGGTAACATCCAGTGATGCTCAGGGGTTATTCTTGATTCTGCAGTCAGGAATCACTCCTGGCAGTGTTCAGGAGACCATATGGGATGCTGGAAATCAAACCCAAGTTGGCCACGTGCAAGGCAAACGACCTACCCTCTGTGCCATCACTCCAACCCCGCCCCCCCATCATATTGTTAACCACAAAACTGATTTAATTACTATGTGAGTTTATGTAAATCCACTATGCAAAACTTCAGATGTTCACGAGGTATATAGTTATTTAAAGAACAGCTGTGTTAATATAGTTTTGGGTTCTCCAGCGGTCTATTTTCAGGTCTCATGCTGGTTGATCACTGGTTTCTGTAGATGCCACCCTTTCTGGTGTCTTTGCTGTTTCCAGCCCTGATGTCTTAGTGTTTTGGAGACCTGCAGCTGTGCAGGTGATGCTCTGTGGTCTGTCTCTCCTTGTTGGTACTAACTGCTCTTTGTTCCATTCACTTTCCTTCCTCATCAGGCCATGTGCTTATTGTTGAGAGCTGTTGCTTGTTCTGCCTTCTACCTGGCCACCAAGAAAGGCTTTAGAGCAAGTTCCCTACCCTGTGCTCCCCTTCAAAGTGTTCTCCCAGCATTTAGCTATTTTAATTATCTCTCTGACTAGCTACCCCTCATTTAGATGACTTAAATAAATGTCCCATTAATTGTCTTTAGGAGGTTACCTGCCCTCCCTCCATCTTAACCCTCTGCTATAGCAATAACACGGGACAACTGGCTAGGTGATAGATACAGTATAGCCTATAGTCAAACTTATCAGAAGTTTCAAAATTTCTTATTAGAAAACTATTACTGTTGATAAATTGCTCTAACTACCCAACTGTCATGATTCTAAATTTCTGCTGTGCTCAATATCACCTGGGGGAAGTTTAAAATATACACACGTACAAGCCTTACCTCCCAAGTTTCTGATTCAATTGGTTTGGATCCCAGCTCTAGCCGTATTTTAAAGCTCCCCTTGGTGAGTTTGATGTGCAGCCAAGATGAAAATCACCAGGTATTTAACTAAATTACTTCTTATCATCTCTGTACAATATTTTTATATTTGTGCAATATGTAAAACATCACCCATAGATTAAAAATAGTCGCCCTATTATAATAATAAAATGGATCTGAGATGATAAAGGTGACTTGGATGGAACAAAAATGAAAAAAAAAAACAGTTATTGTCTTCATGGGACTTATAAACTGCAGCTCCACACGTAATTGAAAGCCTCTTAGAGCAATTCCACTTGGGGGTGCTTGTTAAATTTTAGATGCCTTGGACTTACCCTGACCTGATGAATTAGAATCTCTGGAGGTGGGCCCTAGATCATGCATTTTACCAAGCTCCTCACTTGAACATAAGCACATGAAAATTTTAGAGCATGGTCTAGTGCCACATGCTTACTTCACAATCTGTTATTTTTCTTGCAGCAAACTTAACTGCCAGGACTGTAGTTAGCACCGCTACTCGCCTGGTGACTAGACGCACGGTATAGCGTAATGCCTGGAAGAATAAGAAAACTGCTTTGTTTTTTTCTCCCCTCTTTTACTTGACAAGCTGTGTCAGCTCTATTTCAGTTATTGAAGCAGTAAAATTCAATCTCTATTCAATTAAAGATAGATGTTCTGAATTATATGGACATTTTAAATTTTATGCCCTTGTTCCATTTATTATATTTAAAACAATTATTCTAATGAGCTATATATTTTCTCCTTTGCAGTTAAGTCATAGGAAAGAAGGTTAACAATATAATACAAAACATTATTAGGTGTTCTTTGCAATTTTTTAAAAAATAACCTCAGTTTCTTTATACTATTATGTTAACTTATATTACTTGTCATGGCTGCTTATTAGAATTTAACAAATACATATTGAAGTTGGCATGCTCACCACATATACAAAATTTAGTTATAAATTGAGATCTATTTTTCTATCCATATACGTATATACATAAAAACTAGATGTATATTTAGCTTCTGGGCATCAAAGCCAGGGTCTGGTATTTTTCAAAGTATGCTGTCCTCCACGAAGCTAGATTCCTATATCCTGATTAATTGCTATTAGCTAAAATGAAGGAAATTACAACTAAAAACATTAAAGCAAGTATTGACATCTCATAAAGGACTTAGGGTAAGCCATTCCATGATAAAATCATACATCCTTTCTTACCTCTTCTGAAAAAACATTGCGTTCAGTTATCATGCCCGACTAGATAAATCACTATGAACTTTTTATAAGTGTCAACAAAGTAGCTCATCCATTAAAATAACATGTTATCACTGTCATTTAGAGTGAGGAATAATAATGGGTAAAATGGATAATACTGAAAGCATCACTTCTTACCATTTTATTTCTATGAGGGACATATTCTTAAACTCAAATTAAGATTCTGCTAGGAATTGTACGTTTCAAATTTCTTATTTCTATGTAATCTACCAATACGCTTCATGTTTTACCCATTTTCCTGTAATTATATGAATTGTATTCTCCATGTGTCCTTTCTTGACAGTCATGTTTCTTTAGTTCAATAAATGTTATCAAGCATTCTTTGACTGTTCCTAATGCATCAACCTTAATTAGCTTTTGATTACTGTTAATTTCATAGCATTTTCTCTTTAATAAGTCACATCAAAATGCTTTCATTTCTGTTTCAGCAAGTTTAATTAGCTTTTGAGCCTTGTTTCTATTTTCCCTTCCAATTCTATATAAAAAAATGACACCCACTTTCTTTGTTTCTATGAGGATATCCATGACTTACAATTTGATGTTTGCCAGAAGCCCTCACCTAAGACTTAGAATTTAAAGTATGTTGATTCATAGCCTTTTCATTCGTCTTACACGCATGTACTTACATATTTGAAGTTCCTTCCTATTATTTTGAGAGTATAATAAAAATGTATTTGCAAGTTTTAAAAGGGCTAAATGACTTACTTAAAGCACTAGTATTCTGTTTGACTCATCAATTTTAAAAAATGCAGTTTATATACAATTCACAAATCACAACCATCCTGTTATTCATCGATTGCCTCAAGCAGGCCCCAGTAATGTCTCTTCGTCCTAGCCCTGAGATTTTTTTTTAAAGTGCCATATTCAAGGCTCTTTGAGAGTTAGGAGAATGAGACCCTTCATTGTTACTGGTATTTGGCATACTGGGTAAGCCACGGGGAGTTTGCCAGACTCTGCCATGTGGGCAGGTTACGTTCAGTAACTTTTTTTCTTTATATACAATTATAGACATAAAATATACTTTCTTTTCAGAAATTTTGTCTTAGCCAAACATTTGTTTATTAAATTCTTTAAAACAAAAAAAAATAATACCCATAATTTTTTTTGGGGGGGTTGTAGGGGAGATCTTGTGACACACCCAGCTATGCTCAGAGGCTACTGCTGATTCTTTGCTCAGGAATCACTCCTTCAATTACTCATGAGACCATGTGTGGTGCTCTGGATTGTGGATCTGACCAGAACTAGACACATGCAAAGCAAGATTTCCTGTACTACTCCAGAGTACTATTCAGTACTGCTGAATAGTAGTAATAGTACTACTCTGTACTGTTCCAGTACTTCCTCTGTATTATCTCCTTCTTTGGTTTTGTTTATTTCTAAAAGTGTGTGTAACACAAAATTTGCCACCATAATTTTCTGTAGTGACATTAATCACTACCACTCCTCTGTAGAGCTTATTTCATTTGTAAAATTGTGACTCTGCCTCTAAGTCCCTACTGCTTCCTGTATTCAGCTGCTTCCCCAGACTCTGCAATATTAATTGTAATTTCTGCTCATATATTTTTTTTCGGGGATTTGGGGGGTGGTATTGAAACCCATTGCCTCACACATGCAAGGCAACTGCTCTGCCACTGAGGTCCATCCACAGGCCCTACTTTATAATTTCTATGAATTTGACTATATATTAGTTGAATCATATCATATGTTTCCTTTGCATCTTGGCTGGAGAGATAGCACAGCGGGTAGGGTGTTTGCCTTGCTTGCGGTCGACCCAGATTTGATTCCTCTTCCCCTCTAGGAGAGCTCTGCAAGCTACCAAGAGTATCTGCCCGTAAGGCAAAGCCTGGCAAGCTACCTGTGACGAATCCGATATGTCAAAAACAGTAACAACAAGTCTCACCATTTGTTGTGAGACATTACTGATTCTCGCTCGAGCAAATTCATGAATAACGGGAGGACAGTGTTACAGTGCAGTGCTTTTAATAATTATAATAATGAGAGTAACTTTTTATAGGGTGAATAAATTTCTAATAATATAAACTATGATGCTTATATTTTATATTCATATCACAAATATTACTATTTGTTGATACTTATGTGTCATGAACTATGAACTGTGTTTCTTTATATTTTTGTAAAACTTTTATTTACTTTACATCAAAATTAATTAGAGCAAAATGACTATGCATCCAAATGCACACTACTATTGAGAGAAACATTCAAATATCAATGGTTCTAAATTAGTTCTAATATTCAATGCCATATCAATACTGTAGTAGTAATTCTAATAATAAAATAATCAATTTTAATAATCATTGGGGTTCTGTAAACAAAAATTAGTCCCCATTCGAGAATTGATTAAATTGAATATTATGCTGTTCTCACTTGATAGCATGAAACTTTTCAGGGAGAAAATCAATAATTGAAAAATGAAACAATGAGCACTCGTAGTGAGAGTGACATTTGGCACAGCTTTAAGTTTCTGTTGTTAGACTAGAATTATGTGTGAGAATGAGTGGAGAGGAACAGAAGGACAGAGAGGAAGAGTGGTGCTGGCAAGAGAAGGGGCTGTCACTTAAGCATCACATGGATTCACTTTAGCTTGCTAGAAAATATGAGATATTGCAGAAAAGGGATTCAGTGTCAATCTTTCTGATGTTATCTTTTTTTTTCCATATCATTATTACAAATGGCCCTTCAAACTGAACTGGGTTTGGAGTGATAGTGTAGATGTTATGGTATGTGCCTTGCACAAAACTGACCTTAGTTCAAAGCCTAGCACAATGAATTGCCCTCCCCCCAACCCCCACCCAGGCAAGGAGTAATCCCTGAGCAGAGAGCCAGGAATCAGCCCTGAGCACAGCAAGCAGAGAGCCAGAAGTGAGCCCTCAGCCCAACAAGCAGAGCCAGAGATCAGCCCTAAGCCCAACAAAATGTGGCCCAACCACTCCCCCACCCCTCAACATTCCAAAAGGTTCTATTGTCTAAGCTATTTTGACTCAGATTTGTCTCTTAACAGCCCTGTAGAAATTTCTAGGTGAAAACTAAACAATTCCACAGAGGATCTTAACTTAACCTCCTGTTGGTCACTACAAAAGGAACCCACCTTGTCGACTTTTCCTTACCAATACCTAGGAAATAACAGAAACCCTTTGCTTTCTCTTTGTGGGAAAGTAGAAATGAGTAACAGGGACTACAGAAGACCCCACAATGCAATCTTGTATCTGGACCATTTTTTCAGTAAATCCAAAGGTTTTTAACAAAAATAACCTAATTTTAGGTCACTCCCCTGAGTGATTCTTTAAAAAGAGGGGTTCTAAAAGTCATTTGGACTACCATTGCCTTTTCAATGGTAGAAAGAGAGAGAAAGAGAGTGAGAGAATTCATTTTTTCCCTTGTAAATCTAGCTTCTTTAAAAGGACAAGCAGAAGATACCTGAGCCATGCACCTTTCCCCCTGCCCCCAGTTGCAACTGAAGCTAAACAACCTGTCATCATTGTATACTAAAATCATGACTCCTATCTTTAAATTAATTTTTTTGTGGCTGAAGTGATAGCACAGCTGGCAGTGTGTTTACCTTGCATGCGGCCGACCTGGCCAACCCGAGTTTGATTGCTTTGCCTCTCTTGGAGAGCCTGGCAAGCTACCGAGAGTATCTCACTCGCATGGCAAAGCCTGGCAAGCTACCTGTGATGTATTCGATATGCCAAACACAGTAACTAACAAAGTCTCACAATGGAGACGTTACTGGATCCCCTCAAGCAAACCGATGAACAAGGGGAGGACAGTTCTACAGTGCTACATTTGTCTTACAACCTGATTATTAGTCAACTAGTCCTGAAATAATAGCCCCTATTATCTCATATTAGTCCTAATATACTGGTTTGAAGGTTGCTTTCTCTCAGGTACTAGTTCTACTCAATCAATACGAATCCGTGGTCATTGGTGAGGATGGGGAATACATCTAAAGTATCTAGTATATTTTATATAATCAAAGCATAGAATAACATAATACTTTGTTATATCAATAAATGTTATTAGAAACTACATGGAAGTAAATGTATTTATGGAGCAGTGGATATATATTTATATATATGAAGAGTTTCCTGGTTTCATATTTATGCAGTCATAGAATCCGAGGATTTATTTTTCTTTTTGCGTCACACCCGGCGATACACAGGGGTTACTCCTGGCTCATGCACTCAGGAATTACTCCTGGTGATGATTGGTAGATCATATGGGATGCTGGGAATAGAATCTGGGTCGACTGTGTGCAAGGCAGACACCCTACCTATTATGCTATTACTCCAGTCCCACTCCCAAATTATTTTTATGCTTTTTAATTTTTTTTGGGTATGCCAAATATTGAACCTAGGACTTCACATATCTGAGGAAAGAACTCTAACATTGAGACACATCTCTGAGCAAGCGACATAGTATCTGTCACATCTTCCTTTAATTAACCTTAGCATCAGTCTGGTCTCTAATTTCATTGATATGCTTTCATAAAGAAGCTGTTAGGACAGCATTAGAAAATTTCAGAACATGTAGCTTGTAAAATATCACAGCTTTTATTTTGTAACTAATTTTAATATATGTTTATTTTTCATAACATACCCTTCTATCACACACATTACCAGCATGTTATATCTTTTGCATGTTTCTTTTAAAAAATAATTGATGTAATGTATATATTTTCCATTTCCGCAGCTGCTGTAGAGTTTTTAAAAAGTCTACCAAGAAAACATTCCCGATGAACCATCATGATTAGTGCCTCTGCATTTTGCTCTAGAGAAAAACAAATTAGCACTAGAAGGAAAATCTGTTCTGGGAAGTTGCGCACTGCTGGTGTAATGACCTAGCCCCACAAGAGGATTGAATAGAATAGATCCATTGTGACTTCCCAAATGATCCTGTCTGGCAGCCTCTGGAGATGAGGAACAACAGCTGAAGTGATAGAGAAAATAAAATGTTCTGCTTGAATGCAAGTTATATTTGCCTGCCTTCCCCAACCCTCTTTCAGAAAGCGTTGCCCTTTCAGACCCAGACACCTGCTATTATTTCATCAAAGCTTTGTGGCAAAAACTAGACTTGGATCAATGAGATCTATCTTCTTGGCTCAAATAATTTCCTGTTCATGGTCACTTAAATTCAACTCAAATCTCAATTTCCTTAAGAAAGCTTTTCTGTAGATTAGGTATTATCACACGCCTTCTTGGCAAGAATAGGAAGTAGCAAATCTATATTTTCATAACCGTTCTTCTCTATAGACCCAATTGCCTCAGTGGGGATTAAGGGGGAAATATAGCATATGTTTAATTCAACCTCTCCTCTGTTTATTGAACCAGCCTCATGTCTTTATTCCAGTTGTCATAATTTTGCCCTTACTGTTAACTTCTTACAGAAGGTAAAAGTATGACTCACAGAACGGTATAGATCAAATCATTAGGTATTACATTTATGACTTATTATAGTAGACCCTGCACATCAAATTACTTAGCAGAGGTCCCTGTATATTAAATAGTCAATTCAAGTATTCAAATATTAGCAAATTATGGTCACCTGTTCATATAGCAGTCAGAGGTATTATCTGTGAAAACAAAATGCAATTGTTTGATTGTAATTATATTGCTCTGCATTAATCTACATTACTTGTAGAACATGTGCACATTTGCAGAGTAAATAGGAAAAAGAAATCAAACAAATATGATGAAATGTTCATATTGTTATGGCTTTGGAAGCTGCTATGGCTTTTTGATATGCTTAAAAGCATTTTTCAAAATGAATTTTGGGAAAACATGAAGTCATATCTAAAAATATGTCATTCTGAGATTATTTTAGATTGCACATATAAAACTGAATAATTATATTTTGTGTGGATAGCTTTTTTCCCTTAGCTGACATTAAGCCCATATGTCAAAATAGCAGAATTTTAATTTTCTAACTATAAAATTCTCTTTATCTCTAAGGATATATTCTATTTGCCTCTAACTCTATATTTCTATTCCTCACTCTCAGTTTATGATAAAATATATGCTGGGTTTTGGGGGGCTTTTTTTTGTTTGTTTGTGTTACTTTACTTTACTTTACTGTTTAGCACGGTGGGTAGGGCGTTTGCCTTGCATGCGTGCGGAGGACAGGTGTGATGAGGTGATTTAACCCATGTTGACCTCTTGCAAGGCAAGCTACACTGTTGTACTGTACTATTGCTGTACTATTGCTCTGGCCTAACATATGGTAATTTTTAAAACATTAACCATAAAGCAAAAAAGAGTTGAATATCCTATATTACATTACTTAAAAAATTAAGTACTACAAATGCTTTAAAAATAAATGTTTTCCTAACCATTGTCTTGTTTCTCAAAGATAATAAACATAAAAATAAATATGTATTATATATTTATATGAATTTAAACTTTCATTAGTTTAAAGATATTAGAAAATGCCATTTTAGAATTAGAGGTAAGTTGTACTAATAATTAGGTATATGCAGACTTTTGGGCTGGAGCGATAGCAAAGTGGTAGGGGGTTTGCCTTGCATGCAGCTGGCCCTGCTGAACCGGGTTCGATTCCTCTGCCCCTCTCGGAGAGCCCGGCAAACTACCAAAAGTATCTCGCCCACACAGCAAAGCCTGGCAAGCTACCCATGATGTATTCAATATGCCATACACAGTAACAGCAAGTCTCACAAAGGAGACGCTACTGGGCCTGCTCGGGCAGAGGAATGTTCGGCCTCCCGATGAACAACGAAAGGACAGTGCGACAGTGCGATGCAGACTTTTATTTAATAGATATATTTCTCTTGAGCTCAGCAGTATAATTAAATATAACCTAAATGGTGGTGGTTTACAACTGAAGCAAAAGCTCTAGAAGAACACTAGTAAACATGAGTTTTATTTATCTTTTATATTATTTAATTTACTTCCCACCTATCCCATCTTTTTTTATTTTGTGTTGTTGCATGCTCTGAGAATCACCCATCCTTGTTTATGGTGCTTGCATAATTTGTTGTGGTATTGAGGATAACACCAGCAGAACTGAAGCTAGTATGTGCAGTTTCAAGCACAGAAGGACATCTACCTACAAGTCACATCCCCAGGTCCAGGTCCAAGTTTATTATTAATTAGCAGGGCTAGAGTGATAGCACAGTGGGTAGGGAGTTTGCCTTGCACAGGCCTGACCCGGGTTCGATTCCCAGCATCCTATATGGTCCCCCGAGCACCTCCAGGAGTGTTTTCTGAGTACAGAGCCGGGAGTAACCCCTGAGCATTGCTGGGTGTGACCCCCCCCAAAAAAAAATCAAAAAAGAAAAAGCAAACAAACAAAAACAAAAAACCCAATTTTATTATTAATTGGTACAAAAATGGACCAGGTGTATGCATTATGTGTGTGTAAGTTCAGGGCCAGTAATAATGTTTTTTTGTTAATAATGATGTTTGTTAAGAAATTGGAAGTCTTTCCCACATGCATACCCACACATCCAGAGAACATAGATATGTTCAAGATACTGATTCCGCAGCAAGCCCATCTGGGTACAGTTAAAGCTTCACCTTTTCCTTCACTACGATATAACCTTCAGATCCTGGCAAGATAGTACAATGGTTGAAATGCTTACCTTGCATGCTGCAAACCTGTATTGATCTCTTGTGCTGAATATTGACTTTCAAGTACTGCCAAAAGTGATTCCTGAGCACAGAGGAGTAAGCCCTGGCAAACTCAGACGGCCCCAAAGCCATCCCTATGAAATTCAAAACAAAGTAAAAGATAGCTATATAATCTTGGGGAGGATATTTTCTAAGTTTCAGTTTCTTATCTCTTTAAAGTTGGTAATTATATTATTAATATCTTTCTCATAAGCTTTTCAAGATGATTATTCAAAGTGCTCTCTGAGCATATGGTGTTTTGGAACCTCGGAGAGCTTTTTTCTTCATAAAACAATTGCCAATTAGAAAAAACAAATTTTATTCTAAAGAATATTTGTGTTTGATGTAGTGAGTTTATAATTCTGCTTTGTCATCCTTTAACACATTTTAATTATAATATATCTTTTAACTCTTATGGGATAAAAGATACATTTAAAAGCTGGATAAAAACAGAAAACTATAAAAGACATATTGAAAAGTGAGAGAAGTAAAAGTGAGATAATTGATTTAAAAATGTTTATGTACTTCTAGTTATTTGCCTACAGAGCACAAAAGAGCTAATTGTAAAAGATATACTCACCCTCAGGTCCATCTCATCATTATTTACTAAACCCCAAAATTGTAGCACGCCTAAATACTCATTGAAAATGATTAGACAAAGAAGATGTGTTTTATAGGCACAATGGAATACTATTCATTCATAAAAACAACATAAAATTCTACCATTTGTAACATCATGGATGGAATTTGAGAATATTATGATTAGTGAAATAATTTAGATTAAGAAATTCAAATTCCATATGCCTATATTTATTCATATGCCATACATAAAGTTAGATACAAACAAATAAAAAATCCACCACATTAACTACTGTGACTGTCACTGTCCTGTCCTCCCATTGTTCATTGATTTGCTCAAGCAGGCCCAGTAACGTCTCCATTGTGAGACTTGTTTCTGTGTTTGGCATATCGAATACGTCATGGGTAGCTTGCCCGGCTTTGTCGTGCGGGAAAGATACTCTTGGTAGCCTGCCAGGCTCTCCGAGAGGGGCGGAGCAATTGAACTCGGGTCGGCCATGTTGGCCGCTTGCAAGGCAAACACCCTACCTGCTGTGCTATTGCTACATTAAACAGAAATGCTTTAAGCTAAATAAAGTGGTGCTTACCAAAAGAGGGAAGACTCAAGGGGGGAGGGAAAATAAAGGAATCAATTTTATGCTTTGGTATAGAATTAGACTTTTCAAGGTGAACTTTATATCTATACATTGATTGATTTTAATGTTTATACTTAAACTATTGGTAATAAACCAATGTTGCTTTAATGATTTATAAATTGTAATAAAGTGACTTTACAATTCTTCTAATACAAGCTCTATTAATAAATACATTTTTGCAGATATATTTCAGATTTTTCTTAGTATTTTATGAATGTCGAGCCTGGAGTCCAAGGTCAAAGTTTCACTTTACCCTATTCTGTGGGGCTTCACTCATGCATGAGGCTCAGCCTGAGTAATCCGGAAAGCAGCCTGGAGCGTGGTGGCGACAGGGTAGTGAAGGTAGTGGAGGTCGGCCGATGAGGTATTTATTTATCTCGCTCCGGCAGGGTGAGTCTTATGTCGTTTGCAACATTCTCCCTTCCGAAATCCACATGCCATTTCATTGGTAAAGAAGCAAACAGCACCCAGCCCAGACAAGGTCAGACCTGAACACCTGAAGAATCTGCCACCAGTACTCATCAATACACTGGCTCGACTCTTCACATGTTACGTGTCTGAATGCAAGGTTCTATCCCAGTGGAAAACCAGCAGGACTGGTCTACTGTACAAGAAGGGAGACACTACAACATTGGCAACTATCACCCGATCTGCCTGTTGTCCATCGTCTACAAGCTGTTCACTCGAGTCATCCTGAATAGGGTTGTCAGAACACTAGATGAAGGACAACCATGCGAGCAAGCTGGGTTCTGCAAAGGATTCAGCACCATCGACCATATCCACACGATAACCAAGCTCATTGAGGCTTCTTGGGAGTTCAAGATGCCGCTCTGTCTAACGTTCATTGATTTAAAGAAGGCCTTTGATTCTGTTGAGACAGAAGTGGTCACTGAAGCCATAACCAATCAGGGTATTCAAACTCAATACATCAGGATCCTCTGTGAGCTGTATTACAGATTCACTACCAGGATCTCACCATTCTATAAAGAAGTATCATGAGTGTCAATAGAGGGGTTCGGCAGGGTGATACCATTTCACCGAAAGTCTTCAGTGCCACCCTTGGGAACATCATGTGACGACTGGAATGGGAAGGAATGGGAGTGAAGATAGATGGTTGGCAACTATACCACCTCCGCTTTGCTGATGACATTGTTCTAATAACACCAAACATTAGCCAAGCGGCACAAATGCTGGCCGACTTCGACCGTGAGTGTGGAAAGGTCGGACTCCAGCTGAATCTCACAAAGACAATGTTCATGAGAAATGGACTTGTTCCTAACTTTCCATTCAATCTCAACGGAACAAACATCTCCGAATGCAGCAGTTATGTATATCTAGGTAGAGAACACAACATAACAAATGACCTGGCACCTGAGTTGCACAGAAAGAAGAGAGTGGCATTGAATGCCTTCCAGAGCCTCGAAGAAATAGCCAAGATGACGAAGAACCACTGGTTTCGGGCACATCTCTTCAACTCCACTGATCTTCCTGCACCAACACTCCTCAGAGATCTGAGCTCTATGAAAACAGGATGAGAACGCTATTCAGGTCTCCCAAAGAGGAATCGGAAGAGCTATGCTTGGAGTATCACACTTCACTCAAGTAAGAGAAAGAATCTGGAGTTTCGACCTCTGTTGAAGGTCGAGAATCAGGGACGCTGTCTCATTTGCAAGGCATCGAAAATCAGATGGGCTGGACACAATGCGATTTGGAGGCCACCGCTAAACTAGAGCCGTTACCGACTGGATTCCGCAGGACATCAAAAGATCACATGGCCACCCACCTACAAGGTGGTCAGACTTCTTCATCAAGACCCTGAACCAATGGCTTGAGACTGTTTGTGTTCCTGGAGCAAGCAGATGCCGTTGGGCTACACTAGCACACGACAAGGAGAAATGGAGATGTTACTGGTGCCCTCTCGAGCAAATTGATGAGTAACAGGATGTCAAGTGATCAAGTGATCAAGTGATCATGTGAATGAGGCTTACAAATACTGAAAGAAATTTTTGAATTGCAATTTTAATTGATATTTCATTGATAATTGATAATTTATTGATAATTGACAATTCATTGATAATTGATAATTCATTGATAATTGATATTTCATTGATAATTTATAATCCCTAGCTAACATTCACAGTGAGATAAAAAATTCATTGTGAAACTTAATTCATTTTTTTCCCAAATAAAGGTTTGTTTTTTTTTTTTTTTTTGCATAGGGGTTACTCCTGACTCATGCACTCAGGAATTATTCCTGGCGGTGCTCAGGGGACCATATGGGATGCTGGGAATTTAACCCTGGTCTGCTGCGTGTAAGGCAAACTCCCTACCCACTGTGCTATCGCTCCAGCCCCCCAAATAAAGTTTTAAAGAAAATTTTCTAAATTTGAAAGCTGAATTTAAGAAGCATACAAATTGACTTGATGAAACTGAGTAAGGTAAGGTAAGGTAAAGGCCCTCCCGTTGATCGTCGATTTGCTCGAGCGGGCCCAGTAACGTCTCCATTGGAGACTTTGTTGTTACTGTGTCTGGCATATCGAATACTCTCGATGAAACTGAGTACCTTCATTTTATTTTATTTAATGAACAACTTCATGTTGCTTGGCACCTGATAAATTGTCATAATTAATTTAAACATCACAATTCAGCTTATAGGTGGATCTTTTTCTACCCTATGTTACAAATGACAAAGAACAGTTTCAACTAATTGAAACAACTTTACTGAATTCACAACCTGAGAGTTGTCAATGTTAAATATTCGAAGACAAGCAGTGTAAATTTCTCATATTCCATTGAGTAAGCATTAGTCATTGCCCCCCCAAATTAACAGTGAGTGGAGGATATATTCTCTGCCTCCCAGAGGTAATTCTACAGACTTGTAGAAAGAACCTGAATGTCAGCAAGATGGTCATCCATCTGTGTCACACTTCTGTCACCTAAATGGGAGCCAACCATCTGTGCTACAATCATTTCTTAAACATAAATGTGAGTCATGCCTTTTCATATATAAGGAAACACTACTGGCCTACATCTTGATTACTGTTATTCTCAGTTGTTTTATGAAAGATAAGTAAAAGTGTATCTGTTTCAGAAAGGTATTTCCTGCTTTAACAATAACAAGCCCATCAATTATCCATTTTAACAGATACTGTTACTTGAGAAGTGGTCTAGGCACAAATTACTGGAGCTTTTATTACTGTATTTTCAGAATAAACCAAATGAGATCTTATCAAATTGAATCAATATTCTTGTCTGATAAAATATTTTTAATTATAAAAATAAACATTTCCCAAAAATATTTTTCAAATTTAGAAATTTTCAAAATATGCAATTTTTAAGTGTGAATGTAATATATAGAATAGTGAATACTAAATTAAATATAAACCCCGTTATATGGCTGGAGTGATAGTACAGTGTGGGTAGGGCATTTGCCTGCACATGGTCAACCCAAGTTCAATTCCCAGCATATGCTATATGGTCCCCCGAGCACTGCCAGGAGTGATTCCTGAGTGCAGAACAAGGAATATCCCCTGAGCATTGCCGGGTGTGCCCTAAAAAGCAATATATATGTGTATATGTATATATATACACACACACACATATATATATATAGCTCTCTCCTCTTATGTCTTTAACATGCTTTTTGTATTAAAAATGCTTTCTATATTTCTTAATCAGTTAATATATCCAGAGCACCATGTTTTGAGTCAAAATCATCATACATAATGCAAACTTAGGTATTTATTTAGCATCGGTATTCCCAAATTTGTGGAATCATACATTTGATATTTTGGTTTTTTTTTTGTGAAACATTTTTCTTGATTTTAATGAACTGTTCTACCTGAAGGTATGTCCAAATTTAAAAATATTAAAATCAAAATCCAACAATTTTATTAGGATTAGGTATAGGACTTTGAAATCAGTTAGTTTTGCACACAAAGTATCATAAAAATAAAACTTATCAGGAAGAACTTCTTTTTGTTTGGAACATCAACAAACCAACATTTAACATGTCCTAATTTAAAGATAACAATAAGAACATTATGAAGGACTGAAATTACATTTCCCCTCACTTCACAAGAAAACCAAGGCAAATTCAAGACTGCAACGGTATAACTGCTGTCTCCTCCAGACTGTTTGAATTGCATCTCCTCTTATGTCCTCACACATGCTTTTTGTGTCTTTGTTGTGTCTCTGTATATCTTCTTGTCTAAAGTTCTTATGTCTATTACATCTTCCAATGCTCTAAGTTCATTTTATATTTAATTTTATCTCAAAGTCTTAAACAACTTTTTGAAACAAAGATTCCTTTCCATATGTTCTGCAAAAGATGCTGTATAACCTGGGGAGAATGAAATATGGTCTCTCTGTAGGCTAATCTGAGTTGTGGTGGTCCTTTACTCACGACTCAAATCCCTGCAGCAAAGCCAGGAGTATTACAAATCCTCAGAGGAAAAACATTATTTCTAATTTGATCCAGTTGAAAGCAACCCTCCTTGAACCAAAGTTTGAATATAAAGGTAATTCCTATGTAAGCCTCAAATTCCTTCTTTTCAGTACATTTTTAATAATTTTGTGTTCAAAATTTTATAGAATAATACATGCTGTACATATATACACATACAATAATACAATATACATACAATAACAAATATAATACACATATACATATTTATATACGTATATATGAAGTATTTTGGATTGTGTCTGGTAAAAGTAAAATTTTGCTTTGCATTGTTTTGTACAAGAAAATTTATTATTGAATGAGCTGTCTAGTTCATGTTTAAATTTAGAACCTGGAGGACAGTTGTGACATTTTGCAATTGTTTCTCATGATTAATTGAAATAAACATAGAAAGTGAAGATTCTTTCCAGCTGTGACTTCTTGGTTGGAGTGATCTTTCTTAAATTGCTCACAGTTTCTACTATTTGTCTTTTCATGTAAAAGCATTTTAGAAACAAGGGTGAAAGTTCAGTCACTAACCATGTCCCAAGGTAGTAAAAAAATCCTCATCTCCCTTAGGAACCAGATTAGTTTTTAAGAGTAAATCTTCTGTTCCTATATAAAAAAATCAAAATAAACAGAACATTTTAATTTAATTCTTTACATGATTTTGCTTTTAAAAAAAAAATTGGGAGTTGGAGAGATAACACAGTGGGTAGCGTGTTTACCTTCCATGTGGCCGATCTGGGTTCGACCCAGCATCCCATATGGTCCTCTGAGCACTACCAGGAGTAACTTCTGAGTGAAGAGCCAGGAATAACCCCTGTGTATCACTGGGTGTGACCCACAAAAGCAAAAAAATTAAAAAACTTAAAAAAATAATAAATAAATTTTCACTATAAACGTTACTAAAGACAAATTCTCTAAAACCTACATCCTGCTTTCAAAGATTTTTTTCATAGGGAAAATGCAAATTTTAAATCATTATTTTTTTCTTTTTGGGTCACACGCAGGGATACAAACTCCTGACTCTGCACTCAGAAATTACTTCTGGTGGAGCTGGGATGCTGGGAATCTGACTCTCAGGTTGGCCGCATGCCAGGCTAATGCCCTACCCACTGTGCTATCTCTCTAGCCCCCAAAATGCAAATTTTAAATTAACTTTCAAAAACTGGGTGGATATTAGTGAGATATATATGTGCTTGTGTGTGTGTGTGTTTGTGTGGTGAGACTTTACATAAATAATATGGAAAAAAGCTGGAAGATGGGGGGATCTGGATGGAGGAGGTCCCAGTCCCAATTTGAGCAGGTTTGGAGATCTACACCCCGGGTCCCACATACCTGGGTTCCTCTGTCAGTTCCTTCATGTGTGAGGCTCCTCTGAACGTGTGGAGAGTGGTCTTAAGCATGGCTGTGGCTGGAGTGATAGCACAGTGGGTAAGGCATTTTGCCTTGCACGTGGCCAGCCTGGTTTTGATTTGGGCATTATGGTTTACAATACAGATTCAATGTGAACTCTTAGCCAGTTACAAAAGCAAACACAAAGGCTGGAGAGATAGCACAGGGGCAAAGCACCTGCATTGCAGGCAGTGGATACAACTTCATTCTCTGCCCTACATATGGACCCCCTGAGCACCCTAAACACAATGCCAGGAAGGAGTTAAGCCCTAGGCAATGTTGCCTGTATCTATTATTCCCCTCAAAGTGAAAACAAAGGAAATGAATAATTACCAAAAATAGCTTTGAAAATATTTTATTGTTGCCGTAAATTATCTATGTAGCACTGTAGCAGTCATCCCATTGTTCATCAATTTGCTGGAGTGGGCCCAGTAATGTCTCCATCGTGAGATTTGTTGTTACTGTTTTTGGCATATCGAATATGCCATGGGTAGTTTGCCAGGCTTTGCTATGCGGGTGACATACACTCGGTAGCTTGCCCGGCTCTTCGAGAGGGGCAGAGGAATGAACTCAGGCCGTGTGCAAGGCAAATGCCCTCCCCGTTGTGCTATCACTCCAGCCCAATTATCTGTGTACTATAGCCAAACTGGGCTGGAGCGATAGCACAGAGGGTAGGTGTTTGCTTTGCACGTGGCTGACTCGGGTCCGATTCCTCCATCCCTTTCCAGAACCCGACAAGCTACAGAGTATTCCACCCACACGGCAGTACAAGTTCCACTTGCAGTGCAAGCTCCCCGTGGAATATTCAATATGCCAAAAACAGTAACAACAAGTCTCACAATGGAGACAATAACTGGTGCACGCTCAAGCAAATAGATGAACAACGGGAGGACAGTGCTACAGTGCTACTATAGCCAAACTAGTGTTTATTTTTAATGCCATTTTGTTACTGCATATATTTTTGCTGCCTTGCCATTCATTGTATTTTTCACTATGTGATCTTCTATTTATTTATCAGGATTATACTAAACTTTTAAATTTTTATCAGAATATTTTAACTTTCTTTAAAATACTCAACACTTACTTATTCTTTCTTTATTGTCTAAGTTTCACTTTAGTTTTCTAAATTGTGTTAATAAATCTTTCAAGCTTTACTTCCTACTATTTCTAAAATATTCACCATCTTTAATAGACTTTGCAAACACACATGTGCATAGACAGCTTATATTTCTTTTTCCTGTCCACTACTTGAAAATATTTCCATTATTTCTTAGATCTTCTTTCTTTTGTAATGCTCAAGGAGTGTACTTCTTTATAAAGGTTATGATTTTTGTGAAAAGCATTGGTATTTCATTCTCTGAGTTTATCTGAGTGAACATTTTTAATTTTCTACTTTGAAAATTAATTATCATTTAATGATAATTTCATTAAAAAATACTGCTGAGCAATCTTATCTAACAGGTTGAATGCGGGAATCGAAGTTCACATAGACAACATATTAGTATTCTCTCCTTTCAACATTTTGACAGTCTAGTGACAGAGAAAAACAAAAATGCTCATTACAAATCCTCCCACATAAATTTAAGTATAAAGGATAAAGAGTGTTTTCTCAACAAATAAAGTAGTAGGTGCGATGAAAAAAATAACAGAAATTTTTCATCCAAATTGAGAAATAATGTGGTAAGGGCAAAACTTTCTTAACAAATTATACATAACTGAGACCAGAAAGGAAAGGAATAATTCAAGATAGAGCAGGAGGGAACTTCATCAGGATTAGTCCAAATCAAAATAGATTTGGGTTATGTTATTTATCACTGTCACTGTCCCCCCATTGTTCATTGATTTGCTCGAGCGGGCCCAGTAACGTCTCCATTTTGAGACTTGTTGTTACTATGTTTGGCATATTGAATATGTCCTGGGTAGTATGCCAGGCTTTGCGGTGCGGCCGAGATACTCTGGGTAGCTTGCCGGGCTCTCCAAGAGGGGTGGAGGAATTGAACCTGGCTCGGCCGGGCTGGCTGCGCACAAGGCAAACGCCCTACCTCTGTGCTATCACTTCAGCCCATGCTATTTATAATATATATAAATTTGATGAATGCTGAAAGTGACTGTAAGAGTCATGAATTTTTAGATCCAGCACATTTTATAGATGGGGTGCACACTTCATGGTGTAAGACAAACAGTGGAGTAATCCAGTGATTTAATCCAGAAATGGGGGACTGAATAAATGGTTTGATTTAGTTACTCCTTGTTTTTGAGGCTCCTGTCGTAAACAGTATATTTAATAAAATAGATCATAGCCTTAGGTGTCTGACATTTGCCAGCTTCACTGTAATAATTTTCAAAATAATTAGTCTCTCTCTCCAGTTGTTATCTTTTTTGGTTTTCTGTTGAGTTCTTTATTCTTTGTCCTGAATGCACCAAGAACCGTTGAGCTTGTTTGCTTTCCTAATAAACTGTTTGTGCATTTTTTGGCATTTTAATTTTTTTTCTTAGTAATACAATCAGTTTAACGATGTTAATCAGTTTAATAATAACTTAATGACCGGTTCCTCAAGCGGTCATTTTTTTTAGTATCCTGGCAATATTGGTAGGTGGGGAATGTGCGCTGGTGGAAAGATGAATGTTTGGTCAGTGTGTGATTGTATTCCAAACATGAAAGCTTTCAACTATCTCATGGTGATTCAATAAAATAATAATAATAAAAAGAACCATAACACATTCTGGAGTGATATCACAGTGGGTAGGACATTTACCTTGCATGTGGCCGACCTGGGTTTGATTCTTCCGTCCCTCTCAGAGAGTCTGGCAAACTACCTAGAGTATCCTGCCCACACGGCAGAGCCTGGCAAGCTCCCCGGGGCGTATTCTATATGCCAAAAACAGTAACAAGTCTCACAATGGAGACGTTACTGGTGCCCACTCAAGCAAATAAATGAACAATGGGAGGACAGTGCTATAGTGCTACAGTGCTAGTAATACAATACTGTGTTTATAGGAGTTATAAATACATAATAGGCTCTGAATATATATTGATTGCATGCACAAATGCATAAGAGAATGAACAAATAAATTTATTTGATAGAAATTGAGATATATATACATATATTATATATATATATCTTAAAATGAGCTGGAGCAACAGCACAGTGGGTAGGGTGTTTGCCTTGCAAGTGGCCAACATGGCCGACCCGCGTTCGATTCCTCCGCCCCTCTCGGAGAGCCCGGCAAGCTACCGAGAGTATCTCGCCCGCACGGCAGAGCCTGGCAAGCTCCCCGTGACGTATTCGATATGCCAAATACAGTAACAAGTCTCACAATGGAGACATTCCTGGGCCCGCTTGAGCAAATCGACGAACAACGGGAGGACAATGACAGTGACCTCTTAAAATGACTGAGTAGCTATATTTTAGAACAAAGATATCTTTATTTTAAAAGTTTTGTTATTATGGTTTGGGCTATATGTTTATAATGCTCTAAAATGTTTATGGCTTTACTGTATAGTTTCCACCTTACCACTAAGTTCAAAAGACTTTCTACCTTGTGTTACTTCTTGCCTGGTTTATGTTTCCTTCCAAACAAACATACCCTCTTATTCTTTAAGGTTATTTAAGATATGTAATATTTCAATGGATGACAAAAATTCTCACAAATTGTTGGATATTCAGCAAACTAACAGTGATTAAGCTAAACAATTCCAGATTTGGTTTTCAAAAAATTTTATCTAATTAACTTTGTAAGAAAATAAAAATATGCCTTTAGGTTCTTTAAGATAGTCTAATAATTAAACAGACATCATGCAGATTAATGAGAGAAAGAAACTACAAATTAAATTTTGTACATATGGCATATGGAGGCTCATAGATATGGTACCTAGGCAGTGACAAAGTAATCTGTTTACAAAACTTTTAGGGGAAAAAAAGCAATACATTTGTGAAGAATTAAAGGACAAAGTAACTTTAGGCTTGGGTACTCGTTAGCAAAAAACTAAAGGGATTATTTTCACAATTTTCCGCCTCTTAATTTCCTCTTTAGTGAGAAGGATATCTCTCTCTACCCCTTTGTGTGGAAGGTATCTTTGGTATAAAAGATTCACTTCCTCCTTTTAGGTAGCTTAGGAAGGGTGAGTAGTACTTACTTCTCACCATCTTAAGTGCCTGTTTGTCAAGTAACAGTCAATTCACAGTAATCAATATGCCAATGTGACATATTTAGGGTCAGCCAACCATGAATCCCATCACTTTCCTACTTAAATTTTATTCTTTATTTTTACATATTTGATGATAAATATTGAGAGACAATGTATCAATATAAAAAAAAGGAACAAAGATGCAGAAAAGTGAAAACAATTCAAATCCAGAAACTGATAATGTTAAGACAAGAATATAGAGGGGAAAGGCTTATAATAACTTTCATCTCTATAGGTGTGTCTTCTAACATTTTATTCAGCTAAAATGGTTATTATGCTTTGCAAATCATGAAGCTAGAACTAAATACGTTTCTTCACTAACTTCTTTTTTGATGACTTCTACCACTGGAATGTTGTTCCTATCTAGTAGACTTTGGTTATCAATTGAGTTATAACTATTCATTTATACACATATGTATGAATGAATGTGAATTGTAAGCTAAAATAATTTTATTCTTTGATATAGGTTAAACTCTTTTACAACCCAAGATGTGTCTGCAATTTTAATTTTATACCTTTTTTCTTTAAAAATGTTCTTTCTCTGCCAGCATTGTCATTAGAACATTAGCAGTAATTAAAACCATAAGTGAAAGTTCTAGATGACTGGGCAGCTGAAAAAGAGCAATTAAGCATCATAGGCAAAAAAGACATTTACATTTTCTACATAATTAATTGTATAGGTATTAAAGGACATGGGGGATGCCAACTGGAGCAAAAGCAAATAAAAACAAAGAGAAAACAAATAAAAAATATAATAAATAGGATATATTTGTGTTTTTTGTCTTTAAAATACAGAATCCAAAGATAGATCCAAATATTATGTTAAACCTTTAATATTATTAAATTATAAAAGATAAACTAGGTGATACTTTTACCCTCGTGGTTTATGAAGTTGCTAGGATGGCATGATTAAAAGGGCCTTGACATGCATGATTACTTTCTTTTTATCCCTATTTTGAGGTATGGAATACTCCCAAAGGAATGCAAAAAATATTAGTGAGTTGCTTAAAGAAATATGAGATATTCAAAAGTTAAAAAGAATTCAGTAAGATTGAAAAAATACAATATAGACAGTTTTCTAAAGAATGAGAAAGTGTTAGTTTATCTCACTAAATGTCTCTGACAGGGGGCTGTAGAGATGGAGCAATGAGCAGGGTGTTTGCATTCCATGGAGCAGACTAAGCTTCCTTTACCTGCACCCCAGGGGCTCCCTGACCCATCCAGGAATGGTACCTGAGGACATGATTCCAAAGAGCCATTCAGGAATGGTCCTTGAGGGCATGATTCCAAAGAGCCAGGAGTAAGCCCTGAGCACTCACTCCCAGAGGTGGCCCTAAGATAGCAATTACAAAAAAGTATCTTAAAAGAAAATTTTAAAGTAAAGGAGCTAATAAAAAAAATAGGTAGATGCTATTGATAATCAACATAATATAGTTCTTAAAGTTCCAGTTTTATGAAGCAATACAGATTTTTCTGGTTCAGTGTTCAATGCTAAAATTACTCTAGGAGCTAACAGTCTGCTTTATATTTATTAAACATTTAAATGTGAAATAAGTTCTGTGGTGATGCAGTAAGTCAGTGACCTTAAAGATTGTCCAGTCCGATAAAGGGGGCAGACAATACATGGTCAGCTGACCTACCTGTTTCCCAAGAATGCTATGTTACACTAAGAATAGATTAAATAAATAAAAAAAGGAAGGAAGGAAAGAAGGAAGGAAGGGAGGGATGGAGGGAGGGAGGGAGGGAGGGAGGGAAGGAGAAAGGGAGGGAGGAAGAAAGAAAGAAAAAAGAAAAGAAAGAAAGAAATCTTAAAAGGAAAAAAAGAAAAAGCATAAAATCTTCACCTGTTTATTATCTAAATCATTCTTTAAGTAGACAGTAAATTAGAATTTCCTTCAAGATACTGCATTTCACAGTCACTTGGAAGTATAAAATTAATGTCTTCATGAATATAACATCTCTGACTCAGATATCTACTTACTGTCCTTTATTGTTACCTTAATATAAATTCATTTTAAAATGCTTCATATTGTTCCAGATTATGGCTACTACTGCGTGGCTGGAGCAATAGCACAGCGGGTGGGGTGTTTGCCTTGCATGTGGCTGACCTGAGTTAGATTCCTTCGTCCCTTTTGAAGAGCCTGGCAAGCTATGGAGAGTATCCCGCCCACACAGCAGAGCCTGGCAAGCTCCCGTGGTGTATTTGATATGCCCAAACCAGTAGTAACTAGTCTCGAAATGGAGATGTTACTGGTACCCGCTGGAGCAAATCCATAAACAACGGGAGGACAGTGCTACAGTGCTAAGGCTACTATATGTAAGTGTCATGTAGAATTTACCATTAGGGTAAGTTGAAGAAGTTTACAGTTACATTCATAAGAAAAGTATTATCAGACTTTGTTAAAATACAAAGGCACTTTCTTTCCATGCTAGTTCCTGGAGTGTTCTACTGATAATTCTGTGCTCCTTTCCCAGTATCACAGTTGCTCTTATCGTATAATTCAGCACTAGTTATCTGCACTCCAATCAACTTGCTGATCAAAAATAAAGTGGTCTGCAATGTGCTGAGAACACCTTCTTTTGGAAAAAGTGAAATGGCCATTGCTGTTTCTCACGCTTGTGCTCAGGACTCTTCTCAGTCTAAGTTATTTTCCAAAAAACCTCTTGAAAAATTTTTGCACTGCTTTTCGGAGGTGCTTGACAGATAAAATATGCACAAGTTGTTATATGATGAGTATATAGCTCTTCCATTCTTAAATTAAATTTTGTATTATATTCCCAAGGGTTTTTGATCCAATGATATGTCACGTGTATTTCTAACTATACTCATTGTGGCAGAATGAGAGATGCAGCAACTTTAGTCCTAGTTTTTGATTTTCATAAATGCTTGGATGACATTAAGATTCTTTAATTTTTTAAAGCATTGTAATTGTGAGAAATCTTATAGAATGAGTCAGAGTGATACAACAAACACATCATATTAGTGCACTTTTGGCATCTCTTAAAATTTTTAGAACGTGAATATTTTATTTACAAAGATAGAAAATATTTCCATTTTTGTCTCTTGCACTATAGTCTGGTGGTCATTGGTCATGAAAATATAAAGCTTGTTTAATTCCACTTAAATGGGCATTATAAAAGTTGTATCTTTATCTTTCAACACAATTTCTTATCCTACTTTGAATCAGTTGTTTAGGATTATATCTTTAAGCATCTATAATAAACTAGGTTCACTGCCCTCCAAACAGTGCAGATTAGTTTTATTTTTTATATAACTGACAAAACATGTATTATACAATTATTATAAAGGTAAATGGCAAAAATAGTTAAAATACTCTATAATCTTCTTCAAAAGCTTATTGAATTTTAGCCTGTTTCTCTAAATGTGCTGTAAGCATGACTTATTTAACATAAATTGATTAAACTATTTTGTCTTACTATAAGTGTATAATCATATAGTAAATATTTTCTTTCTGTTCTACATAATAAAATTACTGTTATAAAATAATCAAGTGTTTTAGACACCTATCTCTATTATACTTAATAATTAGTTCTTGGAAATCTTAAAATGCAAAACTGAGATGTTGATTTAGATTATTTATAGTAAATAAAGTATTTCTAAGAGCTCAATATAACTCTTGGAAAGATATGAAGCATTAGCCCATTTTGTTAATCTAAAATTAAGTGCGTCTGGAATCATGAAGAGTCAATGTGTGGGAATTCTCTAATTTTTGGAAGACCATATAGTGTTCAGGGATTGTCCAAGTTCTGTGCTCAAGAATCACTTTGTGTCCTGCAGGGGTTAAAGGGAACCATATGTGGTGCAGGAATCAACCAGTCAGTGTTGACCTTATGTAAGTGACTTAAGTGCTTTAACCTCTATGTTCTCTCTCTAGACCCAATGTGTGGGAAATTCAATAAAACTTATAACTCTTCCCCTTAACAAAATAATAAATCCAAGACTTAGTTGTTTAAGTATATCTGACTAACTTAAAAATACAAAGCGAAGAAAGTCCCAGTGAGGATAAAATCAGTTTTTATAATGTTCCCCCAAATTCAGAGCTCAGGGTGTTTTAACATATTTTCAAAGGAGGTTATTAGTTTCATTACTTTTGATATCATTAAAATATTTTAATTTAATTTAATTTTCCTTTACCATCACCATAATTAGAGATTAAAGATAACAAGCACCTTTATTTACTGACCCTTGTATTGTCAAAACTAACTTTTAGTTCCTGTATTTTTTGTGTGTAGGGTAATGGACAATCAGGTAGAAAAAACAATAAACATATTTATTGGTCCAACTAGTAATTTTGAATCCTAATGATTGCATTGAGTTTTATATTAAAATAAACCAAAATGTTAAAACCTATAGATGGAAAATAAGTAGGTTTCAGTTAAAAATTGTAATTTGGAAACTTGTAATAATATCTCCACCTGTAGCTATGAGCGATTCTAGTGTGTCTGGGTAATAGTTTGATCTAAGTCATTATAGCACATGCTTAACTGCTAATGAATTGAACTTCATGTTATGATGCTATAATGGGCAAAATATGTTAAAAGATAGATTGTTCATTAACCCATAAGGTATTATAACTTTTGTTTATTCAATTATATTACATTTACTACAATTTTCTTGTTATAACTTACCATTTGAGCATCCATTATCATTCAAACATAAACAATTTAATGAAAACACAAATGGGTTTAAATTAGTAAAAAGTTAATGATTTTCTAAAGTAAACTAACATAACAAAATTACTTTTCCAAAATATATAAAGTGATTTTGTTAGAGTCCATAACAGAAAAAATGAGTAAAACTGCATTCCACTCACATATTTTATACACATATTTTACTTGTATACTGCCCTGAGGAGGTCCAGATGTCTGAAATGTTGGCAGGTTTCTACACCTGCAATGATAATAAACTACTCTGTTATTACCTGTAGTACGTGAGTCGCATGCAGTTACACTTTACTAGCTGCTATATGCAACTGGCGAGTCAACAGTTGATATTGTATTTTTATGGGATTGGCAAAAGCGTGTTGCTGAATTTTGCTGAGTTCACCTTTAGTAACAGAATGCCAAAGATCACTAAAGTAGTTTCCTGTGCCACATTAATCATGTGCTAAAGCCAGACATAGAATGGATTATCACTGCTTTATCATATATGAAAAAAAAAACTAAATGGGCAATTTTATAGGTCAATAAACAAATGGATGTTCCCAAGAATCAAAAGGAATGAGCTAAATTCAGTTATGATTTTTACCTATTACCAATGAACATAAAGAATATATATGAAAGACTTGTCCAAAATGTTTTTATTTCACAAAGTTTTTAATGTAGAAAAATAGAACAAATAAATCATGATTTAAAAGTATAGAGAAGATTAAATGTAATAAACATCACATACAATTTCAGTATCCATACCATTATTAGTGTTTTTCTTTCCATGTGTAAGCATAATTGAGATAATAGACGGGTTATGTTGCATTTTTCTAGAGAATTAGAATTAGCATTTCTTATGTCAGTAACCATTCTTGCAAATTCTTCTTGTTTAAAACTCATTCTG
This sequence comes from Sorex fumeus, assembly GCF_029834395.1. Lineage (NCBI taxonomy): Eukaryota > Metazoa > Chordata > Mammalia > Eulipotyphla > Soricidae > Sorex > Sorex fumeus. The sequence continues at coordinate 6,932,377 of NW_026606172.1, read as the reverse complement.
CCTCCCACACTTTTTTGTCATTTGCCTTCTTGACCCTTAATCTTCTTTTCTCCACTGCTTATCTTTACTTTCTCAGGTGTGCTTTTCATGATTTCCTTTAATAGAGAAAATTCTTATATTCAATGTCCTCACAGTACCTGAAAGTTTTGTGTAGTTTTGTAAAAAAGTTGCTTGGAATCATGTGAAATATAAATTAAGGAGGAAACTTTTTCTTATTTCTAATATTTTTTCCATTACATAGACTTTCCAAGAATGTTTTTCTTTTTGTTTGAATCAAATCATGTGCATTAAATTGTTAATGTATCTCCTATTCCTAAGTCTAATTGTTTTAGTACTGAATGATTCTTTTGTCTGTTATAGATTTAGATAATTTGGGCTATAACTTTGTGAATACATTGATTATTGAATATTACTGATAAATTATAAAGATTTCATTGAATTGTATTATTTTAAGAGTTTTAATATGTAGTACCTTTTAGCAGAACACATACTAAAATTGGAATAACACAGAAGATTCACATGATCACTGAAAAATGACTTGCACATTTGTTTGGCAACACATTTTTTTACATGATGTTCAAGATACACTATTGAGCACTATGTAATTGATTCAGAAATATTTCTTATTTACTTATCATATACTCTTCTAGATAATGGAAGTGCAGAAAATGCTATATCTATGTAATTTATTGTAAAAAATTGCTTTTTTTTAGGGGGGACTGAGTTGGAGTGAGGGAAGGAACGTTGGAGGGAAACTTTAAATTCTGGTGGAGGGAAGAAGACACTGGTGGTGGGATTGGAGCTAGAACATACTATGTCTAAAACCCAACTATGAATAATATTATAGAGCATGGATGATTAATAAAATTATGTCTAAAAATTGTTTCACATATTACAGAGATTGAAAAGTCCCTCAAATTGTTTTTCAAGCTTTAGACTCAGGAAAGCTGGTGACAGTTTAAAAACCTGTAGCCAAAGACCAATATTCAGTCTTATTCTAAAAACCTATGAAGAGTTAATGCTGAATATACAAAAAGATCAATACCTAAAAAACTCACATACTAAATTTTTTTAGAAAATATCCCCCACACATGCATCTCTGATTAATTTTTTCTGGAAATATTTGCACATATATCAGCCCAAACTATCCAGAAGTAATGTTAAAGCAAGCATCTGGATATCCTGTGGCACACTCAAGATGACTCATAGTACTAATTTAGAGATGTAATTAGAAATATCAGTTAAGAATGTTAATAATTCAGATAAGGAATTATTGCCTCATAGACTAGGGAGTTACCAGAAATGAGAAGTGGGAAATTCCTGTGGTATAACTGGAAATAGAGCAAGATCTTTGTTAATGATTTTGTATGAAATATGAAGGAAATTCTATATTATTTTGGAATTTTCTCTGATTTTCATTGTTTGCCTTTGAGTAATACCTGGCAGTGCTCAAAACTCTACTTTTGGCTAAGTGCTATGAGATCACACTTGGTGGTGCTCAGGGGCTCATATGTGTTGCCAGAGATTGAAGCAATACTGGACACTTGCAAGGCAAATGTCTTATCCCTGTATCCTCTTGCAGTCACTAGTATGACAATTTGGGGGGAAAGCATTGAGCTATATCCAGATGTACTTCCCCTTACTCGATGGTCAGAGATGGTGCTCATGAGACCTAGTGATGCTCATGGGTCAGCCTCATGCATGTCTAGTTTCTTAACTCCTGTACTATCTCTCCATCCCTGATTTCATGATTTATGGCCTATTCAGTAGTGGCATAGATATTAAGAAAGATGGCAAGACCCAATTTAATAACCAGATTTCAAAGTTTTCGTCAAGACTGCAGACTGGGTCTGGCAGGGACTGGGAACGGGTGTGTAGGAGAAAGAACATGGGTAGGACACTGGTGGAGGACAGTTGACACCGCTGGCAGATTAGTGATGGAATAGTATATGTCAAAAACCCAACTATGAATAAATTTGAGATTCATGGTCTGTAAAATAAAGTAAAATTTAAAAAATAAATTTATTAGTGAAACACCATGAGGTACAGTTGTAGACTTAAAAATTTTTGTGCTTGGGTTTTGATTATACAATGATCAAATACCCATCTCTCCACCTGTGCCCATTTTCCATCAACATGGATCCCAGTATCCCTTCCACCCTCATCCCCCCCCCCCATCCCACCCTGCCTCTGTGGCAGGGCATTCCCTTTTGTTCTCTCTCTTCTTTTGGATGTTGTGGTCTGCAAAAGAGGCATTGAGTGGCAATCATGTTTGGTCTATAGTCTACTTTCAACATGCATCTCCCATCCTGGGAGGATCCTCCAAACACCCTTTATTTGGTGCTCCCTTCTCTATCTGAGCTGCCTTTTCCCCTAGCATGCCCGGCTGGCCTCTAAGCCATGGAGTGATCCTCCTAATAATTAAAGTAAAAGTTTAAAAAATTAAAAAGAGAAGTTTTGGTAAAGATATTTAAGAATATAGTTTGATCAAGTCAAACTGGGGATATCTCTGAAATATTCAAGCGGTAGAGTGACCAATTATATATACATTTGGGAGCTCAGAGCATTTATTTAAGGTACAAATATACTTTACTTAAGAAATAGCTAAATATTCTTAAGTATATTAATATAGGTTTTATCTATTGCCATGGTAGTATAGTAAGAGAAATTAACTTAATACATACATCTTTGTCAGGTGCTCAGAAATACAGTGATTAATCAGATGTAGTTCCTCATCTATCTTAAAATATATTGAAATATATTATTTACATTTCCGAGTTCGATTCTTCCGCCCCTCTCAGAAAGCCCAGCAAGCTTCCAAGAGTATTCTGCCTTCTGCCCACACGGTGGCCGGCAAGCTACCCGTGATGTATTTGATATGCCAAATACAGTAACAATTTTCACAATGAAGATGTTACTGGTGCCCACTTGAACAAATTTTTGAACAAAGGGAGAACAGTGCTACAGTGCTACATTTCCTAAAATATTTATTTTAATGTGCTCCCCCAACCAAATAAGCAGCCATAATTTGAAAATCATAAAAAGTATAGTGAATTTTAAAACAAACATTTGTGTTCAACCTATCCTGCATCATAACAATAATGTCATCTTACAGGAATGGAGAGTAGTCCAGGGATTAAGGTGCCTTCTTTGCATGCGGATCCTCAATTTGCTTACACCTCCATATGGTTTCCTGAGCATCATTGGGTGGAGTTTTGCCCCAGACTCTACCAGGACGGACCAGGTCATCTCTGGCAACACAGGGCCTACGCAGCACCTTGTCTCCATAATGTCACACTGAACTGCCTGCTCAATTAGCTTGATTCCATGGGAATGGGCCCCAGAACCTCCTTAGAACTGTTCAGGAAACTTTTCTCTTCAAAAAGTGCCAGTGTTACAATGTTTGTTCCAAATTTTAGCTAAGAAATAGAGCATTGCAGAACCAAGTCCTCCTTTTTCTTGTTCTAATCATGTTATTTTCATAAGTAGAAGGATTTCATGCATGAACAAAGTTATGATAAAGAACATATCCACAGAGAAGGGCCGAGGGAGGTGGAGGACAGGGTTTTCAGGGGAAAGGAAGCCAAGGCATAATGGAAATATTCAGAAAGATCAACCCTCTAAACATTGAAATCACCACTTTCCTGGGTTGAAGAGATAGTAAGGCTCTTGCCTTGTATGTGGCCAACATGGGTTCAATTTTTGGCACCCCATATGGTCCCCAAGGCCCTGCCAGGAAGGATCTCTGTGCTGAGAGACAGGAATAATCCCTGAGCACCACTGGGTTTGTGCCAAAAAAAAAAAAAGACAAAATTACTGCTTTTCTTTTATTTTAAAAGTAAAAGTTTTTTTCTCATGAATGTTATTAATTTCATAAATTGTTTCATCCATTTTTGATGCAATTGTGTAAAGGGTTTTATCTTCTTTTGTTCTGTGGGTATGAAAAAATAAGTTGATTTTTTTCCTATAGTTTTAATTAAATGTATTGTCTTATTGCAGTGAATGCAAATTAGTGAGAATTTATTCTCTTTTTTAAACTTATGCTTATGCACTCAGATTTCCCAATGTTTTAATATTATTTGCATGAATGTCCATAGGGAAATTGGCTTCTAAGTTTCCCTTTTAAACTATTTCTACAGGGCAAGAGATAAAAAACAGTGGGAAAATACTTTTCTTCCATGCAGTTAACCCAGTTTGATCCAGGCACTGCCTGTGGTCTCCTGAGCACTGCCAAGACTGATCTCCAAACACAGAGTCAAAAGCAATCCCTGAGCACTGCCAGGTCTAAGCCCATTCCTGCCTTCTCCAGAAAAAAATGATACAAAACCAAAAAATTCTTAATTTTAGTAAGGTAAAGGTAAAGGTAAAGGCCCTCCCGTTGATCGTCGATTTGCTCGAGCGGGCCCAGTAACGTCTCCATTGGAGACTTTGTTGTTACTGTGTCTGGCATATCGAATACTCTCAGTAGCTTGCCGGGCTCTCCGAGAGGGGCGGAGGAATCGAACTCGGGTCGGCCATGTTGGCCGCTTGTAAGGCGAACGCCCTACCCGCTGTGCTATCGAGCACAGCGGGTAGGGCGTCTGCCTTGTACGCAGCCAACATGGCCGACCCGAGTTCGATTCCTCCGCCCCTCTCGGAGAGCCCGGCAAGCTGCCGAGAGTATTCGATATGCCAGACACAGTAACAAAGTCTCCAATGGAGACGTTACTGGGCCCGCTCGAGCAAATCGATGATCAACGGGAGGGCCTTTACTCGAGCAAATTTTAGTAAAATTTTTAACAATTATTTAACAATTATTTTAACAATCATAACCCTCTCACCTCTAGTTCTTCTGAATATGGTGCTGTGTATACTAGGAGCTCTCCAGTATACATTCACACATAAAATTGTCTTTTTTTTATGTGAATAAACTAGTCTTTGGTTGTTCACTGATATTGTTCATATGTATTGAAGAAGTTTAAATATATTGTATGTACCATGTAGTAACATACACTGTAACATGTCGAAGTGAGAAGTATATTTCATATATTCCTTTCGAAGAACACTATCTACGGGCACTTGATATTTCTATTTTCATACATGAAGTACTGATGTAGAAGATCTCTGTATTAGACTTCTAAGATTTTAAGACAGTTCTGTGTATAGAACAAAGGTCTATTCCTCTTTAAGAGCTTTGGTGCTATTGGATGGAGACCTAAAATAAAAGTGATAAATAAGTAAACAGTAATACACTAAAGAAAAAAATGGATTTTCAGGATATGGTGATCCTGTTAAAGAGCCATTTTGCTTTGGTTTGTGTTTTAAAACCTTGTCTGTGTTTCTAGACCTGATACTTGCAAGTTGTTTGAAGCCACAGTCCAGATGGTGTTGGGATTTATTTTGGGGTAACTTCAGTGTTGGGGATCCTCACTCTATGCTCTGGCTTCATGAACTTTCTATTCCTAATCTTGCTTTTCTGAGAACACTGAATTTCTTCCTCATAGGAGCAGATTTCAGATCAGTATTTAGGTCAATTTGTGGTTTTGGCATCACTCTCTAATTTTCGTTTCCTATTTTCCTATTTTATTTGGAGACCTAGTGTGTCACACATATATATGACTATTACATGACACTCTCTTAGTGCTATATATACTTCTATATGAATATCACAGTCACCGTCACGGTCCTCCCATTGTTCATCGATTTGCTCGAGCAGGCCCAGTAACGTCTCCATCATGAGACTTGTTACTGTGTTTGACATATTGAATATGTCACGGGTAGCTTGACAGGCTTTACCGTGCAGGCAAGATACTCTTGTAGCTTGCTTTGGTCTCCACGAGGGACAGAGGAATGAAACCTGGCTCGGCCGGGCCGGCTGCGTGCAAGGCAAATGTTGTACCGCTGTGCTATAGCTTCAGCCCATATGAATATATATACATATATAATAACTTTGCAACCAATATATTAATATAGTAATGAACTATTACTCCATTTTGCCTGGAAAACTATCATATTTATATCAGTTTTTCCTCGTGATTTATACTTGAGGATAAAAAATAAAATATGATTCAAACTAATAACATTGTTAAGCACCGTAGCACTGGTAGGAGACACATTGGAATGTTAAAAATTTATTTATATTTTGGTCACTGTTTCTTTGGAGGTGCAGAAGCTTCTTAGCTTAAGATAATTTTATTCATGTATCTGTTTCTTGCTTGGTCAGTGACATGTCCTCTTTGAAGATACCTTTAGCTTTAATGTTGTGGAAGTTTTTGTCGACTTTTTCTTCAATGTACCTTATGGATTCTGATCTGATGTTGAGGTCTTTAATCCACTTTGATCTAACTTTTGTGCATGGTGTTAGAGGTCTGAGTCCACTTTTTCTCACATGTAGCTGTTCAGTTTTGCCGGCACCATTTGTTAAAGAGGCTTTCCTTGCTACATTTTATATTTCTTGTTTCCTTATCAAAGATTAGATGATAATATATTTGAGGGAGTGTGTATGGATATTCAACACTATACCATTAGTCTGTGGCTCTGTCTTTGTTCCAATACCATGCTGTTTTAATTATTACCACTTTGTACTCAGTTTGAGGTTGGAGTAGGTGATGCTTCCCATCTTTCTTCTCCTCAAAAATTGCTTTAGTTATTCGTGGGGGCTTGTTGTTCCATATGAATTTCAGGAGTGTTTGATCAATTGTTCAACTTCTTTGAAAAAATGTCATAGGTATCCTTATAGGGATCACATTGAATCTATATAATGTATACAGAATGGGAAAGGATATTCACTCAACGCCCTTCTGATAATGGGTTATTATCAAGGATATACAAGGCACTGGTTTTCTTCTACAGGAAGAAAGCATCCAATTCCACCAGAAAATGGGGCAATGAAATGAAGAGAAATTTTTTCAAAGAAGAAATCTGAATGGCCAAAAGGCACATGAAAAATTCTTTTCATCACTAATCATCAAAGAGATACAGATAAAAACTGTCAGGGTCCTGGCCAGTTCACCCTGGCACGCTTGAGTATGATCCCCCAAAGTCACTGGAATTACTCCCTATGGAAGAGGGAGTGGGAAGGAGAGAAGCCTCTGACCTGGCCCTCCGTGCAACATGGGCTCCTGCTGCCACCAAGATAGAACTACGCAGAGGGGTGAAAGTTGCTGGTTGATCAACTATTCGTTTATTGGCTCTCACATAGGGGTTCTTATACAGGCATTTGGGGGACATTCCACATGCATGGTATGTTCACTTTGTAAGGCTGAGTACAGGTGCTAGTTAATGTTTTGTATTCCCTGCTCTCAGGGCCGGATGAATCAGCTCAAACAAATGTTAACTGTCACGCCCCTCATCCCATTGTCTCCTCAACCAGAGTGCCTATGTGTGTGGTGGAGTGCTGGAGCAAGCCCCTGGGCCCCTGTAAACAGAGCTGGCTCTTGCTTTCCAGGGCAGGGGGTTTGGTCAAATTCTCAGTCTGGCTGCTGAGATCCCAACACAATACAACAATGAGATATCATCTCACACCTTGGAGACTGGTACACCTCCAAAACAACAAAGTAACTGGTGTTGGCATGGATGTGAGGAGAAAAGGACTCTCCTTCACTGCTAGTGGGAATGCAGACTGGTCCAGCCTTTTTGGAAAACGATATAGATGTTTCTCAAAAAACTAGAAATTGAGCTCCCATTTGATCCAGCAATACCATTTCTGGGAATATATCCTAGATATGCAAAAAAGTACAGTAGAAATGACATCTGCACTTTTATGTTTATCGGAGCACTATTTATAATAGTCAGAATTTGGAAAAAATTGAGTGCCCGACAACATATGACTAGTTAAAGAAACTCTGGCATAGCTACACAAACTTTGGTACATCTATGCACAAATCACAAATCACAAATCATCCTGTTATTCGTCGATTGCCTCGAGCAGGCCCCAGTGACGTCTCCTTCATCCTAGCCCTGAGATTATATTCAAGGCTCTTTAGGAGAATGAGACCCATCATTGTTACTGGTATTTGGCATATTGGATACGCCACGGGGAGTTTGCCAGACTCTGCCGTGTGGGCAGGCTACATTCGGTAGCCTGCCAGTTTGTCAAAGTAGGAATGAGATGTCATAATAAGATGTCGCGTGGCTGCGAATATCTATGCATCTGTTAGAAAAGATGAAATTAAGAAATTTGTGTTTAAGTGCATGGCCACGGAAAGTATCAGGCTAAATGAAATGAGTCAGAAAGAGAAGTACATACATAGAATGTCTGCATTCATTTGTGGAATATAAAGTAACAATAGGAGACTAATACCTAAGGATAGTAGGGTTAAGGGCCAGGAGGATTACTCCATGGCTTGAAGCTGGTCTCACATGCTGGGAAAACACAGCTGGGAAATAAAAGGGACCACTAAGTAAAAGATGGGTGGAAAGCTAACTCAGGATGGGAGATGTGTTCTGAAAGTAGGCTATGGACCAAACATGATGGCTGCTTAGTACCTGTATTGCAAACCATAACGAGAGAGAGAGAGAGAGAGAGAGAGAGAGAGAGAGAGAGAGAGAGAGAAAGAGAGAATATGCCTGCTACACAGAGGCAGGGAGTGTGAAGCAGTGGGTTGGTGGGAGGGATTCTCCCTGGGAACATTGGTGGTGAGAATGGACACTGGTGGAGGGATGGGTACTTGATCACTGTTTATTTGGAGGCGGGTTTCACACCCAGCGATGGTGAGGGTTTACTCCTGGCTCTGTATCCAGGAATTACTCCTGGCGGTGCTTGGGAGACTATCAGGGATGCCAGGGGTTGAGCGCAGGTCAACCGCCTGCAAGGCAAATGCCCTACCCGCTGTACTATCACTCCAGTCCTGGTACTCATTGTATGCCTGAAACATAATCATGAAAGTGTGTAAGTCTGTAAAAAAAAAGAAAGAAAGAAACATAAATAAATGAAAGTTTATTTATTCTAAATGATAACAGGAATATAAAATTTTTTAATACACACTTGAATTTTTTCATGATTTTTAGTTAAAACATGAGCAGATGAATAAGGCATATATACAATATGAAACATTAGTGCAATAGAGACAATATTAACAGATGATTGTAGCATAGAAATGGATGAAACTGAAATGACAGCTATGTCTTAAGCATTCAGAAGAATGGGAAATGTCAATGAGAATGAAAACAAAAATGGTACAAGAGGTGATGTGGAAGAAATCACTTTACAAGGTAAAAAGGATTTGAAACTGGGCTATCTGAGAGGTATACCCCAGGCAGAGGTAGCCTAGAAAACATTCTTCAAATTGGGAGATTTTGAAGGCTTTTAAGTGAGCATATGCATTTAGCTGAAAAGGGAAAATAAATGTGGATGGAAAGGGACAAGGATATGTATTTGTATGTGGAAAGACGTCATCTTTTTCCCAGTCTACCCGTCCTAATGATGAGACTGTCTTTCCTTCAGCTGGAAGAAATTCTCTGACCTCCAGGTCCCCCTTATTGCTGCTTGTGCCAGGCTGGAACCTAACTCCACAATCAGTTTCCAAACTAGTTTTCTTGATTCATTAGATTCTTATTTAATTACATTCTGCCCCCAGCTCTGATTTAAGACTTCGTTGCCACATTATCATTCACTTGTTTTCACGTTGCTTTGCAATTATTACCTACTTATTTTATATCTGTACGTTTAACCTCCTCCAAATAAATTGCAAGCTCTTAAAAATCAGCACAGGTACTTACGACTTATTTGGAACTTCCTCTATACATATTCAGTGTTTTGAACAAATGTTTTAATTAATAACATGTGTTTGAAAGAACCGTATATTACAAGACATTTGCTTTTTAGGTATTCTTTTTGGTTAAGTTTATCTTAAACTATCTTATGTCTTCTGTCACTGGGATTCTCCTATTCTCTTTTCCTGAACGAGTACCATTACATACTTTTACATTCATAGAGAAAATACGTGAACACATTTAATACTTCTTAAAATAGTTCAAAAGCATAGTTTCTAAGGAATAAGGCCAACTTTTCATATCAAACTAAAATTTCTTATTTTTTTATTATTAAGGAAGAATAGCATGGCAGGGAGCTAGGAAAATAAAGTGTCCTAAGAACCACCAGTGATGTACTTTAAATTTGTATAAAAGGTAACAAATGTACAAGTGAGTGAATGTTTTTGTTTTGTCTGTGCTGTCAGTCACATTTTTTATTAGTCTCAGATTGATAAACAATGACTGATGGTTTTGTGTCTTTTGCTATTTTGTGTCACCATCACAGACAGGAGGGTACAATGTCATCACTCAAGATTGTCACAGTTCATGATTTCTTTTTTAAAAAGATTATTTTCCTCATAATGTGCATAAATGTATGCACAAAACACCTGCTGATTATATATTCTTTTTCTGTGAAAATATTTTCTGACACTATGAATTCCTCTTTTACAATTAGATTAATTATGCTACAAATCATAGATTGTGTTTTTAGGTTCTTATTTTTACTTTAGCAGTGCTGGGGATCCATCTTGGAGTATTACACATGTAATGTATTGCTCATTTATTGAGCTGCATTCCTAGTCCTAGAGGTAATTTCTTCTAAGGAAAAAAGAATCCATATATAAATAGGTAAGAGTTATCAAAAAAGGAGAAAATATGATGAGCTTTGTGCATTTTTCTTTCAAAATATAGAAAAATAATAAATTTATATCTCTATGTAACACACAAGAAGAATAGTAAATGTTCATATTTTAACATAAAAACTCAGATCCTTAGTACTATAGTATATCGTCTTACAAAATGTGTTTATTTTTTGTAGGGAGAAGGATATTTCTTTAAACAACAAATTTATTTTTAAAATGATAGCTATGATAAAAATGGTAAGGTGGCACACATTTTAGAAAACTGATTGATAGCTCGCTCTTTACTTTTATTTACTTTTATATTCCTGGAAATTCTTTCTAAATCTACTTCCACATTGCATATCCGTCTACCTTTTACAATGAGAGTTTTTGTCCTGTTTAAGACCTGTTTAGATAAAAGAAACACTCTATAAATAGTTAATATCCCCAATAAACAGACTAGAAGATAGAAACATATAATTATTAATTTTTACTTTCAAACGTTTCATTTGAAAGAAATGAGAAAAGTACAAAGAAGTAAAAATTATCCTAAATTCCAACATTGCATTCTTTTCCTCTTTTATCAAAAAATCTAAAATATTCTGATCACTTAATTCTGTGTTCTTCTTTATTCATTCAGGGTTATACATTTCCTAGAGTATAAAATAATTCTAGTCTCATAATATGGTGAATTTTATTTACTAAAAGTGGATGATAGGTTTGTCTTTATTATTTATAACTAATATTTTCATAACTATTTTTGATCCTAAGTCTTGGCTAAAATTTAAATGACTTAAATTGGAGTGAGGGATTATGTGCATGCTTCCTCATAACTGACCCTATAGTCTTGGTTTTCTTATTTTAGAAAATATTTTCAATTGATTTTATGTGCAAAGGAAACTGATGGTATTTGTCTAAGACCTTGCATATCTAACGTCATTTTTTTCTGTTGCAATATCATGTTGAAGATAAATTGATTTGTTATAAAAATTTGCCTTATAACCTCTCATTCTCAAAGTTATAATGAAATTGCTTCTTTCGTTTCAGAAATTTAATAACTTTTAGAATAAAAATACAGATTAATTTCAGCTATAGAGATTACTCGACTAATGTAACTTTAGTTACAGAGTGACAATATGTTTTCAATAATTTCTCTTTCTCATTGCGTGTTCTTTGGTTTCTCTCATTGCTTATTCTACTTTTTCTTCTCCATTGTGAGAGCTTATATTAAATTGGCTATATGCATCATTTCCATTTTACTACATTTATGTGGTTTTGAAACCTCATAGCTGTCTTTACTTTGTTCTTATATTCTTTTGTATAATTATCTTTATCTCTATTTTATTGTATCCTGTTTCCATTATATATCACACTATTTTCTCTTTATTTTATTCTGTTCTTTTTAAATAGAGTTTGTATCTTCTTAATGCCTGCTGAGGGTTCTGAACATGTTAATGGTTTTATTTCTGGTTCCTATGGAAAATTCTATACTAATTATTTGAGATTAGATTCCATTATTTTCATCAGTAGTATTTTTCATATCACCATATTATTTTTATTTAACTTTCTATGGATACAGTAAAGTAAAGTAAAGTAAGTAAAGGCCCTCCTGTTGATCGTCGATTTGCTCAAGCGGGCCCAGTAACATCTCCATTGGAGACTTTGTTGTTACTGTATCTGGCATATCCAATACTCTCGGTAGCTTGCCGGGCTCTCCGAGAGGGGCGGAGGAATCGAACTCGGGTCGGCCATGTTGGCCGCTTGTAAGGCGAACGCCCTACCCACTGTGCTATCGTTAAATTTATTAACAGATCTCAGAAGCAAAGACAGCAGAACTTTAATTCACCCTTCAGTAGTTATTATTAATATCATCATCATATTATTATTATCATTAATATTTAGTGCTATCGCTCCATACCAAGCACAGTAACAAGTCTCACAATGTTACTGGGCCCACTTGAACAAATTGATGAACAATGGAGGACAGTGACAGGACAGTGACAGTGAAATATTTAGTGACCTTTAAACTCTGTGGGAATCAGGAACCTAAATGTTTTTTTTTCTTTTTTATTTTCTTGTCAGTTTTGTTTAATATTTCTCACTTTTACTTTGAAAGCCTCTACTTTAAAAATAAATAAGGGAAGAAGCTATAAGGAATGTCTGCCAACTACCTCCAAAGAAATAAATTACTTACTTGACAGATATGTGGTTGACTGAATCTAGTAAAGAGTTGCTGAGATATGTGCTTCCAGTCCCTCCTCCCAGGATTTAAATTTAGAAAGATTTTTTTTCTTTTTTGTAGAAAACTAGCCATATTAGCTATTTGCATCTATTTTTTGTTTTTTTGGGGGAGATGCCTAGTGGTACTTCGGCAATACTCTTGGTTCTGTGCTCAGGGATAACGAAAAACTTTGAGAAGGTGAGATTATAAGGCAACCTCTTTGGGACCATGTGTGATGCTGAGGATTAAACACAGGCTGCCACATATCGTGCCATATGGCAAATATAGAAGTGCCTTGTATCCTGATTCATTGTCAGACTTTTGCATCCTCTAAAAGTAATCTAACCAAGTAGACTTTGGTGGCAGAAAATGTACACCGGTTGAGGGATGGGTGTTTGATCTTTGTATGACTAAATCTCAAACATGAAAGCTTTGAAAGTGTAGCTCAAGGTGATAAAATAAATAATAATAATAATAATAACAATAATAATAATACAATCTACCCAAATCTACTTCAAGATGAGATCCATATGGGAATACTGATATTAAATTTTGATGCTTTATAATTGTGTGGCCCATAAATATTTTATCTCCAAGCCGCTAGTGATATGTTATCAATAACTTTGGGTTTGTTTAACCATAAACAGTCTTGTAAATATCAGATGGTATCTCAACTTTCCTTTGTTTTTCCCTGGGATCTGAAGTTCTCCTAATAGTGCCTATCACTTGCAGCCCTCATCTTGTATTTCATCTTGTAGCTACAGCCTGTTTTCATCTTCTGCCTTTATTTAATTTGTGAATTTTAAAACTTTATTGAATACCATGAACGGATCCAATTTATTTTGCCTAATTGGTATTTCAATATGATCACCAAGATTCTGTGGAAACAAAATTCTGATTGCTTTAAAAGCATTTATAGGCTGGAAAGGATAGTCGGTAAGGTAAGTATAGGGAGTACCATGGGGAAGTGGGGAAGTACAGAGTACAGAGATGACAGTGGGTAAGGTGCTTTCCTTAGACACTGCCTAGTCAGTTTGATCCCTGGTGATAAGTATGGTACCACAAGTTACACCTGAAATAACCTCAGAACACTGAGCCAGGAGTAAAACATGAACACAACTTGCTGTAATGCCCAATAGATCTAGTCCAAGACAGGAACAAGAATAGAACATATATAGCTATTTGTACAGTGTACATATGCGTTTCTCTAAATATCTTTGTATGTCTGAACTGTGCATAGAAATGAAGTCACCTGTTTATTCTGTCTTTCACCTTTATTATCATTATTTAGAATATTTTTTAGGCACAGTGGTTTAAAAAGTTGTTAATGTAGTTTCATGAATGAAACACCGTAGTACCATACCCTCCACAGAGTGGAATTGAAAAGAGATGCCTTTGATGCAATGCCTGTCACATTGCTGATAAAATTGGATGTGCTTTATTAAAGTCTGTAAACAGTCAATGAAATCATTGTCTTTATGTTGAATCTAAAATATTTTAGAAATATTAACATAAAAATAATCTTTGAATTATATTAATGTTTCCAAATTTTTTAGAGCCAAGTACTATAGAATTTGTTCATTATGCACAATGAAGTCACCTGTCCTCTAAATGTAGACAGAATTATGAATTTAATGAGGTTACAGAGTATGTGACTTACAAATGATTAGAAACATACACAGTATAATGTTGAGTCATTTCCTCCTATGATACATAAAGTAGTTCAAGATTTTTAGAGAATATGACATCCTTTAAATGCTACAAGATCACAAACACCAAGGTCTGGTTTCTCTAATTAAAGTAGGAAAACACAGAGACTAGAATGATATTATTGAGCATAGGAATGCTTGATTTGCATGTGGCTTTGATCATCAGTTTGATGATCAGAACCCCATATGATCCTCAAGGACCAACAGTAGTGATCCTGAGCAGAGCTAGGAACACCTCCAGGTGTGGCCTCCAAACAAAACAAACACAAAGTAGGAAGATGCTTTTTATTCCTCCGACCCTCTCGAAGAGCCCCGCAAGCTACCGAGAGTATGCCAAACACAGTAACAAGTCTCACAATGTTACTGGACCCGCTCGAGCAAATCGATGAACAACAGGAGGACAGTGACAGTGACAGATACCTTTGTGTATACATCTACTTGGAATAGCATGACATAATCTTGTCTTTTTGAAATAAATGCTACATGAGATTTAGACCACATGGTTACATCTGGTGGTTT
Organism: Sorex fumeus; assembly: GCF_029834395.1. Classification (NCBI taxonomy): domain Eukaryota; kingdom Metazoa; phylum Chordata; class Mammalia; order Eulipotyphla; family Soricidae; genus Sorex; species Sorex fumeus. The sequence continues at coordinate 6,917,354 of NW_026606172.1, read as the reverse complement.
TATGGCAAGATATAAAAAATAAATTTTCTCTATGAGGATATAGATGTATTGCATGTTGTTGAAAAGAATGACACTTTATAGAAAATGTTTACTTCACACAACCACATCATTTTCTTGTACTAAGAATCCAGACAAATAGTGAGTTATATCAAATTGTGAAATGTATCAACTGCTGGAAAAAAAATTCCCTCAAGGAAAATAAGAATGTGACAAACACCTGGGGAAATACTTTTTTGAAGAACTAAACAAAATATTCACAAACTTTTATTTGTCAGAGATGGGAGGGACAGTTTTTTTTTTTCTGTATAAGATCTTCGGAAATATTTATCAGGTTTTATAGTCATTATATTTTGATGGCTACCAACAATCTTCTATCATAAAACTGCCCATATAAAATATTAGACAGAAATACTATTAATGCAGTTAATTTTCATATTCAGAAGAGGCTACTGGTAAACACATTCCTTAATTCACAAAAATGGACTGAGATTTCACATATAGCAGCATTTGGGAACTTGGTATAAGTAATAAATCATAAGTGACAGTTTATGTTTATAAATTACTTAACTTTGAAATAGAAAGAGAATTCCGAAGACTAAAGTTGCTAAAATTGACCTTTACTTATAGAGACATGCCTTTGTTATTAAGTAACTACTAGTAATATTATACTTATTCCAATTTTGACCAAAATGCACATCAGCATGTAGCTGAATTTTTTGACATTTTTAGGTCTGAATTTTGTAATATAAGCTTCTGTTATGTTCTTGTGCTCTATGACAAACAGTGTATTCTTTTTCTCTGTAACAAATGTTTTGGAGAGGTACGAAATATTAATAAACACAAAATTCTCCTATTTTAAGTTCAGAAGGCTGGAGCGATAGCACAGCGGTTAGGGCATTTGCCTTGCATGCGGCTCAATGGGCTGACCCCAGGTTCAATTCCTCCCCCCCTCTTAGAGAGCCTGGCAAGCTACCAAGAGTATCTCTCCTGCACAGCACAGATTTGATATGCCAAACACAGTAACAACAAGTCTCACAATGGAGATGTTACTGGACCGGCTCGAGCAAATCGATGAACAACAGGAGAACAGTGCTACAGATAGTGCTAAGTTCAGAAAAAGATTCTTTCGGTATGTATGTATATCACTGTCACTGTTTTCCCATTGTTCATCAATTTGCTCAAGTGGGCCCAGTAATGTCTCCATTGTGAGACTTGTTGTTACTGTGTTTGGCATTTTGAATATGTCATGAGGAGCTTGCCAGGCTTTGTCATGCGGGAGAGGTACTCTCAATAGCTTGAGGGGTTCTCCGAGAGGGGCAGAGTAATCGAAACTCGTGTAGGCCATGTAGGCCGCATGCAAGGCAAATGCTCTACCCACTGTGCTATCGCTCCAACCCATGTATGTGTATATAATATACATATATATGTGTATATATACAAGCGTATGTGTGTATATATGTGTGTATATATATATTAGGGTTCTTATAGAAAGTATGTATTTTTTATGTGTATATATTTATTATTGTGTTCTCATAAAAAATCCACTAACAGAAATGCCTTGGGGAAAAGGGAATCAAATAATATGATAGGTTTTGTGTAATAGAAAAATAAACATAAGTGTTACATATGCCCTCATATTTTATCTATACATCTCTATTTCTCTCATTTCCAACTTATTCAAAATGAATTTTCAGCTGACATTTCAATTTCACTTTAATTAATAAGATGTGTGTAATTGGTGTGTGTGTGGACACACGTGTGTATTTTTACATTGCTTGTGCTACTACTTGTGTTACTATTTTGTCATACTTTCTTTTATATTCATTTGATGAGACTACTGATATAGGAGAAAGATAAATCATTTTGAATGTATGCTTACTGATTTTCTAAAGATAAAACTTTGAAATTCACTTGATTATCAGAGCAGTTCTTGTTAAATTATTAGTTTACAAGTGACAATATTTTCAGCAAATTTTTTTAAATTAGAACTGCATATTGAAAATAAAATGTAATTGATATCAGATGATCTTAAAATATAGCTGCACAGTGCTATTAAGAAATCATCAATCTAACACATTATTTATAAAATCTACTGACAGTTTGGCTGGAGCGAGTAGGACTTTTGCACAGCAAATAGGGAGTTTGCCTTGCACGCAGCCGACCTGGGTTTGATTACTCCGCCCCTCTCCGAGAGCCTGGCAAGCTTCCGAGAGTATCCTGCCCGCATAGCAAAGCCTGGCAAGCTACCCGTGATGTATTCGATGTGCCAAAAACAATAAAAAGTCTCACAATGGAGACATTACTAGTGCCTCCTCGAGCAAATAGATAAACAATGGGAGGCCAGTGCTACAGTGCTATAGTGCTACTGACAGTTACTAATAAATGAAGTAGACATAGGGTATAATGTTTCATCGAGGCAATAGTTTCTGTTCACTTAGATGTGGAAATATTTAAGATTGAATTTTAATTTATGATTTAAAATCGTATGCTGCTTCTATGTAAATTTTAAGGTAGGTTGCTGAAGTCATTACAGGAGACTTCAAAAGTGTTTGTGACATGTACTACTGCAATGAGGAAAAGATATTTAGACATTCTTGGCAGAAGACCAAAGCCATTACTTGAACAACTTTTTGTGACAGTACTCTTGATTCATGAGCTTGCTGAAGACAACTGTGAAGAGCTCAATAAATAGAAGGACAGCTTCTGTATTAAATCCAAATCAACCTAGTGCTAACTTCTAACTTCAGTGGAGTTGAACAAAATAAATATAAGCCCTTATTCACATACCAGTTACCACTTTCTCTACTTTCAATATTCTTTTCCAGTGAACACTGTCCCAGATTAATATATATATATATATAAATATATATACACATATGCACATATAATACATTTGTCATATGCAATTAGCAGGCTTAGAACTAATATTTGTTTATTCTCAAAATGTATTGTGCATGCTATAAAAGATGAAATCAGTCCACACTAAAAATACTTATGTGTAAGTGAGTCAGATGATCAGCAGCAACTATTAACTGAAAGTTTATTTGGAAATATCAAATGAAGATTTTACATTTTCATATGAGCCCATCATTGTATAAACAATGTATTAATTTTTCCATAATTGAACAATTAGTTTATTTAATAATATGTATATAGTTCAACTAAAATTTGATATTAGAATTAAAACATCATTTATGAAATATACCCATATAAATAATAATTAATGTAGCACTGTAGCACTGTTTTCCCGTTGTTCATCAATTTGCTAGAGCGAGCCCAGTAACATCTCCATTGTAAGACTTGTTGTTACTGTGTTTGACATATCGAATGCGCCATGGGCAGCTTGCCAGGCTCTGCGATGAGGGCTAGATACTCTCGGTAGCTCACCGGGATCTCCAAGAGAGGTGGAGGATTCGAACCTGGCTGGGCCATTCTGGCTGTGCGCAAGGCAAACGCCCTACCACTGTGCTATCTCTCCATCCTATGTTAATTATAAAGTTATATAATTTTATAATTAACATAGTCCATTGTCAATACATTTTATTCTAAAAACTTTGTTATTAATAACTAATAAGTCATGGATAAGTTATTAATAATTTATTAATAACTAATAAGTTATTGATACTAATATCTTAGTGAAAAATACTATTTCTTTGTTGAATGCAAAGCAATGCTGATGAGAACACATCATAACTCACATTTATAATGTAGTATTATAATCAGAAATTTCTATCAAATCTATGAATTTTGGTAAAAGCTGTTACTTTGTTAATTGCCTGCATGATTACATTAATTTTTATATAGAAGCACTAAAATATATAGAGATAGAGGAGCCAATAAGTTTGCAGTAGCATGGCAGAAGTGACTTGACTTTTCACCAATAATTCTTTCCTTTCTCTGCTTACAGCTGGGTTGCATTTTACAGCATCCCTTGAAATGAGGCCATATGCCTGAACAAAGAATGCAAAAGGAAGTGATATATTCACTTCTAGGCCTCCCTCCATTATTAAAATTTCTAATGCATGCTTTCTCTTGTCTCACTTTTTCTCAGAAGTTGAACGTCTATCTCTGATGCTTCTAAAATGAACATTGCCCTCCATGAATGACCTTGAACATGCCTTTACTGTTCTATGATAAAGGAGCTCCTTGTATTTAAATTCACTGACATACAACTCTACATCCAACAGGAAATTCATTTTATGAAATAGATAGGTTTAAGGAAATCTAGATTGTTAGCTAGAGATATGAAAGAAGATATAAATGTATTTTGTTTTGGATTTGCAAATCTCTTTTGTGCACATAAGTTAAAGTAGAAGTAAGATACATACACCCATACATATACACCCTTTATTTAAACACCATGGTTTTCAAAGTTATTCATGATATTTTGTTATAGGCATTTAATAGTCAAAAACCAATCCCATAACCACTAACACTTTCCTCTCCACTGTCACTGTCACTGTCCTCCCGTTGTTCATCGATTTTCTCGAGTGGGCCCAGTAACGTCTCCGGAGTGAGACTTTGTTGTTATTGTGTTTGGAATATCAAATACATCACGGGTCGCTTGCCAGGCTTTGCCGTGAGGGTGAGATACTCTCAGTAGTTTGCCGGGCTCTCAGAGAGGGGCGGAGGAATCGAACTCAGGTTAGCCATGTTGGCTACTTGCAAGGCAAACGTCCTACCCGCTGTGCTATCACTCCAGCCCTCCTTTCCACTACTGTGTCCAATTTCCCCAACTACCCCTCAAACCTTTCCCCATAGCAGGCTCACAATAGTTTATTTTATAATGCTTGTTACTAATAAATTGTTAATGGAATGTTCAAAAAATTTTTCCTTCTAAGAAAATTAGTAGAAATTGTTGTATGTCACTGTGGAGACATTAGGTCCTCATGTGAGGGATCACTAAGATGTTTCAAGTTAAGCCTTCTGTGTTTATGTTCTTATTAGTCAACATTGTTTGGCTTATATATTACAACTGAGAAAATCTGCTTTGTTACTGCTGGATGGTCAATGTTGTAGAGTTTGGAGATGTTGCTCCAGAAAATCCAGATTATTTAACTGGGCACTTCAGCTGGAGTTAATTTTTTAACTGGGCAGTGACTTTGGATTGTGAGCAAGACTACTAGGGCTTCCAGAAGTACAGGGAGGTGGCAGGAGGTAGCTCAGCCCAACTCCAAGAGTATCTGAAGCTCTCAGACCCAGGGACCCATGTTCCTGAGTTTTCAACAGATTAATTTTTCTATGAGGCTTAGTCCTGAGGCCATGGAGTCTGGTCAGAAGCATGGTGGTGACTATGGAGTGTAGGAGAGAGTGATTGTTGGGGTTTTTTGGTGGGCACTAGCCTACTGCCCCCCTCCTCGAGACTACTCCAGATGTCTCAGTAGAAATGAATATTAACAGGAATTTTTGCTGCTAATTTGCTACTGGTGGGAGCATATGGATGCCAGGAATCAAACTAGGGCTTATTTATGAGTCTCAGGAACAAGGACTGTAGATGAACTTACAAGGTGCGGGGAGGTTCGTGGTTGTGACTGCCAGGGATTCTGAAAGTACAGGAGGTGGCAAGATACTTCTTCTTCTTCTTCTTCTTCTTCTTCTTCTTCTTCTTCTTCTTCTTCTTCTTCTTCTTCTTATTATTATTATTATTATTATTCACGATCACAATCATCCTGTTTTTCATCGATTGCCTTGAGCAGGCACCAGTAACGTCTCATTCTTCCTAGCCCTGAGATTTTAAAAGAGCCATATTCAATGCTCTTTCAGGGCCAGGAGGATGAGACCTATCATTGTTACTGGTATTTGGCATATTGAGTATGACACCGAGTTTGCCAGACTCTGCCATGCAGGCAGCATACTTTCGGTAGGCTGCCGGGTTCTCCAAAGTAAAAACGAGATAATAAGATGTCTTATTATTGTTATTATTATCTTAAATTTTATTCAATCACCATGAGATAGTTACAAGCTTTCATGTTTGGGTTACAATCACACAATGAGACATCTCTCCACCAGTTCACATTCCCCACCACCAATATCCTTGGTGTACCCCGTCTTTCCCACCCTCCCCCTGCCTCTGTGGCAGACAATATTCCCCATACTCTCTCTACTTTTGGGAATTATGGTTTGCAATACAGACACTGAGAGGTTATCATGTTTGGTCCACTATCTACTTTCAGCACATATCTCCCATCCCAACCAGTTCCTCAAGCAATCATTTTCTTAGTGATCCCTTCTCTATTCCAGCTGCCTTCTCCCCTTTGCCCATGAGGCACGCTTCCAGCTATGGAGCAATCTTCCTGTCCTGTCCTGTGTATCTACTATTTTAAGTAGACTATATTTTAAATATCTGAATCCATAAATATATAAAGTTCATAGATACATGGTACTTTAAAATCTAGGATAACCATTGAAATGACTTTTAAGTTAATTTTAATTAATAAAACTGTAGTAAACACAAACTATTTAGAAATAAATCTTTAAAAATGACAATTTTACTTAAATTTTGGAAATAATTCTATTTTTTTTTTGTTTTCCTTCATTTTGGCAGCCTAGTTTGGCCTTGAGGCTTTATCAGCCTATCCTTCCTCATCCTTCTCAACGCTGCCATATTGGTGACGCCTTCAGGGTCAGGGGAATGAGACCCATTCTATTTTATGCTGCAGTAATAATATTTTGAGATTCTATAAATAATAAAAACAATCCAAATATTTAGATATTAATTATTAAAAGTTGCAAACTCCTTTTAAAATCATTTACCAAGGAAAACGTTATCTTGATCAAGAAATACATTAAAACAAAAAATATTTGAAGTTTGGCTGGAATGATATTACAGCTGATAGGATGCTTGTCTTTCACAAACCAACCCTTGTTGGATTCCTGACATCTGCTCCCCTGAGCCCCACCAGTACTCATCCCTGAGTACAAAGATAGAAGTAAGCCCTGGTACTGCTGTATTACCTCAATCTCTCACACAAAACACACCTGTATTTTTAAATACACTGATATTTCAAAATACAATTGTTAAAGTTATTTTATAAGATCAATCACCCGATGCACCTATTGTTCAATTAATTTATTTATCTGTACTTTTGTTTGTTCAGTCACTCATCTGATAGGGAAAATGAAAATTATACCTAAAAAAATAGATTAATTGCTATGGATAGCAGGTAATTTTGGTGGAATTCTCCAGGAGATTACCAAGTAATGAGATAAATGACAAATACCAGCATAAAATGATGTTTTATGTCACCTTTAATTTATCATTTGCTCAACAAATTATTGAGTTTATGTGATTATTCCTGCATTGGAAATCTATAGAAACGTTTAAGTGCAGCTAGTGGTAGATAATATGGAAGAATTTATCAGAAATCAATTTGCTACATAGCGCCTAAAACCACAGATATGAACTGAGAGCATTCGAAGGTAAAATAAGCTTTTAGGTTAAGAAGCTTGGTTTTCTAATCTTATTTTATAAAATAAGTTTTTAGGCATTTGAGGAAGAATATGGTGAGTAATAGACTATAAAATAAATGTATTTTAGATCCTTAGGACATTGTGTTTCATGATGGATTTGGAATTTCTGTTAGAGAATAATTGAAAAAAGTAATGAGTGTAGTACATGTATAAGTGGGCTATGTTTCAAGTTTTAGAAATTTAATGGAGTGGTTGAGTTGAAGATTTTCCATCAGAGCAGATCATAAGAAATAAGAATAGATGAGGCAGCTTTAATAAAGACAGTGGAAATATATATATATATATATATATATATATATATATATATATATATATGTCACTGTCACTGTCTTCCCATTGTTCATCAATTTGCTTGAGCAGGCTCAGTAACGTCTCCATTGTGAGACTTTGTTGTTACTGTGTTTGGCATATCAAATATGTCATGGGTAGCTTGTCAGGCGAGATACTCTCAGTAGCTTGCCGGGCTCTCCGAGAGGGGTGGAGGAATCAAACTCGGGTCAGCCATGTTGGCTGCATGCAAGGCAAATGCCCTACCCGCTGTGCTATTGCTCCAGCCCATATATATATATATATAAATATATATATATTTAATATCATTACTGTTTTTGACATATCGAATACACCATGGGGAACTTGCCAGGCTCTGCCTGTGCTGGCAAGATACTCTTGGTAGCTTGCTAGGCTCTCCAAGAGCATATATATGATTTTGTTACCTACTGTCTGAACCCCATCACATATGGTATGATAATTACGGAAAATGGGTAAGAAGTGTCTTATGATGCGTCGTGCGGCCTCAAAGCAGCTGCGCTGTCTGAAAAGCTACCTGGAGTGTGGCGGTATTTGGGTAGTGGAGGTTGGCTGCCAGGGCTGGGTCCCTTGGTGCGTAGAGGCAGGTCTCATTACCCTGACCCTGAAAGAGCCTCCAATCATTGGGAAAGACAAGTAAGGAGTGGTTGCTAAAATCTCAGGCTGCGAAGACTAGAGATGTTACTGGGACCTGCTCAAGTAGATTGACGGACAACAGGATGACAGTGATGTAGTGATGCAGTGACATATATATATATATATATATATATATATATATGAAGTTTATATTCATTCTTTAAACATATCAATACACTGTCCATACCGAAGTTTATTATGTTTCAATAAATTTCAGATATGGTAATGTTTTGCTTTTTAAAATGATTCGTGATAACAGATAAAACTATATGAATAAGAACAGTGACTTTTTGTTTTTATATATTTGAAGTAAGAAAGATGGAGTTTAAAAATTGAAATTCTATTACTGGAAAAAACTCCTTCAAACAGTGACACTATTTCCAGATTTATTGCTTGGATTCTGTTCGCATTTCTGTTCTGAAACTCCATTTACTATGGTTTCAGTAAAAATTTAGTCCAAGCTGAAACTTGGTATCCCAAACATCAGCACTGGAGCAATGGCTGTTTTTACCAATTTTCCAGAAGATTGATTTAGATTGTTTTATGTTGTATGACTGTGAAAGAACAAAACAGAAAAGGATTCACTGGCTTGATATTTTATTCTGTCTGTATGTGTTAACTCCTTTATTTCTGGAAACTTATTTATACTATTACAAATAGCTCATACTGATTAAAATGAATATAATCACATACTATTGTATAAAATTTCTGTAATAATAACAAAGTGATACTGTAAAAGTAATGAATGGCCAAATATCTTTGATTATCTTAAGTTTTTACAATATTGAATTATATTATGAAACCATACATGCTAATCCCAATTACAGAGCCAGTGATAGGATGCATAAGACCTGAATTCATTCCCCAGGTTCTAAAAAACAAACGTATATGCATATATATGCATATACACCTTACTATTGATTATATATTTACTGTTTATGGATATATATTCTTTACTACTGGTATATATACAGATGGTATATTTATATATATATCTCAATAGTAATACATAATCAATAGTATATATATATACATATACATATATATCACTTAATCACTTGACTACCCATCAATAGTTGATTTGCTGGAACGCGCACCAGTAATGTCTCCATTTGTCCCTGTCTTGTGCTAGTGTAGCCCAGTGATGTCTGTTCACTCTAGGAACACGAAGAGCCTCAAACCGATCGTTCATGATTTGATGAAGAAGTCTGACCATCTGGTAGGTGGGCGGCCACGAGGTCTTTTGACATCCCATGGAATCCAGTCGGTAACAGCTGTAGTCCAGCGGTAGTCTCTAAATCTCATTACGTGTCCAGCCCATCTGATTTTTGATGCCTTGGCAAATGAGAGAGCGTCCCTGATTCTTGATTGTCAACAGAGGTCGGAACTCCAGATTTTTTCTCTCATTTGAGTGAAACGTGATACTCCAAGTATAGCTCTTTCAATTCCTCTTTGGGAGACCCAAATAGCCAAATAGCGTTCTCATCCTATTTGCGCAGGGCCCAGGACTCTGAGGTGTATGTTAATGCAGCAAGAACAGTGGAATCAAAGAGATGTGCCTGGAGCTGGAGGTTCTTCGTCCTCTTAGCTATGTAGTAAGATATGGGCTGGAGCGATAGCACAGCGGGTAGGGTGTTTTTTTCTTGCACGTGGCCAATCGGTTTCGATTCCTCCGTCCTTGGAGAGACCAGCAAGCTACCGAGAATATCCTGCCCACATGGCAGTGCCTGGCAAGCTCCCTGTGGTGTATTAGATATGCCAAAAACAGTAACAACAAGTCTCACAATTTGTTCTTTGAAGTTACTGGTGCCCACTCAAGCAAATGGATAAACAATGAGAGGACATTGCTACAGTGCTACAGTAAGATATAACAAGTGTAAAGTCTAGTATGATATTGGCTATTTGAAGCTAAGGTGGAGTTAGTTAATTGTGCTTATTTTTCTTTCTGATTTGCAATGATACATATTTAGTAGCAGATTACATGTCATTGGACCAGAATATAGTTAGCTCACTATCTTTTCTGTTTCTTATTCTATATTCTATATTTATCTATATTCTATAGATAGCAGAGATCTCCACTGAATACACAAAAGTAATTGGATCGCAGAGCCAGTGTTTTAACGACCAACTGTAGAGAAATCAGTAGGGCAAAAGTGAGCAAGCAGGTACTACAGGGCTCAGTGATTGTGTGCAGAGACTGAACGTTGCAAAAGGTGAAAAGTAAAACTGGTCGCTGATCTGGGCAGCAGAGTTAGAATCATGGGTAGGAATCTTATTGTCCTATGAAGGCATCATAATCAAACCTGATTGAATTGAATCAAAGACCAGGGGCAGCATTCTTCAATATGTATTTCTAGTTGGCAGAACTTGGTTCACTGTACTGACAGGTCTAAACTCTGTATAGAAGGCAATGGAGACCCCTGGGTAGTGAGATGTGAGCTTCACAAGAAGAGAATGATTCTTGCCATCCCCGCAGAACTGAGATAGTAAACTTACTTCACAAAGTGGAACTAATGGTTGGTTGGTTGGTTTATTAAATGTATTTTTAAAACTTTTTAAATGTATGCAGTAATTGTTTTGGTTAATGTTGTATGGCTATTGAGTGTCATGCTCTTGTATACTTATGTTCAACATTAGAAATTTAATTTCCAAGATGATATTTTAAGTGACGTTTATCATCTTCCTGTAGATTTTATTCTTTGTTATCTGCTTATAAACATTATAAATTTTATTATAAAAGTATTGTGCATATAGAATTCACTTAATATATGGAGTTTTAAAAATTAATTTCAATATATTTGCTCATCCATTATGTACAAAATATTAGTGATCCACATATTAAATACAATCTATTAAATAATTAATAGAACTCTATAGAAATATTATATGTATAAAGCCTGTGAGAAATACAAAGACCTATGACATTATTCTGATTGGAGGAAGTTTTAGATCAAATGTGCAAATTAGGAAACATGCAAAAACAAAGTTATTTTCTTATTTTTATAACCTCTTAAAAGTCACTATACAATAAATATGTGTAAGCATATTTTAAGAATCTTAATGTGTGATATGATTTTTTGCCTACTTAAATCATATCAATATGCTTGACAGTATTTCTGTTAAGAGTTATAGATCACCTTTATAAAGTAAAGGAAGGAAAACCATTAATGCAAATATACATAAATTCCTACCTGGTGCTTACATAAAATGAAGTCAGATAAATCCAATAGTACTGTTGTTGCTAAATTATTTTTTTAAAAACAAATTTATATATCATTTTAATTATGCCAATAACTTTTTGATGTTTATAAAATATGACTGAAATCCACCAAGTAATTATTTTAGTTCTTTTTTTCCCCAGTATGAATCCCAGATATGCATTTGTGTGATTGATGAACCATTTAGAACCAATAGTATATTGGATAAATAATTTTTATACAGAGTTAAGTACTATTTAATGGATTTTTTACTTAGTGGTCAGTGCTTCTTATTTGCAACTAATATGAAATCCTCCAGAGGATTAAATGTTCAGATATTTGAAACATTAACTTTCCTACTAGTGGATGACAGACGCCTACTGGCTACTTAGGCTTGACCTGAGAGGGATCTATTTAAGGCTTTAGTTCATTTTTAGTCTTTGTGATATGTGGACACTTCTTTTGCAATCTCATAACATATCCTGATACTTTCTCTTCAGTTATTCCTAAAATAATATTTTAAAGTTTGAGTTTCTGTGTTTTGCAAAGATCAGTCATGGTAAATATCATATATTAGATGGTTTCAAAGCAATTTCTTAGAGTGAATTGACTTCAACAATAATATTGCTGTTTCTTATTTAGGTTCACTATAGGTTTGGAACTTACTACACAGAAACTTTAATATGGATGGTATCTGCTTTTGTATTCATTTGGAAACTGTAAAATAACAATGACAGTAGCTTCAGGGATAACTGATTCAGTATTTCAAATCACTTTGCAATTTACTATCATTTCTCTAAAAATTTTAGTAACTTTATGTTTGAAAGTGTTTCGTGTTCCACAGCGTCAAAATGGGACAACCTTTATTTTTTTTCTTTCCTTCTTTCATTTTTTTGTTTGTTTAGTTTCTTTCCCATGGGGCGTCCTGTACAGACACATTAAAGAGAACTTTCTACTTCAGTTAATCTTTGCTATGCTCATCTATAGACAGAGTTTGTCTCTTGGTTTTAATTCAATGTCCATACACTGAATAGCTCTTGTGTAGATAATGACAGTACAAGGTACTGAGATGAAGGAAACAAAGATTCTGTTCCAAGGGAATGGCAGTGAGTTGTAGCATATCTCTTTTGAAATATTAAAGGTTTTTCTTTATCCTTTCATTCTTGAAATGCTATAATAAATCAAACTACAGCTGATATCGTAAGCATTTACAAATCTGAATAAGCTGGTGGACATAAGATTTGTTTAAAATATTCATGAATATTTCTTTAGAAAGTTCTTGTCTTGTCAAATGCATTATCAAGAAATACTAGATAGAACAGTGGGTCGGGCATTTGCCAGATTCAGTCCCAGGCATCCCATATGGTCCCCTAGCACTCTCAGGAGTAATTCCTGAGCACAGAGCCAGGAATACCATTGAACGTCATCTGATAGCCCAACCTCTTCCCCCCCAAAAAAAGAAAGAAAAAGAAAACCCACGCAAAATTAAAACCTGTACTAATTTTGTCAAATTTTAATTTCTTGGTAATATATTTTGCTGTTTGCATATATTTACATATTTGTGTTTTCTAATCACTCAATTATTGTCTTCACCTAAAACCCAGTATTCTGAGTCACCTGAAATATAGGTAACTTGCCTAGGTTTATAGATTTTATCATTGAAGGAACACATATTAAAAGATAAGTATGCAGCTTTTTAAGTCTAGTTTTAAATCTAGATTATAAAAACCAAAAATACACAAAACCATATGACTTAGTAAGCTAATTTGATTCAGGGCATTTCTATAACTAAATTAAGTTCTCATCAAATATCAAATTCAAAATATTTAATATCTATGGTACTACTATAGGATACTAACATGCTATGTGAAATTACTTAGCTTCATTTCACTCTAATTTAGATGAATAAGGGATTATTATTCATAGGATACCTGACATACCAGTGCGTTGGATTTGTGTTTTGCTTTTAAATTCAGTGCATTTCACTTTACTCAGTAGAAATGGTTTAGATCTAAACTTTTATATTTGTTTGTGTTAAGTAATATAACTTAACCTCTGTTACATTATAGAATTTTGACAAAGTAGTCCAAAAAAATAGAGATAAATTATTTTTGTCAAGACGCACTGAAAATTGTAAGTTCTGTCAGTGGGACCAATGTTAGAAGATAAAATTGAACATAGGGAGTGAGTAACATGAGATTTTCCCTTTTGGTGATGCCTTGAAAAAAAATATGTAATAAACATATTTTAAATAAGTCATAGCTTTGAAAAGTGGTTGATATAGCGTGAGGTCTGATTTGGGAAATAAATTTATCTCCCACTGTTTTCCTCTGGCAACTGAATAAATCATATATATCAGAACATTTAGGAGAGGAACTACAAAACTGGTATTTTAAAAATGTGTGCTGTATCAGAATGGAGTGAAAAGTACAATTGTAGTCATATTTTTCATACTTATATATTGAATAAATATCACTTTTGAAAATACTTATGAGCATATGTCTTCATGAAATAAAAGTTAGCAAAAATGGCTATCTACATGATGTGTTGAAGGTAAGAATAAATTTTATGTGTTTAACTTAAAAGATTTAGAATTTTCCAATTTATTACATATTTTATAGTTGTTATGCTCTTTTAAAAAAGCATACAAGAAAAGTGAAGTCCATTTAAGAATATATAGCAATAACCTATTGCTTTGCTTCAAATATATGCATGCAATGGATTTTTAATTTTACACAATTTAAATTGTGCATAATTTAATTATAGAATTGACATTCTAACACTTCCCCTCAAAAAATGTGAATTAATTTTGGCCATAATTTTATTATACTCACTTTTAAGAAATAACAGAGGGAACTCATTTAGCACTCACCAAAGAACTTCCTTTGAAGGTATCACAGCTGAGAAAGTGATGCTGTTCGTCCACCAATCTTATTTGAGATTATCTACCAGTTGTAGATGATAACTCATACAGGGAGTTTTTGAGTATACTACTTTCTCAGTACATCTTCCTGATATTGAAATATAATTTAATGGTCTATTAGTAGCAATGCTTCAAATGCTTCAAATGAAATGAATAAAAATTATTTCTGTAAGTTCCCAAGGCCTATTTTTGCCTTGACTTGAGAATTCCTTCTACATGTATGAAATACAATATCAGTTTATGCTATAATTTTTATTTCAAGCAATGCTATAATCTGGAAAAGATAGAGATTGGAAGAGAAATCTGTATCCTAGCTTCTTAAACTATGTATTGCTTCCGATGTGGTTGTTTAACTTTTAAAAATTATTTAAAACAAATTTATGTTTATTCATCAGCAATCTTTGATTTGTGTACCTATTTTATATGCTGATATACAGAAGTTTACACAAACCTGAAGCTCTATTCCTTCTATACCTTTCTGTTTATAATATGTTTCCTCTTTGTTCAGATTAATAGAATTCTATTAATCTCCCCTCAAGTTCACTGATTCTGTTCTTCATCCTCACTGAACAATTGATTCAATCATGTGAATTTTTAATTTTGACCATTACACTTTTGATTTCCGTATTTGTATTAGGTTCTTCTTGCTAGAAATATTTTTGCTGATTGTTTTTCAAAATAAGAAGTAATTGTTTACTAGATTTTTTTTCATAAATTCTTTAATTTAAGAACTGGGTAATTTCAGCATCTGTTTCAACTCAGTGTTGATGTATAGTGATCATTTTTTCATTCAAGTTTTGTTTTTCCTGATATTTGTCTCACACAGCAGGTAGGCCATTTGCCTTGCACGCAGCCAACAACATGGCCGACCCGAGTTTGATTCCTCCACCCCTCTCAGAGAGAGAAACTTCCAGAAGCCAGGCTATCTGTTGGTACTAGGTGGTCATGTTTGAAAAATAAAACTACTGGACTCTGTGTCAGGCTGTTCTCACTTGTGGTGTCCCAGAGGGGTGCGTGTGAGATCCCTCCTCGCACCAAGGGACTCAGCCCTGGCAGCTAACCTCCAGTACCCAACCACCGCCACGCTCCAAGACACTTTCCGGACTGTGCGGCCGGAAAAATCATAAGACATTTCCTACCCATTTTCTATAATTACCACAACATATTTGTTGGAGTTCACAGAGCAGGCAACAAATGAGAGGGAAATATATATATATGTATATATATATATATATTTATATGATCCCGGAGAGCTACCGAGAGTATCCTATGGCACGGGTAGAACCTGGCAAGCTCCCAATAGTGTATTTGATAGGCCAAAACGAGTAACTATATCAGGTCTCATTCACCTGACCCTGAAATAACCTCCAATTGTTGAGAAAAATGAGTAAGGAGAGGCTGCTAACATCTCAGGGCTAAGACGAATAGAGATATTACTGGCGCCCGCTCGACTAAATCAACAAACAACGGGATGACAGTAATGACAGTGATGAAAATGTCAATTCTAAAACTCACATTTATTTCTGAGGAATTGCTTCACTGCTCCTGCTGCCCAGTAGGCATTATTTCTTAGTGGGCAGCAACAGTCTCCAGTCTATTGAGGAATGATTATTTTTGAAGGTCACTTATAATTAGTGATGGTCCCACTTAATTCCTCTCATTGGTGGCAAGACTTTCCCAATGTTTCTGACAGGACTCCCATTTGATCCATGATAAATTGATTCTGTATAAGCCACCTTCTAGTTCTTGGTTGTAATTAGAACTCAGTCATGCATTACCCTTTTTCTTTCTATTGGTTGTGATTCAGAATATTATTCCTCAGTTCCTGTTGTCTACATCCAGTGATCCTTTTATTTTCTACCTTGCAATGTTCTTCTGTAATTTCCTCTTCTTGCAAGGGTTTACAGCCTTGTTAGTGGGTCTGGAATGATATTTTAACTTCTTAATGTTTTGTTTCCCATAACTAATCAAGAGGAATAAAAATCACAAAACACCTAGAACTATGAAATCAAGTGATCTGCTTAATAGAATAGGTAATTTGAAGCAACAGATGCATTCTATATTAAAAATAATTAACAGATAGAATAATAGAGAAATTACCTTACCAGAAAAAAATTTTAATCATGGACTGCATTTTAGGTGTTTTACAATTGAATGTTGGATCTGGTTAAAATGAATATTTACAAGTAATCTGAAGAAACATTTTGATAGACTCAACGTGGACTGGGGAGATAATATAGGTGTTAAGATTTTTGCTTTGCGTGGGACCAACATTGACTCCATCTCTAGCATCACTTCACCCCTAAGGTGCCATTAGATTTGCCAGCCCCCTCGAAATCCCCCAAATATATATTTGGTTTTATTGTTAACCTTAATCAATTCTTCAGACATATTTTACCTAACTGTAAAATATTTTACCCTCTGTGTTTATAAGTAAAGACTTTTTGTAAAGTTCTTTGAGTAAGAAAGCTGTTTTGATCACTATTGAGAGCTACCTAATTCAAAGTTTTGTACTAAGATGCAATCATTTAATTAAAATTGATATTTGGAGCAGAAAAGCGATTGGACTATGTGTTAAACCGTGCCATCATGCCTGCCCAGAGGGGAAAGGGTGTTGCTCCATTCGCCCTCTCCTCTCTGGAAAGAAAGATGGCGGCCGTCAGGGAGCCTCGTGGACAGCAGGTTTGAGCCGGGGGTGGGGGGCGGCAGGGGCCTCATGGGAAGGGGGGCGTTTCGGTCCGTCCTTCACGCCCTACCGAGGTCACCAGTTGCCCCCCACGAGCGGCTCTCCGGCACGGCCACGGCCCCAGAAGCACAAGGTCTTAACGCAGAAAACCAGCCGTTTGGAGCAGAAAAGTGAATGGACTATATGTTAAACCGCGCCATCATGCCGGCCCAGAGGGGAAAGGGTATTGCTCCATTCGCCCTCTCCTCTCTGGAAAGAAAGATGGCGGCTGCCAGGGAGCCTCATGGACAGCTGGTTTGAGCCGGGGGTCGGGGGCGGCAGGGGCCTCATGGGAAGGGGGGCATTTCGGTCCGTGCTTCACACCCTACCGAGGTCACCAGTTGCCCCCCACGAGCGGCTCTCCGGCACGGCCACGACTCCAGAGCACAGAAACCAATCTCTTAACTATCTAACTTTTAATAGAAATACTTCCAGGGTAAATAAGTAAAATAGCAGAAATCCAAAACCACGTGGCCTCTATTGCGGCTGCAAGACATCATTTAATTCTTAAGCCCAGCTGTAGAAAGCAAATCATTTCACAATGCTTTTTCAGCATGTCTGATTGGGGGGGGCGTTGTAAACTCTAAATAATAATGGTGCATCCTTTATCGAAACAATGAATCTAGTCAAAGTAGATAGAGTGTTAACTAGAACTCATCATTCTCACAGGAACTGGGAGGGGTGGGAGGTGGGGTTCTATTGGGGTTCGCGGTTAAAAATAAATATTGGTAAAGGGAAATGTGTTTGATATTTACATGACTGAGACCTAAACCTGAAAGCTCTGTAACTTTTCCCATAGTGATTCAATAAATAAATAAATTATAAAAAAAAATTAGAAAAAAATGAAAAAAAATTGATAGCATTAGTGAAAATATAATTTTACTTTGATTTAAAATATTTTAACACATTGAAATAATCCTTTAAACTATTTTCAGGGCATATAATTTGATTTATGCATTTAATTTAGGGTGGGAGTGTGGAGGAATCTCCCCAGCAGTGCCCAGGAGGCCAGGAAGCTTCTCCCAGGAATCTTAGCCAACTAGCCCACTGATTAAGTATGAGGACCAGGTGGACTCCAGTACTAGCAATTATTTGGCCACCCCAGCAGTACTTGAGGCTTACAGGTTCTGGGGTGCTGGAGGCAAAAGAATCCTCCAGGGCTGCAGCCAATATGCTGGGTAGACATGCTGTCCTGGGGATCAAAGTGAGATTGGTCACATGCAAGCATGAACTTAAGCTCCTCTGCTATCTCTGTGGGCCCTGAACATAGAATTCAGCTATATGGCTAAAGAAAATATTTTGTGTTTTTTTTCTATAAACGCATAGTTTAAAAGGACTGAATTTTCCAAGCGGTATTACTCTCCATTTTCAATATTTATTTTCTTTTCAGCTTTAAGAGACAATAGAATCGAGCTGGTGCGGGCTTCCTGGCATGAACTGAGTATCAGTGTCAGTGATGTATCGCTTTCGGATGAAGGACAGTACACCTGCTCTTTATTTACAATGCCTGTCAAAACTTCCAAGGCCTATCTCACTGTTCTGGGTAAGTGCAAGGTTCTGACACTCTGTAATCACAAGCATAGCAATGTGTTTGCTACAGCAATATGATGCAATTAGCAAATTGTGTGTGTGCGTGTGTGTGTGTGTGTGTGTGTGTGTATGGTTAGACTAATAGATGTACTCTAACTTCCGTCCTGCTAGAATATAGCGAAAGACACTTGAAAACAATCGCTTTCCCATTTTATCAATTGGAGAAGGAAAGTGTAAAAATTTATATGACTTTGCAAGAGCACACAGCCATTGTTTCTTTGACAGCAGGTTCATTGTTTCAAACAAACTATCTCTGTGTCTAATCATTATAGTGTACACATGGCCCTTTCATAAGCGATAGAATAATGAGCATAATAAATTCAATATGTCTTTCAGATGCCCTTCCATTTTGTATGTCACCTTATGAGAGTCCTCTGGGTTCTTAAGGCTTAAAATATAACCTTTGTCTAGTTCAGTGCATTTAAATGACCCTGATATTTCGGTGTATTGTTTTTTTTTTTTTTGTCTTTTGACTCTATAGTTTTCTAGATTCCTAAATGAAGTACTTAATGTCACTTGTGCATGCAGCTTGTAGCTTCTTTGTGCTTTTATTCTCTAAATATTGGACCATTTTGCCAAAGGTTAAAGTGACACAAAAAGCAATACATTCATAGAGATTCTGAGGAAATAAAGTTGCAGTTCAGAGCTCTCTGTGATTCCACAGACGTCAGTGGCCCAATCAGCTGAAATTGCTGCAGTTCATTGAAACACACCTGTGTACTGCACACGTTAGAGGAATTTAAAGATTGATTTTTTTCCCCTGAACTTGTCTTCCTTTTTTGATAGATAAAGGCATAACATTGCATTTGAAGGAACTAATGCATGCTCTTCTTTGGGGTAGGACTATTAAAGTTAATCCAGCTAGTGAATTGCTTTTGTGCATAGGATATGAAATGTTTCTTTGCAATTCCCACTGGGACTATTTTATATAAATCTTTGCCAGCTTGGTACTAGATATTCAATATGCCCAATAAAATGCAGTATTTTGGGATAACAGCTGCCTAAAGTCAATGTAATGTTCTTGAGACCTCAAGAATATACAACTGACTGATTTCACCTTCTTAAATGGTGGTGTGATAGAATTTTCAGAAGTAATATGAATAATAGTAGGCATAAAAGAAAACTAGTTAGTTAATGAGAGCATATTGATGTGTCACTTTTCTTTGTTTTGATGTTATTAATTCTTTACCGTTGTTTTTCAACATTTGATTTTTGCAAACTGAATTAGATTTTTTTTTGATTTTTTTTTACATTTGATTCTTGCAAACTGAATTTTTTTTTATTTTATTTTTACATTTGATTCTTGCAAACTGAATTAGATATTACATATTTTACAATAAAAAACCTTTAAATCTACCTTTGATTGTGGGGTGTTTTATACAAAGACTACTAAAACTCTACCATGACTTCAGACTATTGAGCTCCAAGAATGTGTAATGTACTATCATTGAAATCACATGTGTATGCTATTTATATGCTTATTTATTATATGATTTTGCCTAGAAAGGATTTTAAGTGGCTAGCACTAAAATATAACTTTATTTCAATCCTAACACCAAGGTGCATTTTCTACTAAAAAGTAATAAAACGTAAGCATACCTAAAATATTTTTTAAAAAGTTACTCCAAAATGGAGTTGGAGTGATAGAACAGCGGTAGGGCGTTTGCCTTGCACGCAGCCAACATGGCCGACCCGAGTTCAATTCCTCGCCACTCTCGGAGAGCCTGGCAAGCTACCGAGAGTATCTCGCCCGCACGGCAGAGCCTGGCAAGCTCCCCGTGACGTATTCGATATGCCAATCACAGTAACAACAAAGTCTCCAATGGAGACGTTACTGGGCCCGCTTGAGCAAATCAACGAACAACGGGAGGGCCTTTACTGTTTACTTTACTCCAAAATGTATTTTCTTGTACAAAGTTAAAAGAAGATTAAAGTATTTTGAAGGCTTTAAGAGAAATGAATCAGAAATAAAAGGTGCCATTTTAGTTAAAACTTTTTTTTAACATAAAGAAAAGGTAAAGGAGAGAAAATTTACTTTGAGAATTTTTTTCCTCAAATGGCAAATCTATCTTTTTAAATACCTGTAATTATAAATATTAAAATATAAATGAATGGCTGTTTTTACGGGGCTGGAGCGATAGCACAGCAGTAGGGCGTTTGCCTTGCACGCAGCCAACATGGCCGACTTGAGTTCAATTCCTCTGCCCCTCTCGGAGAGCCCGGCAAGCTACCAAGAGTATCTCGCCTGCACGGCAGAGCCTGGCAAGCCACCCGTAATGTATTCGATATGCCAAACACAGTAACAAGTCTCATGATGGAGACGTTACTGGGCCCGCTCTAGCAAATCGTGGCTGTTTTTAAAATTTTCAAAGAGGACTTTTGCAAGTAAATTTATTTAGATTTTATTGATCTTTTGGTTAGTCTTGTGGCCACCCCCTCGGTGCTTAGGGCTTACTCTTGTTTCTGCACTCAAGGATCACTCTTTGCAAGGCTTGAGGAATCATATGGGGTTCCGGGGATGGAACCCAGGATTGCCTCATGTAAAGCAAGCACCTTCCTATTGTACTATCATGCCAGCCTTGGTAAATTTATTTTAAACAAATTTTTTGAGCTAAATACATTATAAATGCTTTAGGGCATATGCATACATAGACAGGATGTATATATACACATGCACATATAGAGAAAGACTATATGTAGAAACTATATATATGTATATATTCATGTATATCTTAAATATTTTTTATGCTATGGTAGTTTTTTTTTCTTTTTTAAAAGTTATGGTCAGTTAACTCTGTTGTGTTCTGTTTGTGAAATAAATAATCATAAGAATAAACCAATACCAGAGAATGATATTTACTTCATTCATCTTGAATTTCAGGTGTTCCTGACAAGCCTCAAATTAGTGGATTTTCATCACCGGTGATGGAGGGAGATTTGATGCAGCTGACTTGTAAAACATCTGGTAGTAAACCTGCAGCAGATATAAGATGGTTCAAAAATGATAAAGAGATTAAAGGTAAAAAGTCCACAAATAAATATGTTGAAAATAGCTGTGCTTGATACAGAACACAAAATATTTCTTTTTAAACAAGTCACTTTCTGCCCTGAGCAATAAATAGTACAGGAGGTAGGGCACTTGTGTTGCATCAATCCACCAAGGCTTGAACCTTGGTACCCTATATGGTGCCTTGAACACAGCCATGATCCCTGCGCACAGAACCAGGAATAAGCCCTTTAAACCACCAGGTGTAACCTCAAAACAAAAACAAACTGATCACTTTCTAATTGTGTGTCTTTTGCACTTTTTAATTGTGTGTCTTCTGAATGAGAGTATCCATTTCTTAAAGGAACGGCTTGTGTAAGATTTATCGTTATCAATTCTACACAATATAGTTTCCCTTTATTTAAAATAGATATAACAATAATGTATCCCTCGTTTATTATCATCTGAAGCAGTTGGAGTTGAACTCCAACTATGCCACAATAAGGGTAAATAAAATATGGCTGAGGGAAGATTGCTTAAGAGTAACTAGATAAACCCAGGTCTTCCTAACCCACAAATAACTGGTAGGAAGCAACCCACATCAATTAATCCAAATCTAGGAACCACTCTTTGAACCTCCAGAAACATAACCAGAAGGAGGGAGGGTATAAGCAATGTTTTCTGCACCCATCTTGAGTTCCAGAAGGAAGAGAATAACTAAGGACTGCTTTCCTTTCAACAACTTGCACAAACCCTATTAGCTTTGTGAGATCACACTGGGTACCATAGGAAATAGGAAAGGACATCCAGGCACGAGAAACCTTGAACAAGTTGCCTCTCAAAACCTCTTGATGTTGGTACACAGCTTCCTCTGAAAACTCATGATCTTAAGGTTCAGGTCAACCGTAGGTCTAGAATGGACGTGTGCTGCAAAGTTGTGCTTGAGATCTCCTGTGAATCACCCAGACCTGCCCAAAATTTAAAATATGATTTTAATGGCACTGGTAATTTTGAAAATTTCATTACATTCGTGACCGGTTTAAAATAGTTACCTTGAGAAGCCTTATTTAAACACCCTTAACTTTGGACCACAGAATATTTCCTAGCTCTGCTTTTTGTATAGTTGTATAGTTGTTGCTAGGTGTTGGTAAACACTAATATTCTGCTATAAAGTCAGAGCCTGAGTATTTTTCAAGTCACTGAACCCTAAACACCTAGGTTTTCTAGACCTTGGTATTATAGCAATTATGCAACCATATGACCACAAATTCTCAATGACTGTCCAATCCACACCAATTGGGTCAATGATCTCTTACTGGAATTAGTGAGTGTGACTCTCAAATTAGTACCTAGGCCTGCCGAAACCCTTACACTTAGCTGTTACATGCACCAGGCACAATAAATAGATGGAGGATTCTGCCTGTATTTATGGATAAAGATAAACTCCTATAAATAAGTATATAACAACTCTCTAAATGTCATCTGACTTCAAAGCATGATCTCAAAAATGCCCTATAAAACAAGAAACTCTATAGAAGACAACATCAACAAAAACAGAACTAGTTCAATTACAAATCATTACAGAAATGCTCAACAACAAAATGACAGAAACCAAGGATAGAATGAACTCAAAGTTATGGTAGAGGATATTATAAATAAAAATAGAACTGGGAAAAACACAACTTTAAAAACTGAAGAGATGGAGAGATTAATGCAGGGTATTAGGTGCATACCCTGCATGAAACCAACCCTAATTCAAGCATTGAAAATGGGTGTGGAGGTCCAGAGCAACAATGGGATGTCCTGGAAAATTCGTTCTACCACAGAACCTAAAGCAAACTTTTCAGTTGACAAAGAATCCCTGTGAAAGTTGACAGGCCCACTGAGCTCCACTCAGATCCCCTCTAAAATAAAAATTAATTGATAAAGAAATAAATCTCTAAGACATCAATAAAGGAAACAGTCCTAGAACATGGATCTCACAAAGGAGAGAGAAAGAGATGGTGAAGAATACTTAGTTCAAGAAATAAAATAATAGACAGGAAATCCCCCAAGCTGAGGAAGGAGACAGATACTCAGAATCAAGAAGCTCAGAATTTCAGACACAGGATTCTAATAGAAAAAACAAAACAGCACCAAGAAACAATATAATTTGAATGGAAAAAGTGAAAGATACAGATGGAATCCTTAAAGCAGCAGGAGAAAAGCAAAGACTCAATATAAGGAAATCTTTATAAGATTTAAAGTAGATTTGCCAAATAAAATTATAAGGTCAGAAGAGAATGGTGTAATATATCCAAAGTGAAAAGACCTTCTATCGGGAATTTTATCCAGTAGGTTATCACTCACAGTAAAAGGAGTGATACAAAACTTTTCAGATAAAAACAACTAAAGAAATTACTGGACGCTGAACCAGTTCTGTGAGAAATACTAAGTGGTTTCCTATAAAAGAAATCCCACTGGTATGTAACAAGATAATAAACATAAAACAGTAAAATATAGAAAAGAACAAGTGTACGAATGTGTCTGTTAGAGTGAACTTGATACTCTTTAAGTACAATAGAGGATATAAACTTAGAACTTTGGGTGCAAACATCATGGTAACATTAATACAAAAATTCTGGAAGAAACAATCAGGATGAGGCAAATAACACTCATCATTATAAAAAAGGCATGAGGATAAAGTAAGAGAACGTCACATAACAAAGAGAAGCTTGACTATCACCAGAATCCTCAGGGAAAAAATGCAATATATAGATTTATAGCAAATTTAGTCCAGCAGATTGAACTCACTAATCAAATGACATAGTGGCCCTGTAGGTTAAGAAACAAAAACTAACCTTCTTTGCTAATAGGGTGTGCATTTAAGTGATAAACACAGGCTCAAAAGGTAGGGGGAAAATCATACAAACAAATGAAGGCCTAAGTAAAGCGGGTACAGACATTCTTATATCAGATAGAATTAATTTTAAATGAAAAATGATAAAAGACATATTGGTATATACGTGCATATAATAACTATTGAATTAAATTAGTTGTTTAAGTTAAAAAAGAATAAATTTGGTTTATCAATCTAATCTTACTTTTTTGGGGGGAAGCACACCCCATGGTACCTCAAGGCTTACTCTTGGCTCTGCATTCAGTGATCACTCCTAGCAGCTTTGGCGCACCATGAGAAGTTCCAAGAATCAAATTTGTATTTGTTGCTTGCAAGGCAAGAACCTTATGCCCTGTCTTATTGCTTCAGACCCTCTAATCTCACATTTAAGAAACTAGGAAAAGAACAATGAAAAGCCTCAGTCAGTCAGAGAAAACAACAACAACAAAATAACATAATAACAACAATAACAAAATAACATTTTGAGCGGATATAAATTAAATAGAAATGAAAACTATGAAATATTCGTGGAAAACACTACTTCTGTGAAAAAATAAGAGACTCATGAGATAAAAAGTCTCAAGAAATTAAGAAAAGGGAGAAGCAGTCTGTGATAGTACAAGAATGAAAGTGCATATAAACCTTACCTGGGTTTAATTACCTACATCATGTGGTTCCTGAACATTTCCAGGTGCGGTCTTATATTCCTCTAAACATCTCCTCTCCTTTCCCTATTCTACCTCCTCAATTCCCAGTTCAATTCATATATGTTTGCATTGGGGAATTTCTAATCCCTTTCTTTGTTTCTTTGTACTCTGCATATAAGCACAATTACCTGGTATTTACCCTTTACTTTCTAACTCAAGTCATTTAACATGACAGCATCCAAATTCCATTAAGCTGCAAATTTTCATCTTTTCTCATACATAGTTAATATTCAGTTGTGGTGTGTGTGTGATCCCATCCAGTAGGGTATCTTTATATTAGATCTGATTTCTTACTGAGTGAAGTGGTTTTAAATTTGTTACAGTTCTTTTCTTATTTCTGTTTTTATTTTCTTTGTCAATGGAGTCATACTGAATAACATCTAAAGTAAAAATCTTGGAGAATCTTGCCTATGTTTTTCTCCATATAGTTTATAAAGGCAGGCTTAATATCCATTTTGAATTTACTGCAATGCATAGAATGAGATAGGTGTTTAAATTCATTTGTGTGCGTGTGATTATTTCCTCAGTGTCATTTGTAAAAGAAGATCCTTTTGCTTAGGAAGTGAATTATTTTTTAATCCAAAACTTTATTTTTAAAAGCACAGTGAATTACAAAATTACTCATATAGTTGGGTTTTTGTCATACAATATCCCATCTCCAATCCTGCCACCAGTGTCTTCTCCTCTCCTTAGTGTTCCCAGACTCCCTCTCCCCCCCGCCCCACTCCAGCCCCAGCCACTGTGAATTCTTACACAATAAAGGTTTCTTCTTTCTTCAAAGCTTGGTTACATTCAAATGTTATTTTTGAGTACTTACCTTCACTTGGGCTGGAGCAATAGCACAGCGGTAGGGCATTTGCCTTGCTGATCCAGGTTTGATTCCTTTGCCCCTCTCGGAGATCCCAGCAAGCTACCGAAAGAATCTCACCCACAAGGCAAAGCCTGGCAAGCTACTCGTGAAGTATTCGATATGTCAAGCACAGTAACAAGTGTCACAATAGAGACATTACTGGGCCCGCTTGAACAAATCAATGACAGGAGGACAGTGACAGTGACAGTGACCTTCACTTGATTATTTTTATTTAAAAACCTCTAAAGAAAGGGTATATATGATGCATTCATATATTCATGTGATTGAAACATGCAATTGAAGTAACTGTGACATTTTTCTGAAATATTCAAAAGACAGATAACCTGAAAGTTGGAGACTAGATAAATAATAAAAATTCTGTTATTTGCAGATTTATCCAGAGGTTTAATTCTCTAGGGAAAATGAGCTTTGTTATATACCCTTTATATTTAAATGAAAAAAAATTGCAATGTTCAATTTCCAATTGTTGTTTTTATTTTTGGACATATCTGGCAGTGCTCAGAGCTAACTCCTGGCTCTGTGCTCGGGGATTACTGCTATTGAAATTCTGGGATCATGGGGTTCCAGGAATCAAACCCATGTAGGGCATTTTCAAGGCGAGTGTCCTGTCCATTATTTTATTGCTCCAGTTCTCATCTGTTTCTTTTTCTACCATGAGAGTGTCTTAGACATGCCTATAGTACTTCTAGAAAACTACTTTCATCACCAAGATGCCATTTTACAGCTTTTAATCTTCTGTCTAGCAAGGATAAATTAATATTTCTCCTGTCATGTATGAAAAAGGTATTCATTGTCTCCCTTAAGTTCCCCAAGGATTTATATAAACTTGTCATCCCCATGTATAAATTTAGTAATCTGTGCTTTGAGTATTTGCTATAAAAAGCATGTTTTTGTGGTAGATTTTACATTCGTTTATATAGAACATTATGATAAACTTCAGACATTGTAGGATTCTGTGATAATCCTCTCTTATTTTATAAGGAACTGATATATGTATATGTATATTTGTATTTGTTTATATATGTATGTATATATATGTTTGCATATTATCTACAAATATATATATCATTACCTTGATCATGCTAACTTATATGGCAAAAGTAATCTAAGAGTATAATTATAGGTCTCTTTTGTGTTCATCAAAGAGAATATCAAGGGCAGGCCTGATACATTGAGGTGAAGTAGTTATAATAGGATGAAGATTTAAAGAGATATTCTCTTCCTACCTAGAAGAAATCAATTAGTTCTCAAGTAATCATTCATAAAGGTCATGTGGCAAACAGCAATGAATGATCTTTATGAGCTCAATCATATTTTTATTTTTAAATCATTTATTATTATTTTTTGAAAAAAATGAATCACCATGAGGTACAGTTACAGACTTACAAACTTTCATGCTTACATTTCGGTCATACAATGATAGAGTACCCATCCTTCCACCAGTGCCCATTCTTTACCACCAATTATCCCAGTATCACTCCCAGTACCCCCATACAATCCCCCCAGACCCCACCCCGCCTCTGTGGCAGGGCATTCCCTTTTTGAGCTCAATCATATTTCTTTGATGAGTGTTTGTGATAGTTGCCAAGAACCTCAGATATATCACCTCAAGAAAATGAATTTTCCAGGAATTAGTGAATTTAAAAAAGACACTAAATTCAGATGGGAAGAATTGCTCTATGACAGTGAGTGAAGAACTAGTCTAGACCCTTTCTAGACTCATTTCTATAGAAATTCTGGAATAATAAAAGCATGTTGCCTTAAGCCACCAAGCATGTGGTGATTTTTCATTCATTAGTAAAAGGAAACTACAATCTTGGAAAACAGTATAACTTCTCATGATCATACATATGGCAAAAATTGTACATGAATATTTTGATTCTGAAATTTAGCATTTCTATTTGGGAGAAAAACTGAAGGCTCGAGCAGTAGTAAGGGGGCATTTCAATACCCATGCTAACGAAATAATGGATGCAAGGGAAATCTTGTATGAATTTTTATTCTGAAAGAGATGGCTTTATAAAAGGACAGAAATGTTAGGTGAATGATTCTGAGAGATGGTGACAAGTATAAAAGCAAAACAATATGGGTTTTGATTTGGTAAATGAAACTATGACAAGGAAAAAGATTAGGAGATTGTATAAAATTGTGAGTCCTTTTATTCTTTAAAACAATGGTATTATGGCAAGGGAGATAGTTCAAAGTGTTGGCACACAACCATTGCTGGCAGAGGACTGGACTAGGACCAATAGCACCACATGGTTTCCTGAGCACAACTGAATCTAACCACGGTGCCCCCAACATTGCCAGGCCCAAGCACCTTTACATCACTGACCTAAACACTGAATCCTCACACTGTAGGCCTACCACGTGGCACCCTTGAGTCTTTTGAGCACTGCTTGGTACCCCATATATATATATATATATATACACACACACATATAGCATTGTAGCACTGTCCTCCTGTTGTTCATCAATTTGCTCTAGCAGGCACCAGTAACATCTCACAACAAATTGTGAGACTTGTTACTGTTTTTGGCACATTGAACACTTCACGGGTAGCTTGTCACACTTTGCCGTGCATGCGAAATACTCTTGGTAGTTTGCTGTGCTCTCCGAGAGGGGCGGAGGAATAGAACTCAGTTCGGCCACGTGCAAGGCAAATGCCCTAACCACTGTGCTATCGCTCCAGTCTATGGCCATACCACCCTGAACGTGCCTGATCTCTTCTGATAAATAAATAAATATATATATATATATATATATATATATATATATATTACAAAATCATTCTTAAGGAGACATAGCTAGGAATGTTTACCCATAAAATGTCTATCACCTTATAATAAAGAGTTTCTTAATTTTAATTTTTAGTCATGCATTCAATAATTTTTTTATAAAATTTCTCAAATTCCCTCCTTCCTAAAATAATGATATGTAATAGCCTGCACACCCACCAATGCCTGACTTTGTGATAAATTATTGAAGCTTACCCCTGCACATAATTACATTGTGTGTATTCTGTTAAGTTTATGCATCACTTGCTTCACATTTGACCATCCAGCTTAAGCTGGCTTTATCTTTAGTTGCCTGTATGAACAGGATTTCTGATATGTATTTTGATATCATAACATAGCAACTCATTTTCAATTTAGATGTAGTGTGATTTTGTTGGAAACTACTTACAAAAAGATATTTAAGCACTTGGAAACAAGTCTAAATTTTGAATGCTGTGTATCTCAAATAAAATAAATAAATAAATAAAAGTGGCCTTTAGTCTACTTTAATTAGAATTACCTGAGGTGCTAAAGTAAAGTAAAGTAAGTAAAGGCCCTCCCGTTGATCATCGATTTGCTCGAGCGGGCCCAGTAACGTCTCCATTGGAGACTTTGTTGTTACTGTGTCTGGCATATCGAATACTCTCGGTAGCTTGCTGGGCTCTCTGAGAGGGGCGGAGGAATCGAACTCGGGTTGGCCATGTTGGCTGCATGCAAGGCAGACGCCCTACCCGCTGTGCTATCGCTCCAGCCCGAGGTGCTAACTTGAAAAATTCAGTTTGTTGGTCTCAATGCAGACTTAAAATGTGAACTAGGTATTTCAGGTCTAGAAAACATTTAGTCAGTAAAAATGTATTTCTTCAGCAACTTGGTAATAGCTCACTATGGTTTGCTATTACTATAATTAAAGACCAATAAGGAAGGTATTAATTGATATCAGGAAAGAAAGGGAGAGAACCCAACTTATTAAATTCAAAAATTGAATCCTAACACTCTAGGTATTTTCAAATTCTATTCTTATAAGTCTATAAAATTGAATCAAAATATACCTTAATGTTTCAATATTTCTGAAAACTGCTTTAACAATTCTTTTTATAAGCTAACATCTTAACAATGGTCTGTGATAGTTTTGTTTGTTTCATATTTCTTTTATGAACTCTGTGGAATCTACTTTGAAAAGCTGCAGATTGTATTCTTTAAATATTCTATTAGGTGTACACAGCTAGTTTTATTTTCTGCTTCATTTAATATCAGCTCTAGAAAACTTTAATTTGCAATGACTGAAATATTAACACGTAATATAGTGATTATAAATCCTCTGAAGCTAAACATAAAATTAAAAAGGCATATTTGTGCCTTCTAAGTTAAAATTTCTATATTTTATCTGGATAAAGATTAATTCAAGGTTTTTATTTATTTAGTTATTTACTTATTTATGTCACACCTGGCAGTGCTCAGATGCTGCTCCTCGCTTGGTATTCAGGGAACATTATCGTTCCGAAGATAGACCCTGAGATTCCTTCATGCAAAGCATGCACTCCATCCCTTGAAGTCATTTCTCAGCACCTCAAAAATATTAGTGTTTAAAAGTATTTATAAATGAGGACTTGTGTGGTTTTCTTCATACTCTTACTCTTTGAATAGCACTGACCATTTAAATCTGATTCATACTGAATACATATCAAAACAAAAAATAAGATAATATTAATGATATAAATTTATAAGTGAAATGTGTTTGTGATGGAGGAATACACAAATAAGCATATATTTGAATTTTCTAAATGTTGTCAGATGTATTACATCAAATCTCTGCAGACTGCATGTGAAATACGTTAAGTACATTTTAGAAAGAGATAAAGTGACTGTTCTTTGTAAGTTTGAGTATTTGATAAAGTGGATGCCAAAACTCATTGAGTAAATTATCTTTGTCATATTTAAAATAAATTATCTTCCTTGTATTTAAAATTTTCTTCCTATATTTTCATTCTTATACTTAAAATTAGTATTACATACTAATACTTCATATTTAAAGTGTACATACTAATAAAACCATCACTACACTCGAGATGTTGAAGATATTCATTAATTAAAAAGCTTGTGGGTGTTTCTTTTTATTAACTTCACTTTGACCTCCTCTACCTCCATCAAACTTCATCCCCAGGAAATTCCATGCTATGTCTTTAAACATTCATTTGCATATACTAGGATATTATATTAATCAAATTCCATAGCATATTGTTATTTTATTCAGATTGATTCTACTCAACATTAATATTTTGAGATTCATCATGTGATTGCATATGTAAAGACTTTTTCATTGTTATTGAATAATTATCTATTATAAGGGCTGGAGTGATAGCGCAGCACGCGACCTACATGGTCGACCCTGGTTCGATTCCTCCGCCCCTCTCAGAGAGCCCTAGCAAGGTACTGAGAGTATCTCACCCACACAGCAAAGCCTGGCAAACTCCCCGTGATGTATTCAATATGCCAAAAACAGTAACAATAAGTCTCACAATTTGTTGTGAGACATAGACATTACTGTTGGCCACTCGAGCAAATCGATGAACAATGGAAGGACAGTACCATAGTGCTATCTATTATGTGGATTTATACTGCTCATTATTTTCTAGAGATATACTTTGGGTTGTTTTCAGTTTTTTCCCATTGCAGTCAAGCTTCCATGAATCTTTATGTGTAGCTTTTTTTTTAATCTATAAATATATTTGTTTTCTTGGGTAACTGCCTAGGAGCAAAATCTCTGAATCATATGCTAGACAGCTTTTTAAAAATTGTTTTGGGATGCTGCCTTTTTACATTTAAAAAAGTGAGGTATCATGATATATGATATTATTAATATGTCTTAGGATACTCTGTTATTGTACCATATCCATAACCAGAATGCCGGTATCTCTTCACCTCTGTTGCTAGGCACCTTATCTGCCAACCTATCTACAACCTCCCTGCTGGAGCCTTTAAGAAATAACTATACACTCTATTCTATCCAAAATGATCACTATTTCTTTTTAATCATATCAAGTCATCTTATATAATATAATATTTTGTTTTCTGTAACAAGTGGACAGATATATACATTTATATATATATATTACTACAGAAATATTGAATCATTAAAATGCCATGTGTATGGTTGATGGTATGGTATGGGTGCATCATGAATTTCTTGAATACTGTTTGCTAGAAACTAATACCTGATCCATCATAAAAACACTTTTAACAAATATTAATGGAAAATGTTCTTAAAGTTCAAGTTCTAGACATCAGTATACAGGGTGTACAAGACCTGAACTTTGAAAAATGTAATATAAAGGAATAAATATATTTAAAAATTATAAAGCTAGAATAGAATAGAAGCAGTGAACAGAAGAAGAAAGGAGGAAAGAGACAGAGAGTATGTAAGAGAGAAAATTTGTGTGTATGTGTATCTGAGAGAGAGAGAGAGAGAGATAGAGAGAGAGAACAATTGGTTACATAGTATCAATGTATCCACTAGGTCTTGCTCTGTCAAAATATGGCTTATATCCCACAGCAGAATTTTAGGCTCCACCTCTCAACATAGTGAATGAGAATCTGCATTTTTGCAAGACCCCAAAGTAATTTTTATGCACATTTCATTTTAAGGAAAACTGCTCTACCTCACAATATTGTGTATTGATATGCCAAAGAGAAAAAGAAAGAAAGGAAAAGAATAAAACAAAGAGAAAAAGAAAACTTATTTAAAGCATAAAATGATTATGAAAATGATATCACCAAACTAGGCAACATAAAGAAAACCTTTTCTAATTCCACAGTCATATAACACAACAGCTATTTTATAAAGATATCAATTAGGAAAAGATACAGTTTTACTTTTCTCCTGGTATCTGAGGACAGGGAGAGGAGTGAAATACAGGGAAAGAAAATGATTGGCTCTAGTCAGTGCTATTTCCTTTCATCTTATGCTAACTAATCTAATAAGACTATTGAGCTGTCACACAAGCTAATATTAAAAGCAACAAATTATACCTTTGTTTATTTCATTTCATTGGAGATCATTAAAATTTTATGTTATATACTATCTCTATCAGATTTTATGTGTCTAATTAATATTGCATTAAATTATACTTTTAGGAAGAAAATAGCTAAAAGAAGCAGATGTGTGAGTTCTTAAAATGCAGCTGTTATTAGAAGTAAACAATTAGAAGCAATGATTTTGAGTAATTTCTCATGTAGTCTATATCATAATTATACAAGGAGTTAATCAAGGAACCCAGGCTATATAGCACAGCAGGTAGGGCACTTGCTTTGCACGCAGCCAGCCCGGATTCAATTCCAGGCACCTTGTACAGTTCCTCGAGGCTTCCAGGAGTGATCGTTGAATGCACAGATAGGAGTAAATCCTGAATATCACAGTTTGTGCCCGAATTCCCCCCCCAAAAAAGAAGTTTATCAAGATAACTTTTTATGTTACAACTACAGAGTTATGAACAAGAAGGCATGGACATAGATTAATAGTGTATAAAAAGTATAAAACAAGATATTTTGAATAAATTTATGATATATCAAAAGTAGAAAAAAATCACAACTTATTTGCTGTATCAGAGAACTAAAATTGTGTTCATAACCTTCTGACATGTTAAAGAGATCACTCATTTTGTCTTATGTTTTATAAAAACAATGCTAAAAATATTTTCAAATACAAAAATCTCAGAAAGAAGCAAAAATGTCACTAAATTCCTTTCCTACAAAGAAAGATGATCTCCATTTTCAC
Organism: Sorex fumeus; assembly: GCF_029834395.1. Lineage (NCBI taxonomy): Eukaryota > Metazoa > Chordata > Mammalia > Eulipotyphla > Soricidae > Sorex > Sorex fumeus. The sequence goes on along the minus strand of NW_026606172.1, from coordinate 6,883,517 downwards.
CAATTTAAGATAAAACTGAATTCATGAATAATAAATAAAAATAACAGTATAATAAATATAACAGTATAATAAAATATAAAAAAATAAAACAGTATAATAAAAATAACAGAATAATAAAAAAATGACACTAAGTAAGTTCACATACTGAGGCAAAAATTCCCATTTAATCAGAATTCCCATTTAATCAGAAATGATTAAAGTAAGTTCAAATAAGTAAGTTTGAAGAATATTTATTATAAATTTTATTGTGTAACGTCTCCATTGGAGATTTTGTTGTTACTGTGTTTGGCATATCGAATATGTCATGGGGAGCTTGCCAGGCTCTGCCGTGCGGGCGAGATACTCTCGGTAGCTTGCTGGGCTCTCTGAGAGGGGCGGAGGAATCGAACTAGGGTTGGCCATGTTGGCTGCGTGCAAGGCAAACGCCCTACTACTGTGTGTATTTATAGAATTCATATGCACAATACATTTTTTCTTTTGGGGAGTCACACCCGGTGATGCTCAGGGGTTATTCCTGGTTCTGCCCTCAGGAATTACTCCTGGCGGTGCTATGGGATCATATGGGATGCCGGGGATCGAACCCAGGTTGGCCACGTGCAAGGCAAATGCCCTACCCACTGTGCTATCGCTCCGGCTCCCAATAATTTTTTTCTTAACCAAAGACGACAAGTTTCTCATTTAGTTATTCTTAGCAAACTGTGTACATCTTAAAATTTCAAGGTATTTACTGTAGCTCTTATCTATTATATTCTTTTAGGTACAACACAATAGTTGTCTATTTGCTCTTCCCAAATGGACTTGTTACTCAAAGAATTAAGGTTATCTTTAGTAAACTTATAGTTCTTTTATTTGACATTTCTTAAATAAAAATATTTAATTTTTTATTTCTCAAAGTTGAGAAGAGAAAATGTGAAATTAGCACATACCAACTTTCTAAGAATATGTAAATATAGGGTGACTTCCATATATGTCTGGATAAAAATCTGCTGCTGTTTGAATGTCACGCAATTGAAAAAATTCTGTTTACTTTTCAGATGTGAAATATCTAAAAGAAGAGGATGCCAATCGTAAGACATTCACTGTTAGTAGCACTCTGGATTTTCGAGTGGACCGGAGTGATGATGGTGTGGCAGTGATATGCAGAGTAGACCACGAATCCCTCAATGCCACCCCACAAGTGGCAATGCAGGTGCTAGAAATACACTGTACGTAAATGCTGTTCCTTCTTCTTTTAGCATAAGAGAAAATCTCTTCATTTACATTTAAAATCATTTCCAATTTACCTGAAGCTTCCGCAAATGTGCAATAAAATCTACTGCAAATTGAAACAGAACTACTCTTATTTGAATGAACCGTTTTCAAAGGAACGTGATCTTTGCCTGAATATCTTTCTAGACAGGAAGATAACTTAAAATATCATATCATAGGATGATATCATAAGAAATGTTATCATAATGATATCATCATGCCCAGCTAATTATTCCAAAATTGTGTTTTTTATCTTTGTATATTGTATACATTCATGGGTCTGAATGACTTGAGGTTTTAGTAGAATCAATGAGAGCTAGATATGTGAGAAATGTTTTGATAAACAATATAGTATGTTCTGTGTTTTTAGTATTTTAGTTTTAGGGCCATACCTGGTAGTGCTTAGGGCTTCCTTTTGGCTCTGTGGTCCTGGTAAGGCCCAGAGGACTATATGTAGTGCCGGGATTTGAAGTCAGGTCAGCTTTGTGCAAGGGAATCACCTTACTGGCCCTCTCTCCCTCCCCCCATACGTGTTTTTTAAGGTATACTTAAAAAATCTCTATGAAGCATACAAATTGTGGATTAGTGCAGGAATGTACATATAATATATATATATATATAATAAATATATAGCACTGTAGCACTGTCCTCCTGTTGTTCATCGATTTGCTCGAGTGGGCCCAGTAACATTGTGAGACTTATTACTGTGTTCAGCATAGCAAATACATAACGGGTAGCTCTCGGTAGCTTGTCGGGCTCTCCAAGAGCGGTGAAGGAATCAAACTCGGGTTGACCGCCCGGCCTCATGCAAGGAAAACACCCTACTCACTGTGCTATCGCTCTAGCCCATATATGGCTCTATTTTGGGAAAATCTCTTGTTAGTGTTACATTCTAATACTGCCCCTTATTTCCAGACATATGGGAACTTATGAAGACAGTAAGAATTAGCCTCTCTCCCACAGCAAGCTGAAAGTATGGTCTGTAAATAAAAGGTCTCTTTTCCAGCTTATTTTCTAGCTTTTTCCATGTAAAACAGACACTTAAAAAGGTCTTTAATGATCATATGTAGTAATAAACTCTGTGGAAGTGTCCATTTTAGTCCTAGATCTATCATGACAGTGGTCAGGAAAATCCCCAGCTAACTAATGGTTAGCTTGGCTTGTCATTCAGTGTGAAAACTCAAGGATCCTTAGATTCTATGAGGTGCAAGAAATCAAACAGAGGTGGGAAGCTTCAAAGAAACTTAAATCTTGTACCACCTACCAGTCCTCAGCATCATTATTTATAGGTGGTAATAGCAGTATTCTTCTTCTGGGAGCTGGGTTTTATAGTCTCTGAGTCTTGGCCTCTGATGGGATTACACGGTGCCAGGGGGCCAGTTGGTGGGTGTGACCCCCACCTACTGGAATTTGGAGGATCTGGGTGGAGGCTGCTCGGCCCAAATCTGAGTAGGCTTGGAGATCTCGGCCCCGGAACCCGCGTGGCTTTGTCCCTCTGCCAGTACCTTCATGTGTGCAGAGCAGAGTGGTCTCAGCATGGTGGTGCCCTCTGCCGCCAGGGCCCCTTGGAGGGGAGCGGGTTGAGCTTTCCTCCCCGCCCCGACCAGGGCTCTGGCAGCCAAAGACCTCTAGACCAGCCACCACCATGCTGAGACCACTCTCGGCACACATGAAGGTACTGGAAGAGGGACAAAGTCACGCGGGTTCCGGGGCTGAGATCTCCAAGCCTACTCAGATTTGGGCCGAGCAGCCTCCACCCAGATCCTCCAAATTCCAGTAGGCGGGGGTCACACCCACCAACTGGCCCCCTGGCGCCGTGTAATCCCATCAGTGGCCAAGACTCAGAGACTATAAAACCCAGCTCCTGGAACCAACATCTTATTATGACATTTTATTATCTCATTCCTACTTTGGACAAACTGGCAGGCTACCGAATGTAGCCTGCCCACACAGCAGAGTCTGGCAAACTCCCTGTGGCGTACCCAATATGCCAAATACCAGTAACAATGATGGGTCTCATTCTCCTAAAGAGCCTTGAATATAATCTCAGGACTAGGATGAAGGAGACGTTACTGGGGCCTGCTCGAGGCAATCGACGATTAACAGGATGATTTGTGATTTGTGATTTGTGAATAGCAGTATTAACTAAATGACTCCATTATATGGAAGACAGTGATTTATATAATACTCAGGTGAGTATCTAATCTCATTAGGTTTCTAGGTTATCATTCAAATAACCTGGCAAGAAATTGTTCTCTGTATTCACAATTAATAAAGACAATTAAAATTATAGATATTGAACATGTTCAAAAATGAGCAAATGGTGGATTATTATCTATCATATAATTGGTAGTATTTTTCTAAGTTTATGTAACATTGTAGACAGTCTTTAAATATTTGTAAAAAAATAATTGAAGGGTACAAGAAATACAGGGTACAGGGGTTAATGTACTGCATTGGATACAACTGTCTCTGGTTCAACCGCAGGTCTCCTTATGGAACCTGGAGAGGCCAGAGTACTCTGAGTACCTCCAGGTGCGACCCAAAAACAAAAAAAAAATTATGGCTGGAGTGATAGTATAGTATATAGGGTACTTGCATGTGACCAACCCACCTTCAAACCATGCACCTGATATGCTCCCCTGATCCCTGTGAGCAGTGATTCCCTATCAGGAGTAACCATGGAGCACTTCCAATGTGAAACCCCCCCCCCCAAAAGCAAAAGTAAGACATTTTAAATGAATTAATAATAATGTTTAAATAATTATAAGATAATAGAGCACAGGGATTATACATTCAAGTTATATTGCTCAATTTTTCAAATATTAAGATCATTTTAAATCTTTGATAAAAGTCACCATTTGAAGTAAAGATTTATGTGTTCTATAAAATTACATTATCCTAAAAAGCTGAACTTAAATACTGATTTCTAACATGCTTAATTTTACTTTGTTTTCATTTATTTTTTCAATAAGGATTTACTTCAATAAGGATTCAATAAGTTCTTTAAGTAACAAATATTATTTGGGACATGAAGTTATATAAATAATAATAAAAAATTACTATCACTATCACCCTGTTGTTCATTGATTTGCTTGAGCGGGCGCCAGTAACATTTCCATTCGTCCCTGTCACGTGCTAGTATAGCCCGATGGCATATTGGAGTCTCTTTCGGGATCAGGGGAATGAGGACCATCATTGTTACTGTATTTGGCATATTGAGTACGCCACAGATAGCTTGCCAGGCTCTGCCATGCGGGTGAATAATCTTGTGGAACCTGAGGAAGCAGTAGAAATGCACTTAATGAAAAATGTACAACTCAAAACAAAAATTGAAATAATTTCTAAGTGCCAAAGTCACTGCAACCACCGACAGCAGAAGACTCCAGCTTTTTTTCCCCAGTGTCCATTGTTTGTAGCAATAACAAAAACAGTTGCATACAACACAAATATACAGCAAGAAGTAAAAGCAAAATAGATACAACAGATTGCATGCTATGTATTAAGTAGCACTGTAGCACTGTCCTCCAGTTGTTCATCAACTTGCTCTAGAAGGCACCAGTAACCTCTCAAAACAAATTGTGAGACTTTCTGTTACTGTTATTGGCATATTGAATAGTAATGGTGAGCTTGCCAGGCTTTGCCATGTGGACTAGATACTCTCGATAGCTTGCCAGGCTCTCCGAGATGGGCGGAGGAATCAAACCGGGGTGGGCTAGGGTTGACTGAGTGCAAGGCAAACACCCTACCCACTGTGCTATCGCTCCAGCAATAAAATAAAAATAGGTAAAGGTAAAAAGGGTAAAGGCCCTCCTGTTGATCGTCGATTTGCTCGAGCGGGCCCAGTAACATCTCCATTGGAGACTTTGTTGTTACTGTGTCTGGCATATCCAATACTCTCGGTAGCTTGCCGGTCCTCCGCCCTTCTCGGAGAGCCCGGCAAGCTACCGAGAGTATTCGATATGCCAAACACAGTAACAACAAAGTCTCCAATGGAGACGTTACTGGGCCCGCTCGAGCAAAATAAAAATAATAAGAGAAAAAAATTAAAAGGGAACATTGGGGTCAGAGAGGTAGTATAGCAGATAAGGTGCTTTCCTTGCACATGGCTGTCCCCAGCTTGATTCCCAGCGCCACATAGGGTCCCCTGAGCCCAGCAAGTCTGATTCCTGAGCAAAGACAGGAATAAGCCCCACAGCGGTAGGGCATTTGCCTTGCACGCAGCCAACATGGCCGACCCGAGTTCGATTCCTCCGCCCCTCTCGGAGAGCCCGGCAAGCTCCCCGTGACGTATTCGATATGCCAAACACAGTAACAACAAAATCTCCAATGGAGACGTTACTGGGCCCGCTCGAGCAAATCGACGAACAACAGGAGGGCCTTTACCTTTACCTATCACTGGACATAGCAACAGTAGAGGTCACTGCTGAGCAAAGAACCACAAATGGTCACTGAAGACACTAAAGAGTGTTTTTGCTTAAAAGAGGAAAGAAAGAAAGAAAGAAAGAAAGAAAGAAAGAAAGAAAGAAAGAAAGAAAGAAAGAAAGAAAGAAAGAAAGAAAGAGGAACTGGAGAGATAATATAGCGAGTTCAATCCCTGGCACCCCATATAGTTTTTCAAGCCCTACCAGGAGTGACCCTTGAGAACAGAAACAGGTTTAAGCTCCAAGCACTGCCAGGTGTGGACCCCAAATAAAAGCAAAAACAAATTAATAAGCATAAATACCTACTGTAGGTCAATAACTGAACTAGAGATATTTGGGATACACTACAAAAATAAGTAACATATGTGCTATTTTTCAAAATATTACAAACATAATCAAAGTTTAACACTTGACATCAAGTATACATGACACTGAGCACCAGAAACTGTCATAAGCATATTACTTGTATGAACTCAAGTAATCTTAACATTTCAGGGAGAGGAACCTTTGTTATAAACATTACACAATACAAAATGTGTAAAATCAGTATGATACCTTTTTTTTAGTCTTAAACAAAAGAAAATTTCAAAACAATTTTTTAAATACCTACCATAGGAGCTGGAGAGATGAAACAGAGATTAAGGTACCTATCTTACATCCTGCTGACCCACGATCACATATGAGCACTGCCAGGGTTCACTCCTGAACACAAAGCCAGAAATAACCCTTGAGCACTGCCCCAAACCAAAAAAAAAAATAAAATAAAATAAAAAGGAAAAAAATGTATTAAGTTTTATAAATAAATATTAAATAGTTTAATTGATAAAGATTATAGAGATGCAGGAATGGATGTCAAAGAATGTGTGTTTTAGTAGCACTGTAGCACTCTCCTCCTGTTGTTCATTGACTTGCTCGAGCAGGCCCAGTAACATCTCCATTGTGAGACTTGTTGTTGTTGTTTTGTGGCACGTCGAATACGCCACGGGTAGCTTGCCAGGCTTTGCTGTGCAGGCGAGATACTCTCAGTAGCTTTCCGGGCTCTCCGAGAGGGGCGGAGGAATCGAACTCAGGTCAGCCGGGTTGGCCACATGCAAGGCAAACACCCTACCCGCCATGCTATCACTCCAGCCCAGTGCTACAGTGCTACTAAGGACAAAATGACAAAAGGACAGATGTGAATCATTAATACAAAAATATGTTTAATTATATTTTATAAGCTATGCCATCTTTTATTAATATGTATGATATAATTATTAATACACGTGGGAATATAATAGGTTGTATCTTATATACTAACATATTAAACAAATATTAATATAAAGTGTATTTAATATTTAAACTAATGTTTTAATAAACCTGCAAGAGGTTATTGTATTATTTTTATGATTGCTAAGTATCCTGGTTTCTGTCTTATATAGATCTGGTATAAAGTCTATTACATAGAGTTTTCTTTTCTATTTATACCTTACAATCATAAAGTAGATTTACATGTTGTTGGTTAGATTCTAGAGAATTATTTAAATTTGTTGAGGCTATTTTGTATATTTATTAGATGTTACCTATATTTATTATATACTACATGTTATTATTTGAGTATTATAAATTTCCTGGAAATTTTAACTGATCACTATGTTTCAATATAGATTATTAAACAAACTTCATGAAGGAAAGCAATTGAATTGCCTAATGTTTTAGAAATTTTTACATGAGAAATGCTATACTTGCTGGCCAATTAAAAATAACAACTCGTTCTATCATGGTTTAATATGTAATTGGCTAGAAGGCAAAGACCAGATCTATTTAAATTATGCTTCTTAAGATCTAGCGTACCATCATTCAAGTATGTAAAGTTAATTAAAACTAACTGATGATAATGATGAATGTTCCTTAAGGGATGCAGAACATTCCCCAGAGATGGAATAAGGAGCAGAAAAGTACAGTGGAAATAGGGGACATTTATCAACATTTGTATCAAAATTATAGCAAGTGAAGTAAATTTGATGTGGTCTTCCTAAATAAATACCTACGAAAAATGGCAAACATATCTTAATGATTGTTTCCAAATGCAATATACCATGACTGAGCCTATGTACACAGGTGGTATATACACAATATGGAAATATCCAGGGATGCAAGGAGGGGAAAATAGATGAAAGAGCTAGTTAGACTAGAATTTATAGAACATAAATTTTTGATTTCTACAATATTTAAAGACAGTCTTAATATGAATAAGTACCTATTACGATAAAAATAAAAAATCATTTAATATTGTACTCCTAGATAAAAGAGTATTTTCTGCATGTAAGGCTAGAGTTAATATTTACCCCAACTATTATGAAAAGTTAACTACATCTGAAATAAAAATCCCTGTTGTGGGGCTGGAGCGATAGCACAGCGGAGAGGGCGTTTGCCTTGACCCGAGTTAGATTCCTCTGCCCCTCTTGGAGAGCTGGGAAGCTACGGAAAGTATCTCGCCCACAAGGCAAAGCCTGGCAAGCTCCCTGTGATGTATTCAATATGCCAAACACAGTAACAAGTCTCACAATGTTACTGGGCCTGCTCGAGCAAATTGATGAACAACGGGAGGACAGTGATAGTGACAGTATTATTGTGAAAGATAGAATGATGAAAAGAAGGGTTGAAAATGAAGTGACAAGAAGCATAATGACAAAAAAAATTGTGAAAAGAATAATATTTGCAGTACTAAATGTTTGAATTCTATAATCCTGTGATATGCAGTTTAAGACAGTGTATAAACTGCATCATTTAAATGATCATTTCTTTATAAGATAGTGTCATAAAAATAACTACCACTGTTATGAGGGAGTTTCTTTGAACTTGAAATATAAGAAATTGTAATTCAGACTTTTCATTGAAAAGCACAAAGACCTACAACTTTCATATAGTAAGTAAAAGCATACTTTGCACCTGAGCGGTATAAAGCACCATTCTGTTTTTAGATAGAACTTCTAGTGATTTGACCTATTTTTGCACATATTTAAAAAAATAACTTTCATTTGTCTTATTTAATCTTTTAAAAGATCAGATAATATGAGTCAGATTTTAATTATCAGAAAAAATGCTGTTAATAGAGAGAACTTAGCACAAACAATAAAGTAACTGAACCCTTGTTTTCTTATATGTGATATTGAACAAAGTGACACAAATATTAGCTAGCATTGAAAATGAAGAGACAGATTAGCAATATATTTCAGAGCAATAAAACATTTTGAAAAAACTCTAAGTACTGTGGCACTGATATACTAATGTAGATAAATAAGAACTCCCAATTCAAGTCTGTATATGTGTACATGTCTATAATTTATATTTCATATTCTAAAAATATGATAAAAGGTTTTCTTGAAATGCAATGTTTGGTTGCTTTCCTTTTTAACTTTTGGATTATATTTAAATTCCCACTTACTCAATCCATCCTACACAAGCATGTACACCTCTATAACTCAGGTTTCTTTTGAATTATCCTTTGTATAAAATTATCCTTTATATAAAAGATGATTCCACTATTTTTCTATTTATTTTAAAAGCATTTGATTAACTGGCCCAGGTTATGTTGGCTATTTAGACAGATAGGTGAATGTCACAAATAACATTTTAAAATAACATATCTCATTCATCTAACATCTCATTTATGAAATGCTGATTATCTAATTATCTTGTCTACTACAAATTATCCATGGTCCAGAGGCACAACATATAATAGGGCCAGGAAAGGTTAAGTTTTCAGAAATTAGAACAAGTTTTCTTTTGAATGACAAAATGCCGCATTAAAAACTGATAATGTTGCAGACAGATTTTTTAAAGCCCAAAGCCCAAACTCACAGAAGTGGAGCTGGGAAGATAATATAAGGGCTATTATCCAACTCGTTATTATCCAATTACCAGCACCCAATGGCCTCCCTACAGGGTGCTGGGTATAGCTCTAGAGACAGTGAACACTACTGGGAGTGACCCTGTGACCTGTGAACAGCGTGAGATGATACAGGAAGCCCTTGGCACTGCATTCTCCAGCCCTCACATTAAGCAACATGAAGTACAAAGCCAGAGGTGGAACCCTGTTCCTCTGAAATCTACAAGAAAGCTCCACAAAGAACAAACTGCAAATCAACCTCGTGAAATCTATACATGCTAGAATCCTAATGACATGAGCTATCCCACCATACAATATTTTCATGTTATGTAATATCATATGGACTGGAGCGATAGCACAGGGCTGGAAGCGATAGCACAGTGGTAGGGCGTTTGCCTTGCACGCAGCCAACATGGCTGACCCGAGTTCGATTCTTCCGCCCCTCTCAGAGAGCCCAACAAGCTAACGAGAGTATCTCGCCCCCACAGCAGAGCCTGGCAAGCTCCCCGTGACGTATTCGATATGCCAAACACAGTAACAACAAAGTCTCCAATGGAGACGTTACTGGGCCCGCTCGAGCAAATCGATGAACAACGGGAGGACAGTGACAGGATGATATCATATGAAATGTATGTAATCACTGTCACTGTCACTGTCCTCCCGTTGTTCATTGATTTGCTTGAGTGAGCCAGTAACGTCTCCATTGTGAGAATTGTTACTGTGTTTGGCATATCGAATACGTCACAGAAAACTTGCCATGCTTTGCCGTGAGGGCGAGATACTCTCGGTAGCTTGCCAGGCGCTCTGAGAGTGGTGGAGGAATCAAACTCAGATAGGCATGTTGTATGCTTGCAAGGCAAACACCCTACCCGCTGTCCTATCGCTCCAGCCCATGAAATGTATGTAATAATAATTTGTTTTAAAATGGAACACTATCAGGGCTGGAGTGATAGCACAGCGGGTAGGGTGTTTGCCTTGCATGCAGCCGACCCAGTTTGATTCCCAGCATCCCATATGGTCACCTGAGCACCAGCAGGAGTGATTCCTGAGTGCAGAGCCAGGAATAGTCTCTGTGCATTGCCGGGTGTAACTCAAAAAGCAAAACTATTAATTTTTTTTATAATGAATTAAAAATAAACTTGGCAGGTGACTAAGTGGCTAGCAGAAAATGGAATATCAACTTTCATTCTAGCTTTAATAGCTTTAAGTTATACTGACATATACATAATAGGCTAGTAATCATATTTGACTTAATGTATGAATTATATAAAATAAAAGTGTATGTTTTCTAAAAATGTATTGCTTAGACTATGTAAGATAGATTTATAAAACACAAAACAAATAATATCAACATCTTTATTTCATTGTGCACTATTTCTTTGTTATCCTTATAGTAAATCTGTTTGATGGGTCTTTGATAAACACACAAATAGTCTGAAAGCTCTGATTTTTCTAAAATGTCCTTTAAGTAGTAAGGATATGGGTTTTTTACTTAAAATTGAGTTTTCAGGACTGGGGAGATGACACAGAAGTTACACATGCCTGATCTCATTTGATCACTGACACCTACTCAAACATCACCAGATATATCCTAGAGGTCCCTGAGCAACACTGGGAATAGCTCTGGAGTTCTGCTAGAACCTTAGCATCATAATCTGAGTAATACTGTGTCCTTAGTCCCTAACATTGAGCCCTCGGGCTCAGTTGGTTGAATCTCCTGGCATAGGTACTCCGCACCTCCTGAGCAGTGTGTTGGAGGCTCTTTCCCACATTGCAGAAAAGAATCTTTAGAAAAATGTTTTATCTACTGATTACATTTGACAAGTGAACCAAGTGAACTTCCTGAATCATTTTGCGAATTAATCTATCTTCAATGTTAAACTGATTAGCTATTTTGATTTGTTTATGCTTTCTAAAGCATTCCTAATTGTATAAAAGACATAGAATACTCCGTATTTTAATATCATCATACCAGAACTGTTAATGTGTATTTCAATTAATTAACTACCAAGTTTTATTATTTAATGATAAATTTTAAAATTAGAGTCTCTACCATTTCCTTTTACAATTATTAAAGTAACTGAAATAAAATGTTGAGGAAACTAGTTTTAAGTTAAAAATATTAGTTGGCTAATAAATGATATATTAGAAATTATGAGCTTAAAATAATGTGCTATAGAGTACACAGTATTAGAGGGTAATCACTATAAAAAAAACTAAAACTAAGGCCCTCCCGTTGATCATCGATTTGCTCTAGCGGGCCCAGTAACGTCTCCATTGGAGAATTTGTTGTTACTGTGTTTGGCATACGAATACGTCACGGGTAGCTTGCCAGGCTCTGCTGTGGGGGCGAGATACTCTCGGTAGCTTGCCTGGCTCTCCGAGAGGGGCGGAGGAATCGAACTCGGGTTGGCCATGTTGGCCGCTTGTAAGGCGAACGCCCTACCCGCTGTGCTATCGCTCCAGCCCAAAATAGAAATAGAAAATAAATATGTTCTATTTATTTTTACTGCTACAGTTTTTCTTTCCTTAATATCTTCCTGTGACACAACTTAATAGTAAAGACATTTGCTTTGAATCATTCCCTGATCCACTCAATTTTAAAAATGCCAAGTAGCTTTGCAAAACTTGATGCTGAATTGGAAGCTCATTTGCTTACATTCTTAACGTGATTTTTTTTATTGCTTCTTAAATAATGTCCAAATTCATATTCAAAGCTTTAAAAATAAAACCTCTGTAAAGGGCTGGAGCGATAGCACAGCGGGTAGGGTGTTCGCCTTACACGTGGCCAACATGGCCGACCCGAGTTCGATTCCTCTGCCCCTCTCGGAGAACCTGGCAAGCTACCGAGAGTATTCGATATGCCAGACACAGTAACAACAAAGTCTCCAATGGAGACGTTACTGGGCCCGCTCGAGCAAATCGACGATCAACGGGAGGACCTTTACCTTTACCTTTTAACCTCTGTAAAACTGCTCTCAGCACCTGGCTTACAATTGTATGTAGCACTGTACTGTCCTCTGGTTGTTCATCGATTTGCTCGAGAAGGCCCAGTAATGTCTCCATTGTGAGACTTGTTGTTACTGTGTTTGGCATATTGAATATGCCATGAGTAGCTTGCCAGCTTTGTCGTGTGGGTGAGATACTCTCAGTAGCTTGCCGGGCTCACTGAGAAGGGCAGATGAATCAAACTCAGGGTTGGCAGGGTTGGCCACGTGCAAGGCGAACACCTTACCCACTGTGCTATCGCTCCAGCCCTTACAATTGTATAAGCTTTGATAATATGTATACAATTTATAGTATTTCTTGATGCCTCATACAGACCATACTCATATGTCCATAGTCATATACACAGTACATATGTAGAAACACCAACTCTTTTTGCATTCCTTTGCCTTGAATTCCCTTCCTTTTAAAAAAAATGCAATTTCAAGTCCCATTTATTTTCTAAATATTCTTCTCTGAATAACTTTACCTGTCTCTGACAAATAACTTTTTTCCTCCCTATCTAACCCAAACAAATCAAAATAGCTAATCAGTTCAACATTGATGATAGATTAATTCACAAATTAAGTTAGAGCTATTTTGCTCTAAATTTTAGATTTATTTTTAAGTACATATGTTTTCTATTTCTCATGACACTAAACTCTAGTGGGTTACTGTTTTGGGAGGGTACATTTTTTGGAAGTAGAAGTTTATGCATATTCATCAAATAAAAATGATTCCTTCCAAAAATAATTTTTCACTAAAATTAAAAGGAATTTAAAGCTGTTGAAGAAAACATTTCATAGCATTACAGGCATTAAGAAAAGAATGTTGTGAGTTAAATGGAAAATGAGAGTTTGAGTTTTACTTCAAAAAAAAATAAGCAAAAAATAAAGTAGACATTTTAGTGAAAGTCAGTGTTACACAGGAACTAAATAATGGTCAATATTGTAGTTGAAGTGGTTCTAGTTAACACTTGATAAATCTTGTCAACTCTCTGACTTCTAATAGAAGAAGTAAAAGTTGAGGCATGCATTCAGCTTGATTTATAGCCTTTTATACTGAAAAACATTTTAGTGGCCTCTCTCAGAGTAATCACATTTCTTTCATTTTAGAACTAGCAACTAAGAAAAAAATAAAACAGAGCTCCATAAAAAATATTTTCAAAGTCACAAAGATAGTATAACGTTTAAGGGGCACATCATGCATTCAACAGCTTAGTTTGATCCTTACACCACATGGTCCCTGAGCATGGACCCAGCCTAGGGGGCCTTGAACGCTACTAGGTGGCTCAAGTAATTCATGGCATTATAAAGTCTTGATTTGAACCGTTGGCTACCTTGGTCAAGACTTCATCTCTCCTGAATAGAAACATCCTTAATCATAAATCGTTTAATGCTTCTTGAGTGGTTTCTAATCAGTATTAACAAGGAAAAAAAAGTAGACAATGAGCAAAGTAAATGTAATTTTAAATGTAAATGCAATTTTTTACTATTTTAGAAAAGGAAACATTTACATTGGGGTCCTAAATATTATTTGCTAAATAATATGAATGTTGAAGAACATTTGTGTTCTTTATCTATTTGGTGTCAGTGATATCCCCATATGCAACTTCTCAGTACAGTAACAATCAAAAATATTTTCAGACATTGTCAAATGCCCTTAGTGTGTGTAGGGGCAAAATTAATTTTGTGAATAATCATGTAAAACAAATTCCAAAGAAGTCTCACAAAGGTGAATTGGGGATACTTTTTACTGCTTTTGTTTTGGGGCATACCTGGCAGTGCTTAGAGAGATTCCTGTGTCTGTGCTCAGAGTCCCCCCTAGTGATCTCAGCCATATATAGTGCTGTGTAATCAAAGCTAAATTGGCCATATGCAAGAGCCTTACTATTTCTCTACCTCTTGACTCTGATGTTACTTTCCTTTAGTAATAATTGTATTCAGAAATCTGTATAAAGGTACAATAAAGTCTTGTTTAGAAACCTATATAATAAGAATGGTACAAAGCTAAGTAATCTCAATTCTTTCATTTGCAAAATATGTAAAAACAATTTCAAATTTGTCTTGACAAAATATTTCTCAGAATATTTTAATTTTATTTATGAATAAGAGGAAGACGTGGAAAGAGAAAGATATCTTGCAATATTTGGGGATGCAGTATATAAATAAAATACATTTTAATTTATCACAGGAAAATTATATATGAAGAATTGAAAGAGTAAAAAAGAAAAAAAGAAAATTAAAGGGGCATACTATTTGATTCTTAACTTCTGTATTAATTGGTAGCAGTTGTACATTTGTTTTATAAAAGTTCGGATTATTATGAGAGAAAGCAAATCTTGGAACATATTCCATTTCTACCAGATGGAGAAAGACTTGGTTTGGAGAACAGTAGAGGACGTCACTATAGAGTACATCAAAATCATCAAATCCTAGTCTAAAACAACAGAAAATGCATTCTATTTAGGTGTAATTAAGATCAAAGGAGAAACCACCAAAGGTCAGAGTGACTAAATATTGGACTAAATTACTCTTCAAAACCTCAGTTACATGTTTTTACATTGAGATCAACAACAGAAATCACTTAATGTGTTCTATGATACAGTATTTTTACAACAATGAGCATTAGTAGTAATTTATCCATTTTTATCATCATTAAAAGATTGCTGTAATGAGTAATTTCATAGCACACAAGTGTCACTGATAATAGTCGGAAAATTTGAAACTCATACTTTATTTAACAACAAAAATTATTAGACATAGTTTTCTAGAGACAAATTTAAACCAGTTTAAATGTGGCCAGAGTGATAGTACAAGGAGGGTGCTTGCTTGCGTGTGACTAACCCCGGTTCAATCCCTGGAATTCCAGGAGTAAGTCGAGAGCAAACACAAGTGTGCTTACCCAATCCAAAAAAAGTGAAATAAAGTAAAAGCTAAACTCACTTAACCAAATAGAAATAGCCTCTGCTATGATACATTTTCTTTCCTAAACAACCTTTATGAAAAACAAAAACCTACCTTAGATTTTTATCTAAGGAGTTGAAGCAATAGCACAGCAGGTAGGGCGTTTGCCTTGCACGCAGCTGACCCGGGTTCAAATCCTTTGTCCCTCTCGGAGAGCCTGGCAATCTATCGAGAGTATACTGCCCACATGGCAGATCCTGGCAAGCTACTGTGGCATATTCAATTTGCCAAAAACAGTAACAACAAGCCTCACAATGGAGACGTCACTGGTGCCCATTGGAGCAAATCAATTAACAACAAGAGGACAGTGCTACAGACAGTGCAATACTACAGATTTTTATAGTGTTTATATTTATAATTTAAAAGGAATATTAAAATATTAAATTTCTAGTAAAACAATGTATAAATGTGAATGATAGTACTTTGCATTATCGATTTAAGGACCATATATTTAGCGGGTTGGATGTTTGCCTTGTAAGCAGATGACCCAGGTTTGATATTATATTTTAGTGAAATTAACTAATAGTCTAAAATGTCACTGTTGATTAGTAATATATAATTGAATTTAAAATTAGAGACTAATCCTAGGACAGTTCAATTCTTCTGTCACAAATTACAGAAGGGTGAAGGGCCTGTAAAAATCTGAAGAGTTCAGAGTCTATGTTATATTTTTAGGTGTGGAAATAAGAGAAAACAAAAACATGTTTACTATAGGTCACACATGCCAGTATTTCAAAAGTCTCAAAGTAAAAGTCTTATAAAATGAAAGTGTTACCATCTTTTTATTTTAGCTATTTTTTGTTTGGTCTGAGATATGTGTGTAGGTAAAAAAATGTTTGAAATAATGTTTTATGAAGGCATAAAAGTTATAAATAACTTAATATTCTTTCATTAGTGATTATTTTATTGTAAAATTTAAATAAGAAGTTTTGTGACACATTGTAGAATTTAAAATTTTAGCAATCTATTCTGAATAAATATTTAAAATGGTTTTCTAGCTGTACTTAGAGCAAATGGTCAGTGCTATGTGTTATATTACACATTTTCAAAGAAATTCTGCTTAATGCTTGTGATACAGTAGCTGTCTTGAGTTCTTTGTGGGTCCTTTATTATGAATCCCTGGTATTCCTGCAATAATGAAAGTGTTGTTATTCAAATGCACATAAATGCATTCAGTCTATAATAATAGTATTCATAGACATCTATAAATAGTTGAAGAAACAATTGTATGAAATGCTTGATATTCATCTCAACCAGATTTTGCAATTTCACTTTTAAACTCAGTCTTCAGAAATAATCCAACAGAAGTGCTTTTAAGATATTCAGATATTTTTGTTAACTTTTAATGGAGGGGGTGGTAAGTTCTTAAAATCAAATGCTGTTTTTCAACACGTCTAAGATAACTCTAGCAAATACATCCAATTATAAGAAATAACAAAAAACTCATTTGTATGACATGAAGTACTGTGTTTATGTTTTAATGACCTCGTTAATATTCTTTATTTTTTCTAGATACACCATCAGTCAAGATTATACCATCCACTCCTTTTCCACAAGAAGGACAGCCTTTAATTTTGACTTGTGAATCCAAAGGAAAACCACTGTAAGTATTTTAATGGCAATGAATTTGTTCACCTCTTTTTCTATTCTGCTTTAGTTGTAGAAATTAACTGGATAAATCAAGTTTATCTTTTCTAGGTGGGCAGAATGAGTTCTAGAATAGAACCTCTCCTAAACCCCCAAACCATGTCTCTATTAAGTATACACTGAAAAAGGTATATTTTTGTCACCTGCTGAAGTTTCTGTGCAGATTTCCAACTCTGTGTGTGTGTTTGTGTGTGTTTTTCATCTTTGTTCCAGTAGGATAAGATATTTCAACCTGAATGGACTTACTTAGTCACTGTTTTTTGTCACTTTATTATAGAAATTAAACATTGTAAAACGTAGTTCTTCCATGTCATGTTCTTCCATGAAAACCTTAGAAAGGAAAGTATTGAAGTTGAGCTGGAAAAATAGCACAGCAGGTAAGGAGCCTGTTGTATTATCAGCTTCATGCAAACCTAAAATCAGCTTGCAAGCAGCCAACCTTAGGTTTGATCTCCAGCAACACAGCTAGTACCCCAAATCCTGTCAGAAGTAATCCTTGAGCACAGAGCCAGTATTAAGCCCTGAGCACTGCCAGGTGTCGTACAAAATGTTAAAAAAAAGTTATTGAAACATATCTCAAAATACATTTTAAAAGTACATGAGTAATCATGTTCATAATAAAGGAAATCAAATGTGCATTTATTATGTCACCTTTATCAGACTTAATTTGAAATGTAATGTGTTTGGTGGAAATAAAAATGAAGGTCACAGCTTTTATTTAGTTGGAGACTGATTTCATTGTTTAACATAGGTGTTCTAACACCACCACAAATCTCATATTTTACTTTTTAATATTCAAGTTTATAGACAGCCAAAAAGCACAGAGTAAACTGAATATAAAAGAGGGATGTTATTATCCAGACAGCAGTTTAAGTTGCAAAGTATGCCTAACATCGCAGGCTTAGAGTAAGCATCAAAAAGAGAAAATAGGCGTCTGGTTTTGTTGGGAGAGTTAGGATTACTGAGCAGTCTAAACATATTTAGTAGTTTTTTCAGAAATGCTCTTACATATTTATGTGTGTGGCTGTGCTCAGTTCATGGACATGTATGTACATGTATGCACCTGGAACATATGTAGAGAAAATGGCAAGAAACATGGTCAGGGATAGGATTTTCAAACAATTATGGAGAGAAAGGTAACTAGTGTGAGAAGTGGTCCATCCTAATTGCCCTTAGAGGACTGTTGAATCAGGGCTCTGAGATCCAGACATCTACAAAGACATTCATAAGTTTCTCTCTTGATCAAATCAAAGCTAAAAGAATGCAGACAACCAGCTTCCCTCAAGAGGAACTATCGCATTGTCCAAAATACACTCTTAGGCCAGTATGGTTTTCTTTTCTTTTCTTTTCTTTTCTTCCACACCTCCCCCACTTTTCTTAACCCAGAAGACACTTCTAAGGGTTCTCTTGCTAAGGGCTAGGTAGAAAAGCAGAGGGGTAATATCACAAGATTGCAAAAAGTTTTGATTTTCTGAATACAGCAAATTATTTGATGGGGGAGGCTGGAGAGATAACAGGTTGAATTTGCCTGCCAGGAAGTTCAAAGTCATACCCGGTATAATATGCTCCACTGAATACCTCCAGGAATGAACTACAAGTTCCAAACCAGGGATATTCCCTCAGCACAGCCTGTTATGCTCGATCTAGTAGAAGTAAAACCTGCTTTTCAGAGATTACTCCTACCTCTACACTTGGTGATCACTTCTGGAACTCTCTGGGACTATATAGGTTGCTAATGATCAAACCAGAACTGGCCTTGTGTGAGGCAAATGTCCCATCTGCTCATTATTTCTAGTCCCAAGACTTCTTATTTTAGAGGGAAGAAAATTAATATCCTACCATATTGACAAATATTTATTTACCTAGGTTTAAAATAGAGGAGATGTTACTTAAACTCATTTTAATCACTGCTCGGAGTTTGCATTCTTTCTGTTGTCTTCTGCTATATTAATTGCTGTGCCTGAATTTTCATTTGTCTTACCAAAGCAATGTTTGAAAAGCTAGAAAAGGATTAGTTTCAAGATGCATTTTTCTATGGCAATCCTTTTTCATTAGACATGTTAATGTATTTCTACCCTTTTCAAAATCTTTACCAAATGCCTACCAAGATATTTCTGGCATGAATTTATAGACATATTTTTTAAAAAATTCTAATGATATAGTATATTTTGGTTTGAGGGCCACACTTATTGGTGTTCAGGGCTTTCCCCTGGCTGTACATTCAGAGATCATTCCTGGAGGTACTCAGGGGACACTATAGTTCCCAGGAATCAAACTTGGACTTGCAAGGCAAGCATCCTACTTGTTGTACTATTGCCTTAGCACCAAAACTTCTAATGACATGGTATCTTATGTCTGCCAACACGTAAGTCTATAAAGCTTTTGAAAAAGTCATTATATTTTTGTTTTCCTTTATTTTATTTAGCTAGTACTTATTTAGCTATAATTTATGGGGTTGGGGGTATAATTGGGTCTTACTCTGCAATCTTCAGGTTATTTGATGGCTCTGTGTTAGAGTGATTCATGGTATTGCAAGGGGAAGTCACATGCAAGTCAAGTGCATTATGTTCTATACTATCTCACTGGCCTTTATTTTTAATTTTTTAAATCCCAGTGTCATATTATTTATGCTATAGTTTATAAATAAATGTATATGCTGAATATATTATATAATTATTCCCAGCTGCCTTTTCATTATGTCTTCCCATGTAGATAGCTCAACTATTAATACTTTTGATGCCTTCCTGAATTCAGGCTTCTTCTCTAAAATCTCCCCGAATCTTCATCCTGATATCCATCCTCCTGGGTTAGAGAGAGATAGTATAGAGGGTAAGGAGCTAGGCTTGCATGCCCCAATTTGATCCCTGGAATCCTATAGGGTTCCCTAAGCACCTCTGGGGAGTCATTCCTGCACACAAAGCCAGAAGAAAGCCCTGAAAATCTCCAGGTGTGACGCCAAAACAAACAAATCTACCCGCCTGCATCTTCAATAAAGCTATACGTTCCAAGAAATGAAAGCATTAACCTCTTTAAAGACAGTCTAATTTCAAGTTTCTCTTTAGTTTATATTGTTTTTCCAACAGTGTCAGATGAGGCAGAGAGAAAAAAACAGAACAAAACCAAACAAAAACACAAGAGAAAACAGAAAAAAATCATTGTATTTTCCCAGAAGGCGATCTTAGTGATCATAAAGAAAATGGTCTCAATAGAGAAAAGAGAAAACAATGGCAAATTGAAATGGATTAATCAGGAAGCAAGAAATTGGAGAAGTAAAGTTAATGGAAAGACAACCCATTATAGAAAAGGAATCATGAGAAGTAGAAAAGGTCACAAAGAAATCTTTATGAAAAACATGATTTAAAATAAAAATGATAGAATATAAATACCACTAAGTGTGAGAGTAAAACTGAATTATGAGGTATCACATAGGCCCAATGTGAAGTTCCAAATCTCACATTTTCTTCTGTTAATCATTCCAAAACAAACAATACATTACTTTGTAGTTATTACACCTGATTTCCCATTTTGTTGTTTCGGAAACACTGAGAATCAACATCAGCTTGCTTTAGATGTGTTCCTGAAACATGTAATTTAACTTTACTGGTTAAATGTTCCACCACTAAAAAACGGGAAAAATCAGAAGTAGATAACTGAAAAATTCACTTCTTTACTTTGTTAGTTTTTGTTTTTCAGCCACATCAGACAGTGCTCAGGACTTCCTCCAGGCTTGTACTCAGAGATCACTCCTAGCAGAGCTCAGGGAAAGATATGGGGTCCCATGAGTTGAACTTGGCAATTCTCTAAACTTACCAGCCATAAGCAAGGCAAGAGCTTAATCCACTGACCACCACTTTGTATCCTATAGGCAACTTGAGAATCTTTAGTCCATAATCAAATATTAATTTTTTTTCTTTATAAAATGCAGGGCTGGAGCGATAGCACAGTGGGTAGGGCATTTGCCTTGCATGTGGCCAACCCAGGTTTGATTCCTCTGTCCCTCTCGTAGAGTTCGGCAAGCTACCAGGAGTATCCTGCCTGCATGGCAGAGCCTGGCAAGCTCCCCATGGTGTATTCAATATGCCAAAAACAGTAACAACAAGTCTCACAATGGAAACATTACTGGTGCCCACATGAGCAAATTGATGAACAATGGGAGGACAGTGCTACTACAGTGCTACTAGTATAAAACGTTGGTTCAAGTCCAGAGTGATAGTATAACTGATAGAGTTTGCTTTGCAAACAGTCAGACTTGCTTCACTACCCCCCATGCATGTAGTCCCCTGAACACCTCCAGGAGTGATCCCTTTATACAGAGTAAGGAATGATCCCTGAAAAACGCTGATTAAATCCCCAAACCCCAATCAAAATACGACCAATGTTTGAATGTAACTTGTTCATCATGTTTATGACACAAATGGAGTGCAGACAGACAACTATAGTATCACTTTTATACATCACAAAGTGATAGAACTCATTTGTATGGATCCTAAGGTGTCTATTTTGTCCTCATGTCGGTTCTGTCTTTTATCTTGTGGAGCTCCAGTGACAGTTTGTGAACAACCGTGCCTTATTTGCCTGCTTTGGACGGAAGTCTTTGCTATTATTTTGTGGAACAGCTGCATAACTTGGGTCAGAACCAAATTGTTCCACTTGACATTACTCTAGAGGCGTTTTATTCTTTCCTTAAAAGAGAGATTACTGTACATGTCTGTCTATTGTTTTAATTTTAATCTAAAGTAAGGACCTAGCTAATGCCAACCACTTTTCTTTCCTGTCCCCAGAGTTTCTGCAACCTTCTTTCTTTGGCTGACTTCCCAGACAGCATTCAGGCAGTAGCATTCTCCTTTTATAGAAGTAGAGAGGAAAAAGCTGTTATATTACATTGAAGCCATGACCTAAAAAGTACAGGGCCAACCCCTCCCCTGTAAATTATAGTTAAATAATAGTCATTCAATATAGTGTGTGTGTGCTTGTGTGTGTGTGTGTGTGTGTTTGTGTGTGTGTGGCTCAAACCTGGTAGTGTACAGCGCTTACTCCTGGCTTTGTGCTCATGAATCACTCCTGGTCTGGCTCAAAGGCCCATATGCAGTGCTGGGTATCAAATCCAGGTCAGCGGCACGCAAAGCAAATGCTCTACCTGATGTACTATTGCTCCAGCCTATTATAGTGTAGTTTTTAACACTGGCTCCATATAACTAAAATTTATAGATTTATTTCAGAAAAGCAATGGGACAGTTTTAGTTTGAAATGTGCTTTTAGCATTTAGTCAATACAGGAATATATGGTATTGATCAATTATTCTGGGTATCTAGTATAATGTTTAGGTTGTATTTACTATTTAGTTTCGATTAACCATTTCACTGTCACTGTCCTCCGATTTGTCATCGATTTACTCGAGCGGGCCTAGTAACGTCTCCATTGTGAGATTTGTTGTTACTGTGTTTGGCATATCAAATACGTCACAGATAGCTTGCCAGGCTTTGCTGTGAGGGCGAGATACTCTCGGTAGCTTGCCAGGCCCTCTGAGAGGGGCGGAGGAATCGAACGCGGGTTGGCCATGTTGGCTGCTTGCAAGGGAAATGCCCTACCTGCTGTGCTATCGCTCCAGTCACCAATTAGACATATATTTCTTATAGTCTTTACACAAAACTCTATCACTGTATCACTGTCATTCCATTGTTCTTTGATATACTCAGGCAGGCACCAGTAATGTCTCCATTCGTTGTAGCCCTGAGATTTTAGCAGTCTCCCCTTACTTGTTTTTCCTAACATATTGGAGGCTTTTTTGGGGTCAGGGGAGTGAGACCCGTTATTATTACTGCTTTTGGCATATTGAATATGCCACAGCTAGCTTGCCAGGTTCTGCCCTTTCTGCCCTGTGGTTGGGATACTCTTAGTATCTTGCTGGGCTCTCCAAATATATATATATATATACATATATATATATATAGAGAGAGAGAGAGAGAGAGAGAGTATATATATGTAGAGAGAGAGAGAGAAGGTCTACTTTTGGCACGCATCTTCCAACCCGAATGGGTTCTTCCAACATCCTTTACTCAGTGTTTCCTTCTCTATCTGAGTTGCTTTTTCCCCAGCATGTGAGACCGTTTTCTAAGCCATGGAGCAGACTTCCTGGTCCTTATCTCTACTATGCTTAGTCTCCTATTGTGTTACTTTAAAATAGACAGAAGTTTTAATGATTAAAGTTATATGGGTAAATCTGAGTTTAAAGAAAGTATGAGTCAAAAGATAAATGCAGTAATTAAGAAAAATACTGTAAACTGGACTGGAGAGATAATAGAGGGGTTATGATGTTTGCCTTCCATGCAGCCAACCTTAGTTCAATCTCCGGCACTGCTTATGGTCCCCCGAGCACTTCCAAGTGTGGCCCTTGAGAACAGAGTCAGGAGCTTCTCCTAAACAACATTAAATGTGCCTCCTGAAAAATAAAATCTGTACTCTGTATAAGGAACAATTTAATATTCTCTCTCTTCAAAATATTGAGATCAAAGAGGTATTTTTATAAAAATTCTAGGGCAAAAATCATTTTAAGCACTTAGTGTTCTGTGACTTCCCTTTGTAGCAAGCATGAAAGACTAGCAGAGGAAGATACTGTTCTTCCCTAAAACACACCCATAGAGGAAAGTTAAAATATACTAGCATATAATAAGCTGATTTGATAATGCTAGGTGCTATTAACTAAGGGTGATATATAAGGGTTTAGGCTTCATAATTCTTAATGAAAATAAAGAAGAGAAGCCATTGAAATTGTTAAGAAGTAGGTGAATAACACTGTTGGGATTAGTGGCTGTATCCAATGTAGAAGCTATGTAGTTTAGACTATAAAATTACAAAAGTTCTTTGGCTAGAGTTTCTCAACACTTCTCAAAATTTGATGCTAAGATTGACATCAGCATGAGCTGGGAACTAGTTAAAATGAAAGTTCTCCAGTACTTACCCAGAACAATTGAGTTTTGGGAATGGAGCCAAAGAACCTATGTTGTAACAACTCTCCAAATAAATTATATTTTCTATCAAATATGGTGTGGTAGTTGTGGAAAATGGGTAAGGAGTGTCTTATGATGTGTCCAGGAATATGTTCACTTATATGTGAGGCTCGACCCGAGCATGTGGAAAGCGGCCTGGAGCAGGATGGCAGTTGGGTAGTGGAGGTCTGCTGCCGGGGCTGAGTCCCTTGGGACAGGGAGGGCTCTCCCCTGTCCCCCCCTCTGGGGAGCCTTGAGTGAAAATAGTCTGGTTTGGAGTCTGGTGGCATAGTTATGGGTGTCCTTATTTTATACTCCTGTCTGTGAGGAGCAGCCTTGAGTTCTAATATCTTCACAAAACTAGTATATCTGATTCAATAGCATCTGGAGTCCACATTCTGTATAAGAAGATTTTAATTTTTAGGATGACAGATTACATATCATCTAACAGCTACTGAGGTATTTTAGAGGAACAATTATACATCCATTATCAAACACAATAAGAACATATTGATGAATTTCCTCTTTGTCTAAGAGAAATTAAGGTAAATTGTTTTATATCAAGTTTGTTTTCTCAGTCTAATCTATGCCTTTTATAAGCCATGGAATATTTATTAATTGTTACAAAATCAAATCACAGTGAGAAGAAATGACCAAAAAAAAAGGAGGTACAAAGGGCAAATAATCATCCTGACTAAAATATGGCAGGCAAAACAAGAATAATACATGAAATTTAATTTATTATTATTATTTTGGTTTTGGGGTCACACTCAGAAATACTTAGGGATTAGTCCTGGCTCTGTGTTCAGGAATTATTCCCCAGTGGTGCTTGGGGAACCATGTAGGATGCAGGGCTGACATGTGGAAGGCAAATACCCTACCCATTGTACTATTCATCCAGCCCCTAAGAAATGAAATTTTAAAACTCCCTCAACTATAGTAATAGTTATCTTACATAGCTTGATCTAATACATATCATATGTTAAGTACAGAATCTTTCTCTTTCTTCTGCCATCTATGCTATAAAAAGTCATCTAATCAATCATCTAAGTCTATATTTATTTTTAAATATAATGCCTTGGTTGTCATAATCTGTGACACAGTAAATTGTGGTACAGTACAATGCAAAATATAGACTTAATTTTAAAATAAATTTGCAAGTTATCACAAGTCACCTAACCAATTATTTTAAATTAATAAACAATAGCACAGCGGGTAGGGCGTTTGCCTTGCATGTGGCCAACATGGCTGACCCAGGTTCGATTTCTCCATCCCTCTCGTAGAGCCCAGCAAGCTACCAAGAGTATCTCACTGGTAGGGTAAAGCCTGGCAAGTTACCCATGACATATTTGATATGCCAAACACAGTAACAAGTGTCGCAATGGAGACATTACTGGGCCCGCTCAAGCAAATTGATGAACAACAGGAGTGATAGTGACAGTGCAAATTAAGTTCTTACTGAAACTGAGTGCAAATACAAATAGTTTCCATAGATCTGGGTTTCTTCATACAGAGTTCCTCACTATTTTTATCCCCCACTGAGGTGATATATTTATTATGGATAATAACTGAAAATGAACTTATCATTATTACCCTAAGGCCCTTACATTATATTAGGATTAACTCTTACAAATATTCTTCTTATATTCTAGAATTAAGTTAATAAAAAAACACAATACATATAAAATTTCATAATAAATGATTGCCAAGAGGAAGATGATAAATTATTTTGTCAAAGCATTACATACAGTTTATCTCACCAAGTTTTAAAACTGCAGGTTTTAATCACATATCTAATGCATAAACTGACAGTGCTCTACTGTGACAACTCCACAAACTGAGTTATTTTTTAAAATTTCATCTACAGTTCTGAGATTCAAGGTTTCAAGCAGAATAAACACATTATGGGACTGTGGGCTGTGACTTTCAAAAGCATGTTTGTAAAGTGAAAGAATCAGTCTAAGGTAGAGCAAAACTGATAGAACAACGTGGCTATTTAAATTTAAGCTGAATGATAATAGTGAGTTGCTGAGAACAGGCAGAGGCATTAGCCATTGTCAGGTGAACACTTGTGTTTTCCAGTGTCCTCTCAAGAAACTGGAAACACCACAGCTTCAAAAATAAATTTATAGCATTAAGACAGAAGCTGTTTCTAAAAACACATTTGGAATGGATTAAATAGGGGAGTTCCGGTTTCACAAATATGGAAAAGACTAGAGCAGTACTTTGCAGATGAAAGGGAAGAACCAGTTGGTGTGTTTTAATAGACTGTTAAAATAGATCTGGAAGCTTGAGACAACCAAAAATAAACTATTGGCCTTGGTCTTATCTAGTTGAGAAACTATTGACTAGCTCTTGACTATATATATATATATATATATATCAGATTCTGGAATATATAAGATTTTGTTTTTGCATTTTTTGGTAAGTTATCTTATGATAATTGCCTATAAAAATATACAGCAATCCTATTGTAAAAAGTTTACTAAGATTCCCATAATAACTTTCAATTTTTAAAAGAGGAATATATCTTTTTTTTTAATATATTTATTTATTTATTTATTTATTGAATCACTGTGGGAAAGTTTACAAAGCTTTCAGGTTTAGGTCTCAGTCATGCAAATATCAAACACATTTCCCTTTACCAATACTTAATTTTTACCACGAAGAACCCCAACAAAACCCCACCCCCACCCCTCCCAGTCCCTGTGAGGCAGATGAATTCTAGTTAACACTCTATCTGCTTTGATTAGATTCATTGTTTCAATAAAAGATTCACCACTATTATTTAGAGTTTACCGCCCCCCAAAATCAGACATGCTGAAAGAGCATTGTGAAGTGATTTTCTTTCTACAGCTGGGTTCAAGAATTAAATGTTGGTTTTGGATTTCTGCTATTTTACTTATTGACTCTGGAAGTATTTCTACTGAAAGTCAGATAGTTAAGAAATTGGTTTCTGTGCTCTGGAGTCTTGGCCGTCCTGGAGAGCCGCTCGTGGGGGGCAACTGGTGGCCTCGGTAGGGCGTGAAGGGCAGACCGAAATGCCCCCCTTCCCATGAGGTTTTAGTCACCCCCACACCCCCGGCTCATACCTGCTGTCCACAAGTCTCCCATGGGGCCGCCGTCTTTCTTTCCAGAGAGGAGAGGGTGAATGGGGCAACACCCTTTCCCCTCTGGACAGACATGATGGCCTGGATTAACGCGTAATCTGTTCACTTTTCTGCTCCAAGCTGCCGGGTTCTGCATTAAGTCCTTGTGCTTCTGGGGCTGTGGCCGTGCTGGAGAGCCACTCGTGGGGGGCAATTGGTGACCTCGGTAGGGCATGAAGGACGGACCGGAACGCTCCCCTTCCCATGAGGTTTTAGTCGCCCCCACACCCCCGGCTCATACCTGCTGTCCACAAGGCTCCGATGCGGCCACCATCTTTCTTTCCAGAGAGGAGAGGGCGAATGGGGCAACACCCTTTCCCCTCTGGACAGACATGATGGCCTGGATTAACGCATAGTCCGTTCACTTTTCTGCTCCAAGCTGCCGGGTTCCGCATTAAGTCTTTGTGTTTCTAGGGCTGTGGCCGTGCTCCAAACTTAACTCTGATTTTCAGGGAGAAACGTTGGTTGGTTTACTTCCCATTGATCACTTTGTATATAGAGAGATGTTGCGCAGCCACGTAAGCATCCGTGCGGTTTTGAGGAAAAGTCCTAGTTCCCGCATATTCGAGCTGTGCTTGTAGATGCTTCTGGTCACTGGGGTTCCATCTGGGGGGAGCGGGATGCGGTACCTACCCCATCTGGGACTTCCCGATGATCTCGGCTCTTTTTGGAACCTGTTTTTTTTTTCCTCCGGGAGCTGTGGGTCCCGCCCTCCATGTGGCCCTTCTCTTCGGCTGTATCGGAATATATCTTTTTATGCTACATAGTCAGTACATTGTGCTGGGATTTACAATCACCAGAATCTGGAAAAAACCTAAGTGCCTGGGAACAGATGACTAGTTAAAGAAATCTTGGCATATCTACACAATGGAGTACTATGCAGCTATTAGAAAAGATGAAACCATGAAGTTTGCATTTAAGTGGATCAATATGGAGGTATCATGCTAAGCAAAATGAGTCAGAAAGAGCAGGATAGATACAGAATGACTGAGCCCATTTGTGGAATATAAAGTAACATGATAAGAGAATGACACTTTAGGATTGCCCCCTGGCTTGGAAGTCTATCTCATGTGCTGGGGGAAAGGGCAGGTTGTATAGAAAAGTGGTTTATGTGTTCTATGGATTAATACATAGCATGGAAATAATTAATTTTATAAAAGATGTTATATATACTTTAAAATATATATCATTTAATATGTTAATTTTATATACTTTTAAGAGGATTTAGGGTATAAATTACAGTCCCAAAGCAATTCCAATGCAAATGCAATACAGTGCAAGTTATTAAAAGGTACACAGTATGAGTAAGAAGTAAAAAGGAAAGACTTCATAAAGATAACTTTCTTCTTAAATACTACACTTAAATACTACACTTCAATACTACACTTAAATACTATCAGCAAAAGCAATTTGAAGAAAAAGATAGCAAGACTCTCCCTATCGAGAATATAATCTAATACAATGGCAACCCTTGGATAATCAACTTTATAGGGTACTTAGATAACACTTATTTTCCCACTCATAACTTGTGTGATGATATCTTGAGATGAAGGTTTCAGTTAATAGTTAAAGGCAATGATAATTTCTTCTAAAATATTTTTAAAGTTATTATGTTAGGAAATTAGCTCTAAGTATAATTTTTAAAAGCTACATGTGTTGACCTTCCCATTGGAGTTTTTTTTCTGAGGCCCAGATGATCTTTTGCTTCTATCTCATAGCTTCAAAATTTAATCACACTTTGACTCTCTGGAAACAAACAAGTGGTTATCTTGGAAATGAGACCGAATATATTTGGTTTTGTTTTTGAAACAAGAAGCTGACTCTCTGTAATCTCCACTGCTGTTATTTAGGCTGGGCATCTGTGTTGTGCTGGGCACTCAATCATTTTCAATTAAATGTTTCTATGTCTTGTGAAAGTCCCATAAGAGCTTGCAGAACCACGATTATATATCCATGGAGGAAATGTACTTTTTGAACATTTCCAGGTAAGCAGTTTTCTTGCAACAAAAAGCCAATTATTTTGAGGGATTATGTAAATGTTCAGTGGAAAATTCTAACATGAAATGTCTCCATATCTTATTTAAAACTGCACTGTAGAATAATGCTGTCATATAACAACTAGATTTTTAAGACATGGTCTTTTGAGTTCATAGGTTTACAATTTGAATTTTAATATATTATGATATTTAGCTAAGTAGCTTATTTTATAGAAAATATGTAAAGTTTGCATGTGCATTTACATGAAAACAAAATCATAAGAATTGTAGTTGTAGGAAAACTGCAGAAATAAAAGTCAACATTTTTAAAAAGCTGATATATTTGAAATAACATATTTCATTGTTTTGTTCTATTTTGTTTTGGAGCCATATACAATGGAGCTCAGGTCTTAATTTTTCCTCTATGCTCAAGAATAACTCCTCATGGTTCTTTGATCTTTGATATGCCATATCAAGGATCAAACTTGGGTCAGCCATGTGAAAGGCAAATGCATCAATCCTGGTACTAGCTCTCTGACCACTATATATCTCTTCTTTCTTGGTTGAAAAAAATGTCAACCCATAGTTCAACAAGTGTGATTCAGCAAGATGGACTTTTCCTTTGCATTTTTTCGTAATTTATATCACAATGTTCGAATTAACATTTCTGCTCTAGTCACCATTTAAATTAATGATGAGTGAATTTATTCTGTGCCCGTGTTAAGCATTTTGACTATTGCTTTTAGATGGAATCGATAGATAGGATTTTTTAATTAAAAAATACAAAGTGATTTTTTTTTTTTGCTTCTTGGGTCACACCCGGGAATGCTCAGGGGTTACTCCTGGCTCTGTACTCAGGAATAACTCCTGGCAGCGGTGTTTAGAGGACCATATAGGATGCTGGGAATCGAAGCTGTGTCGGCCGCATGCAAGGCAAACGCCCTACCTGCTGTGCTATCGCTCCAGTCCGTTAATGTGATTTTTTATTACTAAATAGATGAAAAGGAAAATTAATTCCAATTACTGCAGATAATTGATATTATTGTCCTTACTGATAAGACAAAAATTCTTATTCTTTAGAGAGTCATTAATTCAATCGGATGAAATGCTCTTGTTGGAGCAGAGTGGTAGTACAATAGGTAGAGTGCTTGCCTTGCATGCTACCACACAAGTTTCACTCACGGGCACCACATATGAACCCCCAAGTACCACCGGGAGTGAAGCCTGAGCACAGAGTCAGGCGTATGCCCTAAGAATCACAGGATGTAGCTCAATTCTCCCTAAGAATGCTCTATTACATGTTTAATAATCTTTGCTATATTTATTCCATTTTTCCAATATAACTCCAATCACTTGGAAACTCCTCAACTTCAAAGTTTCAAAAGACATTTAAACAACAGATAATGCTTCAAATTGTAGAAATTATGAACAGCTGAAAATTGTTTCAATTAGACTAGGAAGAATCTGTCAGTGACTGATATTGGAATAAAACCTAAATCATAAATTCAGAGCATCAGAAATATCTGTGATGATTCATGGAGAGGTGAAAGAAAAGAGATACACAAATGAAGAGGAGTAAAGAAAATAGCAGCTCCTGTTGTTATTTGCGACATGTCTCTAAAACAGTGAGCTGTGATGAATTTAAGCACTATCACCTCAAATGATAGTATGGAGATGGACATAATGAGGTGACTATAAAGAAGGAAGTATAGTGGGTAGGTGTTTGCCTTGAGCACAACCTACCCTGGTTCAATCCCTGGCATCCTATATGGTTCTCAGAGCGCTGCCAGGAGTACTTCCTAAGTGAAGAGACAGGAGTAGCTCCTGATTATCTCCAGGTATGGCCCAAATTAAAACAAAACAAAATTTAAAACAAAATAAGTTTGCAGTGTGAGGTCTCTGTGTTCTCATAATAGGTCATGTGTTCCATAATAGGGTCAGAGAGGCAGTGTCCTCCATATTATGGGTTGTATCTTATTAATAGCTCAGAAATTCTATTTAGAGCCCCGTTTTAAAACAAAAACAACAAACTAAACTATCAAAAGGAAGTATAGAAAAGGAAGGAAGAAAAGCATACAGAAATGTGACAGTGCATTAAAAATAATGTATGCCTTGAAAAATTTGAAAATCTTGGATTAACACCAACTGTGACAAGTTGGGTGCATTCTGGGAAAAATTAAACTATATCCTGATTACATCATTTACTTTAAAATTAGTACCCAAAAATATGATAATATTGAAAAGAACCTAGCTTCAAAAAATGTGCAGAGTGCCACTTAAAACTGTTATGTTTAATAATGCATAAAAGTTACATACTTTGAGAAATATTTCATTTAAATGATTAAAGTACACTCTCAAATTTAAATTATCTTCTGCATTTACTTATATGGAACATTTAATTCCTTGGCTACCAGATAAATTATGTGTACTTCACTATTACTTTTCTAAAATCATTGGTCTTAATATTAGGAAAGAAATCACAAAGCAGACACAGTTCTATAAATGGTGATTAGATGTTTAACATATATTTTATATCTTCTAAGGTTAATTAGCACTTTGTTTAAAGTTACTGGACTTAATGGATTGTAAATGAACTCATGTGGAAAATGAAAGTTCCATCATTGCAACATGTGTTGAAATGAATGGTTTTCATGGATCTGTGCGATCAGGATGCTTATAGATGTAATATATACAACATCAAAATGTTCTTATTTTGTATGTTGGTGGATAAAGTAGCAGATTTTGAAAAATAAAACTCAAGTTTTTGATTTTTTAAAAACATTGAAGTTTAAAAGTTGTTAATTTTTAGAAAACACTGAAGTCTAATTTTATGCAAAACTTTACAGGACTTACTAATTTGGGGAAGAGGAGGTGACACTAATTTATAAGGGAGGAGATCTCACCTGACAGTGATAGGGCTTTCTCCTGAATCTCAGGAATCACCTTGCTGAGGCTCAGGGGATAACCCTGTGGGGTGGAATGCTGGGAACTGAGTGCAGGTCAGGCAATGTAAGGCAAGCACTCTACCACTCTACCTAATGTACTATTTTTCCAAACTCAAGGACCTATTAATTTTTAATAAATTTGAAAAAAATTATGAACATTTAAAATTATAACCCAGGGATATTTTCAGGGTGCTCCAAGCAAAGCATAGGTCATATTCCGAAATGCCTGCAGTGCCATTTTTCTCAAAGAATAAAACTTGGGTCCTGGTAACTATCACCCATTCGTGCACTTCAGCCTTTAGATGGTCTCCTTACTCCTATCATAGACATCCACCCAGCTCCCCACACACACACATTTTATTTAAACACTGTGGTTTACAAAGTCATTCATGATGATTGTTACAGGCATTTAATATTCCACTACTAATCCCACCATCATTGTCACCTTTCCTCCACCATTATCTTCATTTTCCCAACTACCTCTCAAGCCTGACTTCATAGCAGGCCCACAATAATTTATTTGATACTGTTTGTTGCCATTGACTGACTAACAGAATGGTGAGAAAATTATTTTCATAGAAGAAAATTTATGAAGTTTGTTGTACCTTACCTTGGAGCCATTGAGCCCTTGTCTGAGTTCTTATTTAATTCTTCATGTTAGTGTTTTGGTTAGTTGATGTTGGTTGGCTTCTGTGTTACATCCCATACAACCTGGTATGCTACTGCTTGGATGTCACTTTTGTAGGGTTTGGTGAACAGCTGTGAATGAGACCATACCCTCCAGAAAATACAGAATAATTAACTGAGCAATTAAATATATAACTGGTATGACTTCCAGGTCTTCTGGAGGAATAGGGAGATGTGGGAAGATCATCAACCCAGATTCAAAAAATCCTGGAGTTTTCAACTACAAAGACCTGGAATTTTCAACAGATTAAGTTCTATGTGGCTCTCAGTGGCCAAGACCCAGAGACTATAAAAACCCAGCTCCCTGACATCTTATTATCTACTTCTTAACCCAGCAGGCTACCGAAAGTATCCTGCCCGCACGGCAGAGTCTGGCAAACTCCCCATGGCGTATTCAATATGCTGAAAACCAGTAACAATGATGGGGCTCATTCTCCTGACCCTGAAAGAGCCTCGAATGTGGCACCTTCTAAAATCTCTGGGCTAGGATGAAGGAGATGTTACTGGTGTCTGCTAGAGGAGATCAATGAACAACAGGATTACCGTGACCGTGACCGTGGCTCTCAGACCTGAGGCAGGGGGATTCTGGTTGGAGGCATGAAAAATATTCCATGTTCAGATATTTGAAGAATTAATATCATTAAAATGATTTTCAAACCTAAGCTATTATATAGATTCAATGTAATGCCCATTCAAATTCAGACAATATTCCTCTGAGATCTAGAAATAAAGTTTTATGGAATAAGAAAAGATCACAAATCGCTAAAACCGTACTGAAAAATAAGAAATGGGGGGTTGACATTTTTAGGATATACTATAGTATTCAGAGGAATGAATGAATAATGAATAATTGGGACTGGAGCAATAGCACAGTGGATAGGACATCTGCCTTGCATGCCGCCGACCCAGTTTCAATTCCTTCATTCCCTCTCAGAGAGCCCAGCAAGCTACTGAGAGAATACTGCCCACATGGCAGAGCCTGGCAAGCTCCCCAGGGCATATTCAATATGCCAAAAACAGTAACAACAAGTCTCACGATGGAGATGTTACTGGTGCCTGCTCGAGCAAAACGATGAACAATGGGAGGACAGTGCTATAGTGCTACTATAGTATTAACATTTTGTGGTACATATTGTCACTCCACTCCACCTAACAAATAAGAGCTGCTATGTCTTCACCACAATTGCTAGGTCCTTTCTTGTCCATATCGCTTCTTCCTCCCCCACTCTCCAGGGTAAACTCAGTTCTATTGACAAAATTAGTTTACTTTCATTGGATGTTACCTATTCCTTTGATTTGTTCCTTTATATTTTAAATACAAGTAACAAAAGTATTTGTCTTTCTCCTTCTGACTTGCTTTGCTTAACATGTCAATCTTCCATTTGATACAAATTTTAGCTATTTGAAAGATCTAGTTTATATTTATAGCTGAGAGGTATTCTATTTTGTTCATATACACAATTTATTATTCACTTATTTATTGTTGGACAATGGGTTGTTTTCTGCTCTTGTCTATTATAATAGGCTGCAAGTTAATTCAGAAGTACATTGTCTATTTAAATTTATGTTTTTATGTTGGGGTAGATACTAAATAGAATTACTGGATCTTACAGTAGCTCTATTTTCAATATTTTGAGAAGTCTCTGTCCTGTTACTCAAGATTTGTTCATCATTTAACAAGAAATAAAGATATGTTTTCTCAAGAAAAGAAAGTTTAAGTATAGATAGGCATTGATAATTATTTGACTTTAAAGCAAAGTCCTTGAGCGATTAACCTAAGCAATTGTCACAATCTTGAATATTTTTCTTCCAGTGTTTCAATCTGTCACTCTTTTAGGATCATGGAAATCTTATCTGTTTGAAGAATTATCCTTTATTTATTGTGTGATAACTTGCCTAGAATTATAGTTCCTAGTATGCATATTTTATTTCTCAAGATTGCTAAACTAATCATCAATGAACATAGCCTCATCAGTAAAAAGTATGGTAGGATTTCATAGTCACTCTAAAAAAATGCCATTATTTTCAAGTCTTCTAGAGAACACCTCTTGCATATATGTTATTTTCTTTTTCAACCACAAGCTTCTGAATTGCAGACAAGAAGTGTCTTAAGAAATGTGAATCAAGTAGCGTATGCTGAGATTAATCAGGATAGAATTCTATTTATCTGCTACTCAAATTGTAATTCTATTTATGAAGTTAACAGTGCTGGTATCCTCCCATATTAATATAAATCTAACCTTTAAGGCAATGAGACACCTCCTACTTGATACTATACTAACACAGTAGTTGAATACAAAAATTTATATGAGTAGCTAAACTCAAAATCATGTTTTTTACTTAGTTTTACAGAATAAGTAGATTTGAATGTTCCACTTCAAATTGTCTTCATTTATTACTGCATTTAAAATCTTTGACCTTATAAAACAGAAGTACAAATAATGCTATTTAAGTAGAGGTTTTATGTTCACTCTTTCAACTGCAATGTGTTTTCAAACTAAAAATAGAAAAAAAATCTCCTGGCTGTCATTTCAGAAGCATAGGTATGAGTAATATATGCATATTGACCAAAGAATTATAAGGATTAAGCAAGAGAATTTTTAAAGACACATTAATAAACTACTAAAAGCAGAAATGAGTAGAGGCCAGTGATAGAAACTTAAGGAACAATAGTAGTCTTTATCATTCTCAAACGCATACACATGCAGACACATTTGTTATAGAAATCACTACACATACAGCAGCAGGTTAGAAATACAATGGGGAATTATGTACTTAAAAGAGAAGTTGAAGAATTTTTTTCACTGGGGTAATTCCTTTAACCTTTTTTTTTTGTCTTCACGTATGATATTATTCCAGTTCTAAATATTTGAAATGTTATGATGGAACTGACTTCTGACTTAAGAGAAGTGAATGATACTACCCACATCAAAGACATAGAAGGATATATATTTTAGTCATCCTAAACAATGCAAGAGATATATAGACCAAATCATTATTTTCTGTAGCACTGTAGCACTGTCCTCCTATTGTTCATTGATTTGTTCGAGCAGGCACTAGTAACGTCTCACAACAAATTGTGAGACTTGTTGTTACTGTTTTTTTGCACATCTAATACATCACTGGAAGCTTGCCAGGCTTTTGCCGTGCGGGCAAGATACTCTCGGTAGCTTGCCAGGCTCTCCGAGAGGGGCAGAGAAATTGAATTTGGGCCTGCCACATGCAAGGCAAACACATTACCCGCTGTGTTATTGCTCCAGCCCATTTATTATTTATCATGAAAAGAATTTTTAATGGTAACCAAACTTGATAAGGGGACTGTCGAGATGCAAAAAGAGGATGTTCAGTATGAGAAGGAATCTGGAAACACTGATGTAAAGAAGTTGACCCTGTTGTCAAGATCAGTGCTGGAACACTGTATGGATAAAACCAACTCTGAATAGCTCTGTAAACTGGGGAGCTTTAATTTTTCAAAAGTATTTTTAATTAAAAAGAAAACTATTTTGCTTCACTATCTTATTGAAAAAATTTAGAATGAAAATTTTAAGATAACAAAGAATGACAATACTGTAAGTAATTACAGTTGAGGTGGGGCTATAATTATTGCTTATGAAAAAAAATCAAGGAACTTAGAGGAGAAGTTATTGGTCAGGTTACAAGAGGTACATGTTTAGGTCAAATAGTTATCAGAGAAATTATGCCTTGTTTAATTGATATCTTTCTCATTTTACTTCTCTATACTTCATTATCTTTTATTACTATTAACCTAAGTATAATTAAAGATATGTAATTTGATTTTTATTTATTTCTTGAATTTGAATAATTCATTGACTTTAATTATTCTGCCCAAAATATAAAAATGAAGTGCAGTTATTGTCTTTGATTTAAGTTTTGTATGAAGACGTACTTCATTAGTTTCACCTAGCACCTACTTTTGGCATGTCTCAAAAGGTGGTTAACCTTCAGTCTCTACCCTTCCTAATGCATTGTGGTTTTTTAGTTTGTTTGTTTGTTTTGTTTTTTCCTTTTTTGGTCACACCCGGGGATGCACAGGGGTTATTCCTGGCTCATGCACTCAGGAATTACTCCTGGCGGTGCTCAGGGGACCATAAAGGATGCTGGGAATTGAACCCGGGTTAGCCGCGTGCAAGACAAACTCCCTACCCACTGTGCTATCACTCAGCCCCTTAATGCATTTTTATACTGACTCATGGATTACTTGGTTGGTAAAGAAATTGGCAGTTTTCAGTTATTGTTTTTATGGTGAGAAGATTCATCAGAGAGGGTCTCTTTTCTTTAACAAAACACATACTTTGGATCAAAAAGTGTTATTTACTTTTTTATAAACCTTCCATTATCTTGAAACTATTTTTCTTGCCTTTCTTGTCATTAAAATTTCTTATTTATGTAAAAAATTCTGTGCATTTATCATATTTTATTATTCACATATGAATATAATTTTGTGAATGCCTCAATAAAATATATACTATAAAATATATTCACTTTCGCGTTAATCCAGGCAATCATTTCTGCCCAGAGGGGAAAGGGTGTTGCTCCCTTCCGCCCTCCTCCCTCTGGAAAGAAAGATGGCAGCCACATGGGAACCTTGTGGACAGCAGGTATGAGCCGGGGATGTGGGGGCGACTAAAACCTCATGGGTCGGGGGGCGTTCTGGTCCGTCCTTCACGCCCTACCGAGGTCACCAGTCGCCCCCCGCGAGCGGCTCTCCAGCACAGACACGGCCCCAGAAGCACAAGGACTTAATGCAGAACCCGG
Source organism: Sorex fumeus (assembly GCF_029834395.1). Lineage (NCBI taxonomy): Eukaryota > Metazoa > Chordata > Mammalia > Eulipotyphla > Soricidae > Sorex > Sorex fumeus. The sequence goes on along the minus strand of NW_026606172.1, from coordinate 6,845,860 downwards.
CAGCTTGGAGCAGAAAAGTGAACGGACTATGCGTTGATCCAGGCCATCAAGTCTGCCGGAGGGGAAAGGGTGTTGCCCCATTCGCCCTCTCCTCTCTGGAAAGAAAGATGGCAGCCACATGGGAGCCTTGTGGACAGCAGGTATGAGCCGGGAGTGTGGGGGCGACTAAAACCTCATGGGAAGGGGGGCGTTTCGGTCCGCCCTTCACGCCCTACCGAGGCCACCAGTTGCCCCCACGAGCTGCTCTCCAGCACGGCCACGACTCCAGAACACAGAAACCAATTTCTTAACTATCTGACTTTCAGTAGAAATACTTCCAGGGTCAATAGGTAAAATAGCAGAAATCCAAAACCAACATTTAATTCTTGAACCCAACTGTAGAAAGCAAATCACTTCACAATGCTTTTTCAGCATGTCTGATTTGGGGGGGGGGGGGTAAACTCTAAATAATAGTGGTGAATCTTTTATTGAAACAATGAATCTAATCAAAGCAGATAGAGTGTTAACTAGAATTCATCTGCCTCACAGGGACGGGGAGGGGTGGGGGGTGGGGTTTTATTGGGGTTCTTCATGGTAAAAAATAAGTATTGGTAAAGGGAAATGTGTTTGATATTTGCATGACTGAGACCTAAACCTGAAAGCTTTGTAACCTTTCCCACATTGATTCAATAAATAAATAAAAAAAAAATTTAAAAAAAAAGAAAAAAAATATATTCACTTTCTAAGTTCACACATATATAATTAAAGGTAATTAGTTAAGACTCACTTTTCCAAATTATAACAAATATTTCTACTTTATAAAAAGGTCTAGAATCATTTGAATTTAGACTAGCACACAAGGACCTAAGTTATTTATTTTACATTTTCAAAGAGTTTTGTTTTTCCCCATACCTCCACCTCCAAATATCTTTCTGTTAAAACTTATTTTCCACTTTATTAGAAATTTTGCAACTTATCTTCTTTTTTTCTATTTATATCTATATTTAAATCCTCCAGGCCAGAACCTGTTTTGTGGACAAAGGATGGTGCAGAATTACCGGATCCTGACCGAATGGTTGTGAGTGGCAGGGAGCTAAACATTCTTTTCCTGAATAAAACGGATAATGGTACTTATCGATGTGAAGCCACAAATACAATTGGCCAAAGCAGTGCAGAGTACGTTCTCATTGTACATGGTGAGTACCTTCTTGTTATCATTCTATAAAGAATAAGGACTGAAAACTAGTTTAATTATAAACTTTGGAATAGTAGGAAAAATTAAACTTTTTTCTTAAAGAAGAGGTTTTCATAAGTGTAAATGTCTACAAGCTTCACAATCAATATATTTTAAGTGAAACTAAGTCAGATTATAATATATGCTAAAAATAAAAATCATTTTGGATAAAAGCATTTTTGTTTCAAGTATCCAGTAAAATTGCGGATAATGAAAAATACACTAATGTTGATTTTTAATTTCATAAATAAATACTTAACTGTAAATAAAAATAGTATTTATAATTTTATTAAGTTAATTGTTGTGGTATTTCCACAAAAGAGCTTTTTAAAAACCATAGCTATTTTCACAAAGATTGATGGAATGTTATTGATATATATCAAAGACAAATGTATAGAATATTAGTAACAAATGCACTGATTAACTATGAATATGAAGTACTTTTTTAAAAAAGTCTGGATTACACTCATAATATGCATAATAAAACTGAAGAAAGAAATAACAAAATCCCAAATCAAAGAGAATTCTGTTTTCCTCACCTTCCAAACAACAATGTTTTGTGAGGTAGCTAACACATTTTTTGATAGCAATGAACTTTTGCTGAAGTTAATAAATACCATAATAAAAAAAATAGGTGAGTTTCTATATTAGAGTACTCTTGTACTCTTCAGCGTTTATTTTCTATGCTAAGGTATAAGGAGGGAGAAGAATTTTAGACATGTGATATTTTATTCACATATTTTGCAGTAGAAACCTTCTAAATCTAGCATTGTGTCCTACATAGTAAATCAATATTCTTTCAATATTGTATAAAACACAATATTGTAAGATAATCCAAGGTATATAGAAATCTTGAAGGTGTATGTTCATCTTATGTAATTCTATGAACGTAATTATCAAAATTTGTAACAAACTTGGATCAGTCTTATAATAATTTAAGGACTTATTTGGGGATAAATCAAATTTTGTGTGATGTGATTTCATTTTAGAAAACAAACTACTTCTGTTCCTCTTTTTTAATAAAGCAATAATGTTGTGGAGGAAAATTGGGGCAAATCATATTTTAAGTCAGCATAAAACTCTCCTGTTTAATTTATATGATTTTTTAATTCTCAATACTGTTGTGTTATTGAAGGTAAATGAAGTCTCAATGCTGTTGTGTTATTGATGGTACATGAAGGCAGTAAATTAACTCTTTGCATATTAATACCTTGAAAATAGTAGCACTCAGAGATTTTTAGTACCTCATGAATTGTGCAAATTTCAGTTTTGATAGAGATCATCTAATCAAATTAGACTGACAAATTAAAATTAAATGTGGTAAGCCCCTGTAGATACACCCTGCCAGGCTTACTGCCAAAGAGAATATAATAACCCACAGGGTGTGTCAAGAAGAAAATTTAGATACTTAGAGCAGGGTTCAGGAGATGCTTTCAAATGCTAACCTGGATGTTTATAGCACACCATTGCAGAAGTGAGGCATAGTCTGTTCACCTCTAACTTCAAAATTCTTCTCTCCCATAACATTGGGGGTGTGTTGTAGAGTATGCCATATTGTATTGATAGCAATACAACATAAAAATATATAGAGAATAATAAGGGAAGTAACAGAAAAATAATATATCTACATGAAAAATATGCCATTCATTTATTAAAGTATTTCAAGTGGGGAAAATTCATATGTTTTTCCAGTGTTTGCAAGCTAGCCAACAGCATGATTTCCTAACTAGCCAAGCTACCTTTGGGTAGTTGGCAGTTGACATATTTCTAATAAATACTTCTCTAAGCACTTTGTAAGAAGTCATTTTGGCATTGCTTTTTGAACTACAATTCATCAAAAGCACCCTGTAGATTAATGCTATTCATGCTGCTAGATAAATGCTGTGAAGTTCAACAGTAGTTTACCTAGGATTATTGACACAAGTAATGAGAGGCTCGATGAAACAGTGAAACCATACTACTCTGTGCTTTAAAAGGGCTCCAATTGGGTTCATAGCAAAATAAAGGTTTTTCCCCTTTGCACATGGGTATAATGTTTTATTAGTCACTGGTTGTATAAATATAAAAAGCTGCTCTCTCTTATTAATGGTTTGCTGTTTCAAAACCCTACTAAATGATGAAATTTGAGTGGCATTTCAATCTATAATGAATGTTGTATGCATTCAGAATGGAGTGATAAGTGATCATTTGTGAGAACTTTACCCTTTTATCTTTTACACCAAGGTTGATTTTACATTAGCTGTGATAATTTAATATAGCTTCAGCACAGAAGGGCCTTTCATGAGTTGAGACAGTTGTCTTTGACTCTCCTATAGTTGCCTAGCTTCTATTGATTCTTAATTTGATGGAGGTCTGAGCACTTTCCTATGAAATCATTTGCTATCTAGATGCCTGTCTAATGGTTATATTTTATTCTTTAGGTGTCAGTGGAAGTGCATTACTTAAACGTTATCACACTTAATTGTTAACAGCGCTGACATTTTGTGTTATAGACACCTGAAAGTCCCCCCCTCCTAATTACATCTTTGCAAATTTCAACATTAGAACTACAGATTGTAATTTGAAACTGCAAGTATAAAATTCACCCTTAATGAAAGGCCTAACAAAATCAGCATACAAATACCTGTAGAAAAAAAAACACAAAAAACATTGAATTTACAAAACATTTAAGCTGTGTAGGTTCCATTTGGAAAGAAAGCATTTTTTTATTAACAAGCTCAGGGTTGGGAATATTAATGTTAAATCAGTAGCCATAGTTATACTATTAATTCCTGTAAGTACGGTAGTTCTTAACTGATTTACTGCTATAGAAATGTATCTGTTACTCTCATGTTAGTTATCTTGCTATTTATTTATGTGTAATTGTTGATTACTTTCATATTGATGGTATTAAAATAAGCAGTTACAGTGCTGTTTTTAAATATTTAGGGAACTAGGATCAGGAGAAAAATTTATACGTTCACTAAATAACTGTTTAGTCACATTTGATAGGCAAAGTCACGATGGGATCAAAGTGAAAATTGCTGAAGAATTTTAGTTTACATTGAAATAAATTAAACCTTAAGGTAATTATAATATAAAACAATGGTAGAGCTATAGGAAAGAGACATTCAATAATGTTGTTGCTAAGGGTCTAGAAGAATGCAGTCCAAGTAAGAGTAATTCTGTATTATTGCTAAATAAATTCATAAATTTTAAATGAATGTTATAATTATAATAAGAATATCATGAAATGTTTAATTTTAATTACTTTCTCCTAATATTACAGCTTCCCAAGAGTTAAATATATATGCATGATCTTTGGTGAAAAAATTAGTGCATAGAAATATCTTATGATATAAAAAATTAAACAGTACTTTAATTGAATCAGCATGACTAAAAGTGTCTTGAACCAGTAATTTAGGGAAAGCATGATAAAAGCTATAATCACCTACTTTGTATTTATTTATTTGGAATTCTTGAGCTTTCTGGGATGGAATAGTGTCAGTCATATACAACACAATTGCCTTTCCTTCTGTATTTTTGCTGTGTCTAAATCAACCACTTTCTAATGAAGTCTTAAGTTCATAGGTTTTATGTGATATATTTTCTTTCCAATAAAGTACTTTAAAGTCTGTATCTTCCAAAATTAGTAGCAAAAAATACTCATTTGTCATATATGGAATGATTACAGATAATTACATTTAACATTGAGTTGACCTTATTTTGTGATTGGAACGAATTTAGGTTCCTACATTATTTTCCATCAACTGGTTTTGAAATATATTATTTTGAATGTATAAAAGTAGACAAATCACTTGGAAAATTTTAAGAAAGATCTTTGGAAAATGGGAAAGACAAATGATCATGTCCTCCCCAAAGACTAAACTTTTTCCTTCTGAAAAGGAAGTACATTGTGAAATTCCTTCTACTTTTTTTTCACACCCTTGCTAGAGAAGTCTGTAATCATTCTTTAAAGAACAAGTAGCCATTGTGGGAGTCAATCCTATTAGACTGCTAAGAACTATGAGCTCACACAGAAAGTTTTTGAAGCAGGATTTATTTATGCTGGTAGAACCAGTAGAGCTCATGCTCGAGGGACTGAATCCTTAACAAAGGCAAAAGCTCCTTTATAGAATATCTGATGGGGGCGAACATTTGTAGGTAGCATGTGGGAGATTACAGAAGCAGAATTGCCTAAGTACATTACTTGAAAAGCAGAGTCAGCATAATTTCAAAACTTTCTAAGCCCGTTCTGCAGCCACAAGGCAGGGGATTACCCCCAAGGCTGTCTCATATGCATCCTATTCTATTACTCTGTTTCTGGCAACCTTTCAGCTGTTTATGATGAAGAGGGGAAACAGTCCAGTTTCCCTCAACTTTGGGGGTGATGGGGTCTATTTTCTTCATTAAAAATAATGCAGAGATGCTTAGAATGTAGAATCAACTTCAGTCTCAAAGAACTCCTGAGATATTAGGAAGAAATGCAGTCAAAAATGTAGAAGAAAGTAGATAATTTATTTCTTTCTCTACCAGTAGCTGCACTAACTAGAGCACATTAGATTATAGAGAGATAGTGCTAGGTTTAAAGCTTTACTGGAGAACCCACCCTACATTAGGATTCACTGATGAACCCACCGAGCCATAACGTGACTCTGAGTTGTCTTACAGAGTCATGACAGAATTGAAAGTACTATTTACAAAGAATTTCTCACCACATTGCTTTAATTTTACTTCTCAAAATGTAATGACCTTTACCTGAGATTTCTCCATGTATTTTGAGACTTCAAAATATTTTGTCAGTGCTCTAATTCACTTCATTACTTATTTTCTACTTGTATAAATAAATTCACAGAACCAACTATTTCTTCTTTATGAATTAACTCTTGCTATTCTTATTAGCATAAAATTTTCCACTATGTGCTTTCTCACATTTTGTTTTCCTCATGTATACTCATTTTTCTTTTCTAGCAGTTTTCAGCTTTATAGCTATGTAAAACAAAAATTTTCCATAACTAGTATTATTGTGTTAAAAAGTAAAATAGAATACAAATTTGATTTATATGTCTGCAGTTACAATCAATTTACTGACAGGTGCTGATTTGATATTCCTAAAGTGTAATCTGCCAGTTATGGTTTGCTTTGTATATTTGTTCATGTAACTATTAAAATGAATACCGATGAAAGATGTTATATTGCCATTTTTATGTTGCCAGGATAATTTATTACAGAAATGTTATATAGGATCCATCATATTTTATTGTTAGCAAGAACCATTATAAAATATTTCCAGTTTTTAATTTTAAAAGTAAGAGAGAATATAGCTGCTAAAAAATGTCTATGTGTTTTGACCTAGTGAAAAGTATTAAACTACTTAATATGCTTTCAAAGCTTTAAAGAATCAATACAACTGCTATTTTCATTTTACTCTGTGTTTATTGCTAATAGTAAATGTCAAAAATGCTCACATACAAAAAATTGTACACATAGATATTATATAATGCCACATATAGTCAAGATTTAAAGCTATTTAAAAACTCATTTAGATTTTTTTCAGAGAGTATAAACAAATGCAGGCTCACTTTCAAGCTAGCTGCTACTGATTCTCCATTTGATTTGCTTACATGGGAGTGAAGTAAAAGAAATCACGGAGGGTAGTCTTTTTTTCCCACTATCATTTATATATCAAGTATAGTCTCAAATATTTAACTAGTTTTTATAACAAAATTAGTTTGACTTAGGACAGTGAGTACCTAACTCAATATTTTGCAAAATTATGATTATGAACGACTCAGAATTTAATGAGAATACTCACCACTTTAAAACAAAAATAATCCTGTGTTACATAGTAAATAAGTTCTAGTCTCAAAGTTGGCAGTCACTGTACATTTGCTATTATAATTACCAAGCTATTTAGAAACATGGAGAGGTAATATGAATTTTTCCGCTTAGTTGTCCTGGTAGACAAGATGATACAAATCAGAATGGAATTGAGATAGTCTTTGTGTCCATATGGGTGGGTGGGGAAGAGGAAAGTGGAGCTTGCATTAGGGACAGATGCACAGCCTAGCAAACATTAAAAAGGGATTCAGCTAAAATCTGTTCCTTCACATGGAAGCAAACCTACCAGTTGGTAAATTAATTCTATGTACTCTTAATGAGCATTTTTCCTTTGGAGAAGCTTTCTTTAGAAACATAGAAGGAAAACTATGCAGTGTCAGAAGAAAAGGATAGAAAAGGCACCCATATGGTGCAACAAGCAGTGCACTAATGGAAGAACTCTGTGATTGCTGCTCTCATCTCTCGGTGAGAGTTTCCACACAGTAAACTCTGTGGGCGATTCTTAAAACAACACCTTCTTTAATTGCTGAGATAAAACATACCATTTCTGGACACCCATAAGCAGGATGAGCTGTGCTGCCAGTGGGAAAGGCACATCTCTGCCTGCGTGAATCTGTTGTTGATCTCGGCAGAGGGAAGTGCCATGGAATAAAAAGTGAAGATTGAAGTAGAGTTTCCGTTATAGAACATGCCAAACGGTGTCTCTGTGCAGCATATTCAACACAGAGTGGAGGCTTAATCATATTCCTGTTTGAAAATTAACAAAAAGAGGATTCACCATGGTCGTATCTTTCATGATGGAAATTCTGTTCAGAGATAATTCTCTGAAATAAATGGCTCTGTATGTTTAGATAAGACTTGGACCAAAATGTCAATCGGGTAAAAGTTATCCTGGAAGGGAGAAGTCCATCACTCAGAAACCTCAATAATTTCAGCATTTTAATATCATTTCCCATACACATTTATATGTTTTTCTATCAGCAGCAATAAAAAGAAGACAATATATTTTACACATGAAATTTGAGAAATTGAAAATAAGACTAGGTTATAGCTTTACAAAATGTGAAAAGCACTTCTATTGGTATATGAATTTTTTCATTAATTGGCTTCTTTGTTGAAGATTATTTGTTGAAGCAATATGCAATATTTTGCAGGGGAAAAGATAAATGTTTGTTTTGGGGCCACGCCCAGCAGTGCTCTGGCTCTATACTCAGGTTCAACACTTTCTGCTGGCTCCACACTGAGGGATCACTTGGCAGACTCAGGGAGCCATAAGGTACCTGCTGGGGATCGAACCCATCAGCCACATGCAAGGCCAGAACCCTACCCCTGTACTATCTCTGCAGCCTCTGCAGAGAATTTTTGGCATATATTTTTTTAGGAATACCAGCATGCCTAAATAGAAGATACAGATGCAATCTAAAATCTATTTTGTAGTTTCTTACAAAGTAGTTTTCACAGAGTAATAACATATCATATCTATGCATATATCTTAATCTCTTGCTACATTTGCTCTAAATCAGTAAAAAATTTTAGGCTGTTTCCAGATACTGCTAGTATGTCCATTTTGACATATCTTTGTCTCTATCCTAGATTACAGAAATATTGTCTAATGAGCTCCTTCTTCTGCATTTACACATTTCCTCACTATTTTCTAAGCTGGAGCGATAGTACAGTGGTTAGAGTGTTTGCCTTGCATGTGGCCGACCCAGGTTCAATTCCTCTGTTCCTTCCCGGAGTGCCCGGCAAGCTACCGAGAGTATCCTGTCCTCATGGCAGAGCCAGGCAAGCTTCCCACGGCGTATTCAATATGCCAAAAACAGTAACACTAAAAGTCTCACAATGGAGATGTTACTGGTGCCCGCTCAAGCAAATTGATGTACAACGGGAGTACAGTGCTACAGTGCTCTCTATTTTCCATATAACCATATTATATAAATGCTGTAGATGTATATTTCTTTGTGCATTTATCTTATTAAATTCTCAATGTTTACTTACATTTAACTCATAATCAGAAAACCTTAGTCAATTTCATGACCCCTGAATGATATGCTCTATCTCATATCTGTGATATCTCCTAGCTTTCCATTGAATCATTCTGTCTCCCTGAAATATCAAGCTCATTTCTGTTTTAGGAATTTTCTTTCTGTCTGGAATGCAGAAAATACAAAGAAAGCTGTGATGAGTGTTGATATTAGGAAAAGTGAATTTTTACCACTAAATCTAAAGATTGGCTGCGTATTCATAGTCTTCCTTTGTCTATTATATATAATATGGTAGTTATTAATTAATTAAAATTATCTATCATGAATTAATTTTATATACACATGTGCATGTGCAGGCATGTATGTATATATATGACTATATGCACACATGCACATATATTATATATGTCTATGTGTTGCTATAAATATGATTGTGTTCCATACCCATACAGAAAACTACGTCTTCCTTAGAAGCTGGTATCTTCTGTGTTTTGGTTATCTCTGTATCTCCAGCGCTTAAAACAAGATAGAAGGCTCTTAGTGCACTGTTAATTGTTAAAAATTATTGATGCATTTTAATGATTACATTTTTTAAATTTTTCTCTCTGTCATATATCTTTTTATCAGAAACATGAAAATATATGCATTATTTGTATATTAACATAGAAAGCACACCCAATCCTATATTAATATACAGTAGGTGATAGGAGTCAATGCTAATAAGACAACTCAATAAATTTCTTTTGATTCTGGGGCTGAACTCGGTAATGCTCAGAGTCTATGTCCAGCTTTGTACTCAGGGGTTGTAACAAACTCAGTGTTTGGAGAACCATATGGTGTGGGTGATTTACTCAGTCTCCTACACACAAAGCATGTACTCCAGTGATGCTTTGAGTGATTTCTCCAGTTCTCAATAGTTTTCCTTTTCTTAAAAATCTCTTTAACATTAGTGTTCAGTTAGGGCTATTTCATATGGAGTCATATATATAAATGTATTCATATATAAATTCATTAATATACATTCAAAAAGTACCTGAAAATATTTGTTATTGGTTTTGTTAAATTATAGAATAATTTTTGACAATGATCTTTGGCTATTTCTGCCTTCCTTAATTTTCATTAAAGTTTTTATATTTCAGCATTGAAAATGAATTTAGATGTTATATGTGTTGCACTGCTTTTATTTTTTTCCAGACATAAACGTTCATGTAAAAGCTGGAGTATTTATATTGTACAATGACTGAAGCCCAATCATGAACAATTTCGTATCTGTAACACACAATAATTAAGTTTAGCGTTGTATAAAGTTCAATCCCTCACTTAATGACAAATCCTTTCCGAATTATTTGTTTTTAGTGGCATAGACCATAGCATAGTTAAGCACAAAGAATATTTGGTTTAGGAATTTGGAGCCTAGTGTTATATTTTTATGGCATTGTTTATTAAGACAATGAAGGGTCAAGGAGATAGGGCTGGAGGGCTGTTGACTCAAGGGGCTGGAGCAAATACTTGTCTACATAGACTAGACACCATATTCTTTCTCTGGCAACACTTGGTTCCTTAGCTTAGCTGACCTAGAGCACGGCACTGCCTGTCCCAAACTCTCAAGGACGTAATCCCAGGCCCTTTATCACAGGGATTGGTCTCTGAGCCTACAAAAACATCTGGGGAAGCAAACACCCTCCTCCACACCCCATTCCCCACAAAACATGCACACACACACACAGACTTTTTAAAAAACAGATTAGATGAATAAAAATGAAATTGAAAAATATATATCTCCTTTTTAGTGATAAATCTACATAAATATCAATACAATATGAAGAATTTTTTGCTGTAAATTAAGTGAACATTAGCAGAAACAAGATTCACTGAAAATGTTTGAGGTATTTAATTCATAAACAATGTATATTATGTATGCATGGCTTCCTAGGGGAGTGATTTTGGTTACCTACAAGGCTTATGGATATTGACATTATTACTATTACATTCCCATGATTATTAATTTTTTTAAGTACAGGTCAGACTAACTTGAAGTTGAGTTGTATGAATTATAATAGGAGGCATCACAGGAATTATGTAATTGAATTTTTGGCTCTAAATCAATACCCTTAGGACTATATGTATCTTCTGAAGACATGAGCAAAATTGTTCATATTTATAAGTTTCATGAGAGAAGATATTTGCTTTCAGATCAAATGTGATTCATTACGAAAGAATCCAAATGAAATATTTATTTTTTTAAAAGCTCTAAGCTTTTAATTTTAGGTAAAGGAGCACAGATACTTAGAAATTTAATCTGTGCTAAATATGTTACCTGTTTTATCACAGAAACTATGTAAATTATACAAATATCTAGATTTATCAGTGATTTTCTAGTATTGATGCTATTGTTTTCAAAGAGTGACACTGGCCAGAAAGAAAGTATAGGCTTAAGAAGCTTGGCTTGTTAAGAAGTTGGCCTTGCATGTGGATAACACCACTCCAAAACATTGTTTCTTATGTTTGTTTAAGGGTAGCACTGTAGTGCAGTTCTGCAGTTCTTCCCTTGTTCATTGATTTGCTCAAGCAGGCCCAGTAACGTCTCCATTGTGAGACTTGTTGTTGCTGGGTTTGGCATATCAAATATGTCACAGGGTTCTTGAGCTTGCCAGTCTTTGCCGTGCAGGCGAGATACTTTGGGTAGTTTGCCGGACTCAGTTACAGTGTTTATTTGTTTTGTTTGGGGGTTACACCTGGCAGTGCTCAGGGGACACTCCTAGCTCTGTGATTAGGAATTACTCCTGACTCTGCTTAGGGGACTTTGTGGGATGCTGGGGATTGAACCCAAGTCAGCCGCATGGAAGATAAAAGTGTCCATGCTCTGGCTCCCCCTCTTCAAATTCTTTTTCTACTTTTTAAAATTTTTTTTTCGGGGGGAAGCTATAGAAGGTTTTATTTGGAAGTTTTGAGGAAAGATGGGGGTGGGAAGATTACACCACTTTCTCCAAAGTGGAGAAAGTGCCCTAGTACACAGCAGCGCTACAGTATGAAGGTATGTAAGCATGCACCTCAAGAGAGGAGATGTGGGCCCCCACTTCAAATTTTTACACTCTGACAGTGCCCTGAGCACCAGCAAGAGTGACTCCTGACCACAATGCCAGGAATAATTGCTGAGCACTGCTAGGTAAGGCACCCCAAAATAAATGACATCAATGTTTTGCCATAGTAAATTTATATCTTCATAGAATATAAAATATTTGTTCTAGTCATCTGATCAATTTTTTGTTAAGAACTTTTAGGGAAAAGTTTATAGAATTGAAGTAAGTGGAGCTACGTAGTATAAAATTATCTACTTCAAAGGCATTTCTTTTTTTTTCTTTTTTCTTACTTGAAAATTCACTTTACTTTTGCAAGTGTGGAATATAAAGGGGTATTTTAAAAGGAAAAATGCATACATTTTTTCAAATAAGTGATTGACTTTATTCATAAACTTTCCCTATAATTACACAGGACTATCTGTTACCGCCTACAGTTTAAAATTACAGTACTTTTTTTTATTTTTCAAGAACAGCTTTTTTTCTCTCTCTCTTTCTCTCTGGATTCCATTTAGCATGTGAAACCAGTAGAAGATATCAGAGGATGAAAAGAGATTTATTCAAATCTAATTTTTAAAAGGGTTCTTTTTCATGAAGAAGATAGGTTTACCATCTGACTTGGAAAGGAGGTTTGCCTGGCAAGTTTAGGCCTTGTCAACTTGTGGTTGTAATTTAAGTAAGAGCCTTGGTGCTGTTATCCATTCTTATCCTATAATCCAAATAGTCAGCTCCATGTAGCTGAACATAATGGGAAAAGATAAATGTCCGTCTCTGCACAAGCAGAGAAACAAAAAGCACACCTTTCCTCCTACAGTTACTTCCAATGGCCCTGCAATTATCAGCAGGAAATTTAAGAATGCCCTATTATTTTTAAGGTTAGGAAATGTGAATCACTTCTATCAAAAGAACACTTTAAAAATCTCAATATATCCCCACTAATAATCTTTGGTTTGAATTCACCCTTGATTACCCTGGGACCACCCTAGAGAATAAGTGACATACAGCAGAAAGAGAGTAGATGGCTGGAGTCCAAACTGAATGGCATAGTTTTTCCCCCTATTGAACACTAGTCCTTGGAGAGAAACAGAGCTTCGGGAACTCTATATAGACTTAATTTTGCCTCAAAACTCCATTTCGAATGAGCCAGAATGCCATTTTTAAAAAGAGAAACTGCCACGAAACAAAACAGGTTGACAAGCTAGAAATTATTGTACACTGCATTTGTGGGGAATGGAACATACCTTTAACCTGAAAAGCTAGTTATTGGAAAAAAGGTGCTGTACCACTCTTCAATTTATTGTATACAATGCTTGTTGAAACTGATTTCATTTTGACAAGGTTATACAGGATATGCTGTGCTCTAATAAGAGCCAGTAATAAAATGCAATTGAAGGGCGTTTTTGTTGTTCCTTCATTAAGATGTGGAAAAGGAGTAATTTTATTATTTAGAATTGAATGGTATAGTTTAGGGTTCTAATACTTTTAAAAATATTGGGATGTTCAGGATTTTTAATTTGTTAATGATTATTTAGACTTGAATAGTCTTTAGAACATAAAATTTCCTTTTTAAAGTCACCTTGTATGTGATAAAGAGAGAGAACTGTTCTGCAGAAATTATTTATTTAATCAATGACTGTTACCTATTAACAATTGTATTATTCTCTCTATACTAACATTATTGCCATCAGTAGCACATTACTTATCCAGAGCCAGCCACGTTTAAAGCAAAGAACAAGTTACTTAAGTGAGGAAGAAGTGTACTCTTAAATCTATACTTTAGTTATCATTGTGGCTTTACAAAGAAAAAAAAGATAGGCAAGGCATATTAAGGGTCAAGTAACTGCTATTACCTTCCAGTTTTTAACCACTGGCAGCAAGAAGAGCTTTGCTATGAATTATGTACATACTGTGTTTTTTATCTTCAGACTAGAATCAAGGGCTATAGGGGCTGAATGCAGTGGGTAGGGCACTGACTTGCATTCAGTCTTCCTGGATTTGATACCCAGTCTCCCATATATGGTCACCAGAGCATCACCAGAAATGATCCCTGAGTATGAATCTAGGCTCCCCAAAAACAAACCAAAAAAATTGGTGTATCAATTGATTTTGTAAATTGGAGAGTTAGAAAGATCTAGATCATTACCATTGATGGAAATCTAGAAAAATCTAGACTGTTACATAGAAATATTTGTATTGTTCCATTTGGATGGAGTAGGAGGGGCATACAAACAATGCTCAGGGACCTGGGATCACTTCTGATGATACAAAGCAATCAGACTGGAAGATTCCATGCTAGAAACTGGTGATGATATGTGTCTTGGGCCCCAAGTTTCAGGGGGTCACTAGGTCTAGACTCAGTGTGCTTGGGAGAGTGGGGGAGACGCAGGAGAGGGAATGTGGTTCTGGGAATCAACTAAGGTCTTTTGTTCATGTGTCCCTTACACCTGAGGATTTACCTACCTAAAATATATATTTTTATATGTGTTATCCTCCTCATCGGCTACCCTCCAGAACTCACAGCTGCTTCTCTCACAAGGAAGCATAAAATGAAGCTCCCATAACCATGCCACCGGACTCCACACCAGGCTGCTTTCACTTGGGGTGCCCCAGAGTAGGGTGGTGAGAGCCCTCCATTCCCCAAGGGACCTAGGCCCGGCAGCCAACCTCAACTACCCAACCACTGCCATGCCCCAGGCTGCTTTCCACATGCTCGGGCCGGGCCTCACATATGGGTGAACATATTCCTGGACCAACACATCATAAGACACTCTCTACTCATTTTCCATAATTTGCACATCATATTTTATGGGGTTCAGACAGTAGGCAATGAATCATAGAGGGAAATATATATATTTATTTAAATATATATTTAAATATATATTTATATAGATATATATGGCAAACTACCGAGAGTACTACAGAGCCTGGCAAGCTACCCGTGGCATATTCAATATGCTAAAAACAGTAACAATAACGGGTCTCATTCCCCTGACCCTGAAGAAGCCTCCAATACAGAAGTGTTGGGAAAGACGAGTAAGGAGAGGCTGCTAAAATCTCAGGGCTGAGATGAATGGAGACATTACTGGTGCCTGCTCGAGTATTTCGATGAACAACGGGATGACAGTGATACAAGTGACAGTTATCCTCTGTAGTAGAGAATGATGTGAAACAGTCATGAAAAAACATGAATACACATAACTGTAAACAGGTTAATAATTGGCTATGAGGGGTAGAGTAACAAAATGAAGGAAGCAAGATTTAAAACTTGAAAGACATTTAGAGAATGAAAATCAATAGGGATTTAATTGGTCATGGAAGTCTTTACAAAGCAGGTACACATAAGGGAAAACATTTGAAAGTAGCATTTTAGCAGGTGTGTTAATGAAAAATAGGGTATTCTAATATACTGAAATTGAGCCATACAGAAGAGTTGGGTCAAAGGAAATTTGAACATGACTTAAAAATACTGAAATATAGTTGATATAGTAAATATAAATATAGTTCACAGGAGAGTCAGATACATAAATAAAATGGTTGTGTTACATGTAATGAGCCCAATGTGCTTTTTATATGCTATATTTATTATGTAAAATGCGAAGTGATTCAAAGTACACTGATCAAATATAATAACTCTAGAATTTGAAGTTACATAACAGATAAACTCATACATAATCTGAATTAGAGGGATAGTCAAGAAAGACATGTTGAAGTGACAATTGAAGTGAGAACACTAAGAATGGAAGTAGCACTGCCGTCCCATTGTTCATCAACTTGCTCAAATGGGCACCAGTAACATCTCCATTCGTTTCAGCCCTGAGATTTTAACAGTCTCTCCACTTATCCTTCCTAACTCTGCCATATTGGAGGCTCTTTCAGAGTCAGGGAAATGAGACCCATTCTTGTTGCTGTTTTCGGCATATCAAACACAATACATATAAGTAGCTTGCCAGGCTCTGCCATGTGGGCGGGATATTCTTGGTAGCTTGCCGGGCTCTTCAAGAGGGAAGGAACATGTATCTTAATTGAAGTAGCTAAGTAAAAACACTTGCATTGCAGGTAATGTTCATTGGGGCACTAGGATTCAGTTTCTTTATGTTAACTTGGCACTGCAAGAAATATATAAAAGTCAAGTATATATGTTCTGAAAAACTCTGGTCCCCTATTTGTTGTTGTTGTTTTTTAATTTTTATTAGTGAAACACCATGAGGTACAGTTGTAGACTTACAAATTTTTGTGCTTGGGTTTCAGTTATACAATGATCCCTCCCACCAGTGCCCATTTTCCACTACCACTGGTCCCAATATCCCTCCCACCCCCCATACCCCCCATCCCACCCTTCCTCTGTGGCAGGGCATTCCCTTTTGTTCTCTCTCTCTCCTTTCGGGTGTTGTGGTTTGCAAAAGAGGCATTAAGTGGCAATCATGTTTGTCTATAGTCTACTTTCAGCATGCTTCTCCTATCCTGGGAGGATCCTGCCAACACCCTTTATTTGGTGTTCCCTTCTCTATCTGAGGTGCCTTTTCCTCTAGCATGTGTGGCTGGCCTCCAAGCCATGGAGCAAACTTCCTGGTACTAATCTCTACTCTGGCCCCTTTTGTACTAAAAATTGTGATGTCTAAAAGCAGTGCTTGGTGTAGTTTGGAGTTCATGTGAGAATCATTCAGGGTGGGCAGTTCAGACTGATGAATTTTTATCAGAACAAAGGTTAGCCACGTTTCTTGGACACAGATTTTAGTTTCCTGATTCAATAATGATTTTGTTTAGACTGTAACTATGCTTTTTCAGGTGAAAAGTTCTTTGTGAAGTAACCCAGAATATTTACTGTGCTTTTATTTAGTGTCCCATCAGTTGATCACATGAGTGCTTCTTTTTTTCTCCCACATGAGTAGCTCTTATCACAAAGATTTTGTCTACACTAATATGCAGTTAAGCAACTGACTAGATTTTGAACAATAATAAAATTTCCTCTGAATTTTTCTCTTCCTGTTTTTATTTTGGGGGAGCACACTGAGGGTGCTCAGGTCTTAATCCTGACTCTGTGCTCAGAGATCACTCCTGACCCTCCTCTTATCACCTGCTATACTGTCTCTTCAGCCCCACCTCCCCCCCACACGCACAAGCCCAGTTTTTAAACATAGAAACAGCATTTCATGTACTCCACGTCAAATAGAAATATGTTTTATTATAATTATGATTCATACTCACATCTGGAGCAAAGAGATATGACCATTACTAAGGTTTCTCTTGTGTGGCTAAATGAGTTTAATAATTTGTCCTATTTACTAACTTCTCTGATCAGATCTAGACAAAAACAAAAATAGATCATGATTGTTAGTTTCTCTTTGTTCATCTCCCCAAGTACTTTCATTTTGCTTTAGTTTTGTTTGGGCACACATCCAGCTATGCTCAGGTCTTAATCCTAACTATGAACTTAGGGATCACTCCTGACTGTCACTAAGAGGATCATAGGTGGTTCCCAAATCAAAGACAGTTTGACATTTTGTAGTGAAGTGCTGTACCCATTGGTACAGTCTCTCTGGCACCTATTACATACACTATATATTTTGTCTGCTACTAACTCAATTTTTAATGCAAATATCTAGAAAAGATATAATGCAGTTTAGTTTGTAAATTATAAATTTCAAACTCATTTTAAGAACATTTTTGAAGGCAAATTCAATAGAATTAAATGCAGTTTAGTTAATCTATGATAAAAATAAAACTTTAAATATCCCATGGCTTTTGATTGTGGAAATCAAATATTAAATATCAGTTAATTGATTGATTTGTGAGATAAAATTTCTGAATTTTAATGTTTATAAATTGTATTTCACACATGGTTATTTAGACTTTTTTTTAGTTACTTTAGTGTCTATGTTATATTAACCCTTGATTAATCACAGAATGCTCACATCTAAGGCATATGTTAAAATATTACAAAATTGATCAGTCGCTTCAGCAAATTACTTAGTATAATGTGATTGCATTAGTGAAGATACATTAAATTAATTCATATTTCAATATAATTTTATTTTTAATTCACATTTCAATATAATTTTATTTTTATTTCTGTGTGCATTTGTATAATTTTTATTCTTGAGAATAATCAAAATAAGTATCTTAGAATGTAAAAAACATACTTGCAGAGAATGGAGCCATAGCACAGTGGGTAGAGCGTTTGTCTCACATATGGCTGGCCTAGGTTTGATTCTTAGCATCCCATATGGTCCCCTGAGCATCACCAGGTGTAATTCTGAGAGAGCCAGGAGTAACCCCTGTGCATTCCCTACCAGGTGTGACTCAAAAAAGAAAAAAAAGGTACTTGCATTTTCCACTTTGTGATATATTTGATTTAGAATTATTTTAATTAATAATATAAGTTTTAAGTTAGACTAATGTATAATTCCAGTGCTCCCAGTTCCAATTTCTTGATAAAAGTGAATTTCCATTTCATAATCAATGAATAAAATTTCTAGTATTAATGTATCACACCAGGACCTTTATACAAGTGCTAATAATATCAAATGTTTCTACTTACTAATAGGAATGAAAACTAAAGAGGTGAGTAATTGGAATGCAATTCAAAGTATTTTACTTGCTTTTGCTTTGATGAAAGTTATATTCATGAAGTTAAAATAAATGACCATGACATAGAAGTGTTGAAGAAACTTTATCATAGAAATTTAAAATAGTCTTTCCTAAAATGATGTATGCAATATATCGTGTATTTCTAAATAAAATTCACATGTAATAACTATAGTCTTAGACCGCTCGGCCATCCTGACTATAGTTGGGCCATCCTGACTATAGTTGGGCCAGCCTGACTATAGTTGGGACTGGAACGATAGCACAGCGGTAGGGCGTTTGCCTTGCGCGCAGCCAGCCCGGCTGAGTCGGGTTCAATTCCTCCGCCCCTCTCGGAGAGCCTGGCAAGCTACCGAGAGTATTCAATATGCCAAACACAGTAACAAGAAGTCTCACAATGGAGACGTTACTGGGCCCGCTCGACCAAATCGATGAACAATGGGAGGACAAACCAAACCTTTAAAATGTAATAACTATTCTCTGCATAATTGCATACATTCACATCATATATATTAAATTTTATTATATATTCATATAAACTAAGTATATGCCAGCTACTTAAGTTTAGAAACAAGATTAGAGCTATCTCAAAGTTCTCTCTTCTAGTAAGTGGAGAAAATAACAGTAAAAACAAAACAAAACATTTTTTTTTTTGTAATCTTTCACAAGAATGACCTGCGTAGGGATCCCTCTGGGCTGTTAAAACCTTTTTCTGTAATTCTCAAATTAGGTGAACGTGAAAAGAGTTCATAATGAAACAAGAAATGTATGAATCTCTTGTCTGTTTCAAAGTACCAGGGTTTGGGAGGCAACAACTTATTCGCAAAGAAATCACTTGAAGAAATTATAGGTGAGGGGAAAAAAAATAATACACACTTTAGCAACCTAAGTTCACTTAGGCTCCAAAAATAAAGTAACCAGAGTTCTTCTCTTCAAAGATATAAACAAAGTGATATAAAAAATGTGGTACCAAAAAATAAATGGTACCAAAAAAAAAAAGGCAGACAGAATTTTCATGGAGAAAAAGAAGGAAGCATTCTTGCTCTTTTTGGGAGCTCTTAGCTTTTAGTAATTTCAAGTAATCTTACAAGTTGGGTTTTGTTGTTGTTGTTGTTGTTGTTGTTGTTGTTGTTGTTTTAAAGTTCTGGTAAAGCATATTTAAGTTATTTCAACTTTGCTATTTCACAAAAGAATTCAGTTAGTCTTACAAAAATGACTGTTCACAACAAAAAAGAGAGAAACCCTCAATGATTTTGATAAGAATCAAAATGTTTTAAAGCACTCAGGATCAAATACATTTTGTAGTAATTAAAACTATGTAAGAATTACTAAGAGGAATTTCTTATTTGATGAGTTATTTTCTTGTACCAATTGTCATATTGACATATAGGATTGAAATCCTTTCCATCAAAATGTTTTCTATGAATTTGTTTTTAGATACAAAGAAAATAAATCCAGAGGTCAAAAGGAGAGAGGAAGACAGCAGACAAGAAATAGCTAGACTTAGAAGAAGTAGCAAATCGTGACTTGCAGTTTTATCCTATCTAACTGTATACCTTAAAATATTCTGGACAGTCCTCTAAAAGACAATAATTGAATTTTTAAATTTTTCCAGTTATTTGCAAATAGACATTGGTGAGTTAAAAAATGGTTTATGTCATTTTACATTTATAGGAAATAGAGATACCATTTAGTCTATAAAAGTACCTTTAAATTTATAGACCCGGTAAAAATAATGAATTTTGTTATTGCCCATACCCCCCCAAAAAAAACCCCTATTCTTTGTATTCTAATTCTTAAGAATCAAATGTTATCCCAGTAGTAGGAACCAGATTGGATGGGATGTACTGTAGAAGCCAACCAATCTCTACTAAGGAAGTGAGTTAACACAGGTGGCTTACCTTGCAAAACTTTAGTAAACTCTCAGACAAGGACTTAATGACCCCATAGTGAGATGGACCAAGTTTCACAAAGTTTCTTCTGCAGAAATATTTTCTGATCATTTTATTAGAGTGATAGCACAGCGATAGGACGTTTGCCTTACAAGCAGCCAACATGGCCGACCTGAGTTCGATTCCTCCGCCCCTCTCAGAGAGCCCGGCAAGCTGCCGAGATTATCTCGCCCGCACGGCAGAGCCTCGCAAGCTCCCCGTGACGTATTTGATATGGCAAACACAGTAACAACAAAATCTCCAATGGAGACGTTACTGGGCCCGCTCGAGCGAATCAATGAACAACGGGAGGACCTTTACCTTTACCTTTACCTTTTGTTAGTCATTTAGTGGCAATAATCAATATAAAATTAAATTATAGTGGGCCTGCTACAGGAGTAAACTTAAAGTGTGTTTGGGAAAGTGTAGACAATGGTGGAGGGAAGGTGACAGTGGTATTGAAATTGGTATTGGATTCTTGTAACAAATTATAAAACAGGGCTGGAGCGATAGCACAGCGGGTAGGGCGTTCGCCTTACACGCGGCCAACATGGCCAATCCGAGTTCGATTCCTCCGCCCCTCTCGGAGAGCCCGGCAAGCTACCGAGAGTATTCGATATGCCAGACACAGTAACAACAAAGTCTCCAATGGAGACGTTACTGGGCCCGCTCGAGCAAATCGACGATCAATGGGAGGGCCTTTACCTTTACCTTTAACTTTGTAAAACAGTGTGTAAATAAAGTGGAGGGAAAGAGAGAGAAAACTAAATATTAGTTGAATTTGAAAGACTGTTTTCTAGTTATACTGAAACCTTCCTCAAACACATTGTCTATTGAAAAATAACCTAAAATTTTATTATATGTGCTGCACAATATGATAATAAATGTTTCTATGTGGAATGTTAAATGACTGAAATGATCACATGTTCTTATATTGGGTAGCCCTGGAAAATACTTGTCTTGTATTAATTAAAAAACATATATTTTGAGAAATTAATGAGCAAATGAAGTTCCTAGGGAAAAAATGTATCATTCACTATGTTATATATGCAGGAAAATTAGAATAATATTTTTATTATTGAGGAAATATATTTTGTTTATCTCTAGCCTGAGTAGACCATTTAGAAAAGTTAACATAAAAGTATAAAAGTATAAAATTAGAAAACAGAAAGTGTATGTGTACATATATACAATATTCATTCATTTATAATGCTGCTAACGTCGTTTCTAAAGTAGTTTATGATCATGGTAATTGCACTCCAGGAAATACCCATTTTCCCTAGTGATTAATGTAGCACCACTGAACTTTCAGAAAGGTTGTTTTTTTAATTTTACTAGCCAGGAAGCATTTTCCCTGTTGCAAAACAGGTGTAAACATCAATACCCCAAATAAGAGAATGATCTCATGCTGTTTTCTGAAGTCTCCAGTGTAGAGAATTCAGCAGGTTAAAATCTTTGGATTGAACAGGGCAATTTATCAGTAGTAAAGTACGAGAAAAATTTTTGTTACTCAGACTCGCTGAGAGAATGACAGGAAGCCTTTTAATAGCAAAATAATCTGTCAGATGTTGAATATAGGAGTTTTGTGGCAAACGTGAAATCAAGTCTCGGCACAGTAATTACAGGTCATTTGTGAAATATTTCTAATTTCCTCAGTGGGCAAATTATATGCCTAACCACTTGAGACACAATCTGACTGGAGGATTTACTGGGCTTCTCATAGCTTGATGCTGGTTATGCTGTTAGATTGTTATAACTTTCTCTACACTGCCCTTTATTTTTCAGCTGGTTTTGAATGAAAGGAAGGGCAAAGCTTTTGGGGTTTGTTTATTATGTTTCTGCATTTGAAATCATTGAAAATTTTCCTATATTCTGACTTATTCTGGGTTTAGGAATTGAAAGTTATGGCTCAAGTTCGTTTTCAAAAACCTTTCCTGTGTATGTCAACTAAAATAAATCATAAATCTTTCAGAATATTGGTTTTCATGCTAGTTGATCCAATACCTGTTAAAGACTCCTAGGTACTCCAATATTGTTAGAAGGCATTACCAGCTAATCAGGGTAAGAATTGCAACACTCTATGCTATGCATTAACATTGTTTGTGAGAAAAGAAAAAGCAACTTAATAACAATAACAATTGTCTTCCTTTTGGGGGACTTTGTGTCTAAAGATTGCTTTCATTGTATTTCCATTATTATTTTCCTAAAAGAAAAAAATTAAAAAGCATTTAACATGCATATACTCATCCATTGTTAACATTCGTTTAATCTTATATTGTGGTGTTATCTGTGTTTATAATTTGTTGTGCTGTTTCTTGTTTATGTTTTTGATAAAGCATGTCATTTTTTGTGTTACCTCTCTGTATCATGTTACTGCATGCCAAATTTTTTTATTGATTTCTTGAGTAAATAAATTCTTGTCATTTTAAATTTCACTCTAAACATTATGAAGTAGCTCTTTATTTTCATACATTGCTCCCAGAATTTGCTGTCCATAGGAGCATGCAAGAGAAGTGAACAAAAAATGGCAAGAACTGCCTGATGCAGCTACCTTTGTACCTGACAATCTGCTTAAACCTGTTAAAGTTAAACTGAATTAGATCCATGTAATTCTAATTTAAATCATTGATGTTTTTCTTTTGTTTGCATGCTATGATTTTGTTTTATATTTTGTTTTTTTTTTCCACTCACCAGATGTTCCCAACACTTTGCTTTCCACTACTATCATCCCCTCCCCTACCACTGCACCAGTCACAACCACTGTAGCCATAACCACCAGCCCAACCCCATCTGCAACAACCAGCATCTTAAGAGGTACAGTATGTTTCTTTGTTATGGCCTAGAAAACACGTGTAATGGAGAAGTAAAGAGGTATTTTAAAGGGTAGAAAGTTTTAGATATGTGTTTACTTAATGATAAGATATAAAAAAAAAAAGTCACCTCAACGGTCAGCTAGGGTTTTTGGAACACATTGGAGACCAGAAGATTTACATATAAATTTAGTCTCATTGATGACTTAGAAAAAAGTTTCACAATATGATTAAAAACATTGATAGCTCTACAGTATTGAACAGTTTTAAAAAGAAACATGGGTCACTTTTTTTGTTGTTGTTGTTTTTGTTCTTGTTTTTCCTTGCCGTGCTATGTAAATTCACAGAAAGGAGTATTCAAGAATGCAGAGAATTCTTTGCTATTATGTCAGGATGATCTTAAGGACTTGTTATTCCTCTACAGCTATATTTAAAAAATAACAAAAATTGATCTAAAATTGACATAAGTCATGGAGTCATTTAAAACTATTACACACGCAGAACTTTTCACTAAATATTAAACTTGCTGCTTGAGAGGGATTTACTTAGTAGGGTGACCTAGTCTATAAACAGAATATTCTAAAATCAAATATTCCAGAATTGTTCGTCATGATACAAGTTGATTCATAGTCTTTTGTGTAATCCCTTTTATCAATTTACTAAAAAGAATTATTACCTCACAGAAAATAAACTTCAAAAAATTGAAATAATCATTAAGAGCAAAAGCTATTATTATCCTATGTTTAGGAAATACAAGAAAGCTGTAATTCAAAGATTGGTAAATAGTGAGGAAATTTTTAAAAAAATCAAAGTCATAGTAGAAAAACATTTTAAGCTCAAGTTTTGCATAAGGAATGATCAAAGTGAGTGTGTCTTATTTAAGTCCATTTTTTTTCTATCTCTATGTTTTTGTGTCATGTTGGCAATACTAACAAGTGTTAAATTTAACAACTGAACTTGGAATTATGCATGATTAACATTAACATATATGCAGTAAGAGTTGTACCAAGGTTAGGTTTAACAATTTATTTCACATATAAAGATTTTTTATTTAGACTGCTTCTTGTCATTTTTGTTTAGTTGTCTATGTTAAAATTGAGTTACATGCTTTGACTTAACAAATTCTATAGCATTTTGTTCTCTTGTTTCAAAAAATAAGTTCTACTGTGTGAACATTGGTTTTCAAGTTTGTTTGCAATTTGGGGGTTGGGAGACCACTACTCAGGAGGCCTACAGTCCTCCCAGCAGTTCTCACTGATCTGGTTGTTCAATGCAGGATGTGGGACTGCTTAGCCCCTGCAATGCTGGAATGCTCAAGGATCAAGGTGCTCAAGGAACTTCAGGGCTGTATTTAGTGGTGCTCCCTCTGAGACCATATGTTGCAGGCATAGTGTGGTACAGGCATAAAACTCAGATCTGCTCTTTATATCCCCTGCACCTTAATATCTATACTTACTCATCAGACCCTATTTCATCATTGTGAGTTTTCTGTAATGGGAAATACAATTTCTTAGAAATGAATATCTTTATATTAGCATGACTTTGAAAACAGCATCGATGGGCTAGAGAGATAGTACACTGGACAGAGTGCTTGATTTGCATGGGGCTGACCCAGATTTGATCCTCTGTATCCCAGGAGCAATTCCTGAGTGCAGAGTCAGGAATAAGCCCCAAGCACTGCACCTTTGGATGTGACCCAAAAATAAAACAAAACAAGCAAACAAGCAAAAACCCTGCTCCTAGATAAATATGCAAATGAGAAAAATGTAAAGGTCTTTCTCATAACTCTTTATATAAAATGGAAAGAAATAAAATGTAGAAATAGACAAAATAATTTGATATACAATATACAAAATCAATAAGTATTGATGTTGCTTAAATTTATTATTTTTCCAAAGATTTTTACAAACAGTAATTCAAATGAAATGTGATTACTTCATGCTAACACAATCTCTGTGATAATGTTAAGTTCTGATTACAAAAACAAGTCACATAATGGAAAGTTTATTTTTAAAAGTACTAAGAAGTGTTGTAATTATTTATTCCAAATATATTTGTTTCTCCTACATATATAAACCATATCAGTATCTCAAAATATTTGTGGTTTTGAGAATACATATATATATAGATAAAAGTAAATAAGAGAAAAATAATTTAGTTCAAAATGTTTAACATTATTTTGTATTTGTTCATAAGTATCTTTGTGTTTGTTGTTTGTTTTATTTTGGGGTGTTAGTTTAGATGCAATGGTGATCACAGCTTATTCTTGGAAGCATCATTCCTGGCAGGGCCCGTGGCACTGTATGTGGTGACAGGAATCAAACCCAGTTTGGCCACATTCAAGGCAAGCACCTTACCAGTTGGCACTATATATGCAACTCCTGTTCATATATGTTCAAGTGGACTCTTCACTACCACATTTAGCAGTCTATTATTTTAATCAATTCTTTATCTTTTCAAGTAAAATCTCTTTGTATAGCTCTCCTAGGGTTCTTATAAAGTGTATAGTTTCCACTTTAAAAGTATAAAATAATTTTCCCTTTTAAACTCAAAAGCTCTAAATCTTTGAAGTTTGACTTCGAGCAAAACATACTATCACATATATTCCTATTTGTTCTTATAAGTTTAAAGTTTTGTGAAGGCACCAAGAATAGTGGATAGAAATATGTATTTTGTAAGACAAGAATTTTTTTTTTTTTGCTTTTTGGGTCACACCCAGCAATATTCAGTGGTTACTCCTGGCTCTGCACTCAGGAATTACTCCTGGCGGTGCTTGGGGGACCATAAGGGATGCTGGGAATCGAACCCGGGTCGGCTGCGTGCAAGGAAAGCACACTACCCGCTGTGCTATCACTCCAGCCCCAAGACATGCAATTTTAAAGTCTCTAAGTCATACATAAAAAATAGTATAACTAATGTCAATATTTAGTCTAGTATTTATTTTTCCTCTATATTTAAGAAACAACTGGGACAAAGGGCAATCTCTAAACTCACCCAGTCTTTATTATTTAGTTCATGTGAACGTTTCGAGGATTCCTTCAGTACATAGACATTGTTATGAATTTTGTACTTTTACCCTCTTAGTTATATGATATTCCTCTATCCATTCTCTTAAAATAGAATGTTTAATATACCAAAAATAAATAGCATTGTTATGGAAAAGGAAAAGGGAGTTCTTGTCTACTGTTGGAATGGTGACTGGATCAGCCTTTGTGGAAAATAATACTGATATTCCTGTATCACTGTAGCACTGTCCTCCCATTGTTCATCGATTTGTTCGAGTGGGCCCATTGTGAGACTCGGTGTTACTATGTTTGGCATATCGAATATGTCACGGGTAGCTTGCCAGGCTTTGCCATGCAGGAGAAATACTCTCGGTAGCTTGCTGGGTTCTCCAAGGGGGCATTAGGAATAGAATTTGGGTCAGCTGAGTCAGTCACATGCAAGGCAAACTCCCTACCTGATGTGCTATCGCTCCAGCCCGCTGACATTCCTAGGAAGAGAAAGTTAGGAATTGAGCTTCCACGTAACCCTGCAATTTCACTTCTTGGACTATTCCCCATGGAAAAACAACAACAACAACAAAATGAGAAGAGATATTTGCACCCCTATGTTCCTCCATGTAGCACTATCCAACTATAGCCCAAATATAGAAATAACCCAAGTCTTTAATAATAGATGATTGGATAAAGAAACTATGGCACATGATGGAATATTACTTGGCCATAAGAAAGCATAAAATTATGCAATTTGCTGCTTCATGTGTGGAGCTGGAGAGTATCATACTGAGTAGTTAGTCAGAGAGAGAAACCAGCTTTAAATGATCTCTCTCGTATGTGGGATATAAAGAAACATAATGGTGGAATAACAATTTTCCAAAGACAATGGAAAAAAGAACATGAGAATTGGTCTTAAGTAGGAAACATGCCACTTAAGGAGACTCGGGGATAGTATAAGGAGTGGGCAATGACTATGGTGGAGGGAAGCATTTAACCAGAAGGAAGTGGTTGTGCTGAAAGGTGGAAAAATGTTATGAAACCTGATCATTAACAGTACTCTAAACCGCAGTGCAAAAACTTTCCCAAAAAAACATAGGGAGTGGGGGTAGGTGATTGGTGGAGGGAAGTAGATACTTGGTGAAGGGATTGATATTGAAACATAAAGGCCCTCCCGTTGATCGTCGATTTGCTCGAGCAGGCCCAGTAACATCTCCATTGGAGACTTTGTTGTTACTGTGTCTGGCATATCGAATACTCTAGGTAGCTTGCCGGGCTCTCCGAGAGGGGCGGAGGAATCGAACTCGGGTCGGCCATGTTGGCCGCGTGTAAGGCAAACGCCCTACCCGCTGTGCTATTGCTCCAGCCTGTAACATAGTATGCCTGAAATCCATTATGAAAAACTTTGCAATTTCACAGTGACTATTTTTGAAAAATAGAACTTTAAGATGAAATTCTAATTGCAGCACTGTAGCACTGCCCTCCCATTGTTCATCGATTTGCTTGAGCGGTCTCAGTAACGTCTCCATTGTGAGACTTCTTGTTACTGTGTTTGGCATATCAGATACACGAAGGGTGCCTTGCTAGACTTTGCATTGCAGGTGAGATACTCTCAGTAGCTTGCTGGGCTCTCTGAGAGGGGCGGAGGAATCGAACCTGGCTCAGCCGCGCTGGCTGCGCACAAGGCAAATGCCCTACCATTGTGGTATCACTCCTGGAAATTCTAATTGAATAGAATTGATTTACCTATATATTAGAATTGAACATTAGAGCAAGGTGAAGATGCATGTGTTGCATGTGGCCCCCTCTGGTTCAATTCCTGGCACCATATGGTCTCCCAAGCGTCACCACGTACAACCCTGGGGTCCCCTGAGAACTGTCCCTGGAGTACAGTCTCAGAAAATGCCACACCTCAAGGCCCAAGCAGCTCTGCATCCTCAGGCCTTTGTATCAAATCACCAGCCTGCTGGAGGAGAATCCAGGAAAAATCCCCAGCTTCTTGAACAACTCATGGGAACTCTTATGAGGTTACCCCAATACCCCCCCGCCCAAAGAATATGTTACTAAATTAAGCAGAGAAGTAGAAATCTCAATTTTTTCACATGTTGGTTTGTTTCATCTATTTTCTTATTCAATAATTGAAATACATAGACTTTGTCTGATTCTACCAGGCTCAAATGGCATATTTTAAATTCCACAAGCTATAATATTTATACATATCTCTAGATGCTCTAGATGTTTAATGACCACAAGTGAGTTCTTCTTTCATATCTCCATTTACACTCTCACCACTCCTATTATTGCTGAGATTTCCATCCTATGATATGAGACACATTCAATTTCAAATGAATTTAAAGAATCACAGCTGTGCCTACATTAGAAATCAAGATGAAATGAAGCAAACGAAACTGCTCAAATAGTCAGTCATAACCTTGAGAATTTGCACTTCTCTTTAGTTTGCACATAAAATGCTTCTCTGCGTGGAGAAGAGCATGATTCATATGAAAGAAATGTTAACAATTAGTAGGACCTCCTTAAAAATTAGGGTTTTAAACCATGGAAAAGTGGATAAACTTGACCAATATAAGAAAGATGGAGAATGAGTGATCCCTAGAGATATCTTTCGGTGTATTATTTATAAAGTCTTTCTTTGGGCTTCAAAAAATTAACCACATTGAGACTCAGAATTGTCAAAATGAAAACTACTTAATAGAAGCATTTAATTCCCAGGGTTTTTTTTTTTTGAAAATTGAGTGGTTTTATTGCTCCAGAAATATAACCAGCATACTATGTATGATAGAATTATCAGCCATTTCTTTTTTTTTGAAAACAAATATGTATACATAGTTGTATTGTGCAACTAATGAATTATTATGATGAACTTTTCCAATAGTTGTTTTAGCTTTGTTTGTTTAATTTGCTACTTTGATTTGGGGACCACAATCAGAGATGTTCAGGTCTTACTCCTGGCTCTACACTCAGAATCCACCCCTGGAAGACTCAGGGAGTCCATAAGGGATGCCAGGTCTCAAACCTGAGTCTGCTGCAAGTCAAACACGCTAGGAATTGTACTATCACGACAACTACCAGTAGTTTTAATTCTGGCAAAGTTTCTTGATGGTAAGAAAAAAAAGTTTTTTTCATTTCAAACTTACTTTTTTATTATATAAACATGGGTATGATAATATTGAACTTATCTATCTGTCCTTAAACATAATCACCAATTGTTTTGGCTAGTAATGCGTAGGGCACCTCTACAAACTGTATTGTTTGTAGAAGATCCTATAGACATTTACTACAAAAAAATCAACGTTGTGACTGGAATAGTCCTGTGATTTTTGTGATAACAAGACACATTTTAGGAGTAAACTATCTGTAGACTTTGAGGATCAAGGCTTGTTACACATAGCCCCAGGTCTGGAAGATACATAACATCCTAAAGGCTATACAACAAAGTCCCGAGCAGAGAGAGTGCGAAGGGAACCTAAGAGTTCTGGGCTCGTTCTCCGAGAGTTTAAAGCCTTAAATTGGGAGTTAGAATTCAGAAAGAGAGAAGCAGATTATTCAAGCCATCACAGTGATTCACCTGATTGTTAAGTACTTTTTGGAAGAAGAAACTTCTGTTTGGGAAAGCCAAATAATAATTAGCACTGTAACACTATCCTCCCATTGTTCATCAATTTGCTCGAGCAAGCACCAATAACGTCTCCACTGTGAGACTTGTTGTTACTGTTTTTGGCATATTGAATACACCAAGGGGAGCTTGCCAGGCTCTGCTATGTGGGCCAGATATTCTCGATAGCTTGCCGGGCTCTCCAAGAGGGACAGAGGAATCAAACGTGGGTCAGCTACTTGCAAGGCAAATGCCGTACCCACTGTGCTATTGCTCCAGACCAGCCAAATAATGATGATGATGATGATGATGATGATGATGATGATGATGATGATGATGATGATGATGATAAATCCTTCTCTGGTTGTTCACAAGTAACTATATAAATAGCCTAGAAATGTTTATTCAAGTTGGATATTTTTAATCAAGAAATTAACGTCAGGGACCAGAGCGACAGTATAGCAGGTAGGGCATTTGCCTTGCATGTGGTTAACCCGGGTTCAATCCCCAGCATCTTATATGGTACCCCAAGAACCGCAAGGAGTAATTCCTGAGTGCAGAGCCAGAAGTAACCCCTGAGCATTTCTGGGTGTGACTCAAAAAGCAAAAAAAAAAAAAAATAATAATGTCAGAGTTGGAAGGATCACTCTGGATAGATGTGTGCTGAAAGTAGACCAAGGACCAAACATGATGACCTCTCAGTATCTATATTGCAAACTGTAATGCCCAAAAGTAGAGAGGATGGGGGAAATTGTTTGCCATAGAAGCAGGAGGAGGGTTGGGAATAGTAAGGGATACTGGGGAAATTGGTGGTGGACAATGTGCACTGGTGGAGGGATGGGTGTTCAATCATTGCATGACTGAAACTCAAACAAAAAAAGCTTTGTAAGTGTAGCTTATGCTGATTCAATAAAAAATGTAGAGAGGAAGTAAGAAGGAAGGTATGTGCCACAGAGGCAGGGGATGGGATGCTCTGGGGGTGGCAGGAGGTATACTGGGAACATTGTTGGTGGAAAATGTGCACTGGCGGAGGGATGGGTGTTCATTATTAAGTTTTCATGAAACTTAATCATGAAATCTTTGTAACTATATCTCATGGTGAGTCAACAAAAAAATTAAAAAATAAGTTCCAGAAGTACTATTACAATCAAAAGCTTTTTGTTAGAGACTTATGCTATGGATAATTAAGACCTCACAATTAAATTATATACTAAGTTATTACTTTTGTTTAACAATGTATTTTAAGTACAATTTTTTAAATCAACTTTGTAAAACAGAAGGAATTTTACTATACATCCAGAACCGTTATAGCTGAATTCTATAATAATAGACCCATACTTTTTAGCATATATATTGCCATTCAATTTGTGAATCATGTGAATCACAGAAGTACATGGTTTAAATATATAACTAATCCAGGTGGGGTGGGGGGGCTGAGCGACCTATGTAAAGGGAGGTGGAAAGAGACAGCAATCATGAGAAAGGAATTAGCCAATTTCTCTCTACCCACCTGTAACATCCCATGAACAGCTGGAGAAATCTAAGACTGACTGGCGTCTGCTGTGAGCCTTGGTCTTTTGCAGGAAAGTCAGTCCTAGACCTTAATCAGACCTTTTGGATTATTACTTTTCCCTTGTAGAAAAGAAATCAGGAGGAGATGAGCATTGAAGTGAAAACAGATTTTATTTGAAAGTTTTAAGGAAAGTGGGGGGCGAGAGGAGAGAGGGAGAGAGAGATAGAATGTATGCTTCTCCAAAGTCAGAAGGAGCCCCGTTTAACATCTCAGCCCTACAATATAAAGTACACATTTCAAGAGGGGACGCGTGGGCATCATGTGCTCAGAAGCACTTCACATGTTTCCTTGGTTCCAAGTTGGTTTTTACAGATTTTTCCCCAACTTACCCCACATGGGGGTTTTCAACCTAGGTAATTGTTTATTAAACAGTGGCTGCCATGGGGTAGGGTTGGAAACAGTTGAGGCTTCTTTCACATTCCTTTCCTGAACTTTGTTCCTGCTGGAACTTTCCTCATAGAAGGGTCCAGCCTTCTCTGGGTCTGTGCTGGTGCAAGGTAGATTTCTGATCAGGTCTTAGTTTCTGTGCCAACAAAATGGATCCTCACAGCCTTACGGCTAGCTGGTTTTATAACTCCCAAGAACACATTGATGTGTATGTGGTCCATTTCCCTATTTGCCTGTCTGCTTACTTCATCAACTACTTTCCTTTTAGATGATTTCTTAAAACAGGTCCAGGTGTTTAGATACACGCTTTGTGTGCCACAGATTTGGGTTTGATCCCAGCACCAAATAGTACTGTAACCACTGCCAGAAGAGAACCCCAGAACTGAGGGGTAAGAACCCTTGTGCACCAATGGATGAGGCACCATTTTAAAAAATATTTCTTAGGGAAATTTTTAGCAACTTGTTTTAAAAAAAGTGATATACCCAAATTTAGCTATGAAATGATAATTAAAGTTACTGAAGTATTTTACTTTGTGCCTACACAGTGAAAGCGAGACAACTTATAAAATTATACTCATAGTTAATGTGCATATTTTAAAGGATTATAATTGACTAAAATGTTTATGTCATTATTTTCTATAGATTCCTACTCTTCGATTGTGTTTCATTTCTCTGTTCTCAAAATACAATAAGCTACATTAAGATAAACACAAAATGCTTGCCTGTGCATTTTATACCACTATTTGAAGTGACAATTTAATTAAATCAGGTTTAAAAGCAATAATACTAGGGCCTGTGCGCCTATTCTCTATCTTCTTGATATCAAAAGAAATGTGTCTATTTTATTTTTATTTTGTTTAATTAATGTGTCTCCTTATTCTTTGCTTGACATAGATATTTAAAAACATATAACATAAGACATAGAGAAACTTATCAGAATAGAAATAAAGCCAGCCCTGAGAAAGAATAAGTGGAGTAAAATCATTATGGTTTCAAGTTAGTCACTATAAATGCACTCAAATAGAACATTTGCAATGGCAAAATATATCATCTTGACACAGTTAAATCCCAAAGTGTGCAAATCAAGAAGTTGTTTATGAGCTTGTATTATGAGTGTTTAGCTATTTAAAATGTTTCTGGTTTTATTTGTGGTAATAAAACCCAATTTGCATGGTGTTGTGAGCTTTTAAAAATTAAGTGTCAATATGTTCGGCTTTTTTACACTTGACAAAAATTAAGTAATAACTCAGTCTCCAGATGGTTCATATAGAGAGACCTGCTTATCGGCAAAAGGACAGGATTTCATATTTGGGCATTAAGTATAGCTAAATTTCCATTAGTCGTTTTAAAACAATTAATATGTTTAATAGATTCAGTTTTTAAATTAAATCTATTGAAGAGTTCATAATGAGAAGAGGATACTGAAAAAGCTTTTAACTTGGAAAAAAACCAGCAATTTTGACTTTGTTACAGGTACTTTGTGCAAATGCTGAAGGGACTAGCTTCAGGCAGGGTACTGGGGTGGTGGAGAGTGGGGTGAGATTCTGGTCTCTAGCTAGCTGCAGAAGCACACATTTGAATAATGAAAATGTTTCAGATTAGTTTTCCAAGATTGGCTAGATTGCAAAAAAACATTCTTCTATTCCAGGAGATCTTATTTGGAATCAGAATATATATTAACTTGTTATATATAGCCATTTCCAAGAGGAAATGGAGAATGGACTCGTATGAAGTTGAACTCTGGCAAAGTTTGAGGATCTTTAAATATTTATCTATTTCTTTATGGCTTTGGGGAAATATTTGAGAAAATGAATTCATATTTTCTTTCCAATACTACCTATTAAAGGAAGCAGAACATTTATGCTCTGGTCTATCTTATAAGGGCACTCTTGTGGCTTCTGCAATTTAAAACATCAAACATTTCTTAGTTTCATTTTAAGCTTGTTTATTACTTCTTTGACTTAGAGCAACTTAATATAAATGTCTGTCCCATTAGTTTACATTTCTGTCAAGTAAACAGTTCTAGTAATATTCCTACTTTAAAATATAGGCATGTCTTAATTGGTTTTATAGTTATATCAGATTTCACATATCCCAATAGTACATGCATTTCATGCAAAAATACAAAAAAAAATACCTCAAAGAAGGAAAGAAAACTTTCCCTATGCTGTTTTCTTGAAATTATTTTCATATAATATGTACATGTTAAAAAATATTTAAATATTTTCCTTAATTATTATGTTCCAGTAGGGCTGGAGCGATAGCACAACGAGTAGGGTGTTTGCCTTGCACACAGCCGACCAGGTAGACACGAGTTCAATTCCTCTGCCCCTCTCCGAGAGCTGGGCAAGCTACTGAGAGTATCTTGCCCTCACAGCAAAGTCTGGCAAGCTACCCGTGATGTATTTGATATGCCAAACATAGTAACAACAAGTCTCACAATGTTACTGGGCCCGCTCGAGCAAATTGATGAGCAATGGGAGGACAGGGACAGTGACAGTGATTATATTCCAGTAAATACATCCCATTAAACAATAACATTAGTTGAGTTTTATGTTATTACTATGATAGTGTATTTTATATTTTAAAAGCTTGGCCTACGTATATGAATAAATGTATTCCCAGAACATCCCTAAAATTACTTTAAAAATCATTAATAAAATAAACTGGTTGTACTTTCTTACTAACCAATGAATTAAATTTATGAGCTGTGCCTTTGAAGCTGAAAAGATTGCAGGCTCTGCCCTTGCTTCTTTGACACTCCACATGAAACGCAGTTAATAACCTCCCCTGTAAGCTTGGTGAAACACTGAATTGATACTAATTATACCAACTTTGGGATAGAAGGTGACCTTGACTTCAGTTAGAACTTTCTTCCAGGACAATAAATAAGAGCAAATGCTACAAAGCATGACTTTTGAGAAGGGCTAATGCAATCTATTAACTTTGAGGAGTTTGAGGAATTGCAATAAGTGTTTAGATAATTATAATATTTTAAAACATCTCTTGCTTCGGTAATACAGAGTTTCTTATTTCTCTTGATTTCCAAGAATGTCCCATTAACTTTCTGTATTAATTTAAATTAAACTGTGGCCAGAAAATTAAAAGCTCTTTAAAGCTAAGTGTATATAAGGTGATAGCAAATCAATGAAAAGTTTTTTTCCAAACGCCTTCTCAGATATATCATATATATGCATATATGCGTGTATTTAGATAGTTTGGGCAACTTAACTGCTTATGTTCAAGTTATGTAATACTGCTTTTAAGCAAACAATCTTCTTCATAAAATATTTAAGAAAAATTATGAGATAAAAGTAGTTGTCTCAGTAGACAGACTTATTTAAATTGCTATAAAAAATAAGATATCCATGCAAATGCTGTCTAAGAGATTAAGTTAAAAATTTGAGTTGACCAGTACTAAACAAAGACTCAGTAAAATTACTAAACATGTTAACAAATGAGTAAGATCAGAAATTAAATGTTCTTCATAAGTATTGTTTAAAATAGGATTTGAATATAAAAGGAATTATTTTCAAGTGTGCAGTATAATGAAAACATGTAAGTTCTATTATATTTTAAAATGAGATGAGGTCAAATATTCTTAGGACTACTTTAGTTAACCGACTAGTAAACAAAAAATATGAAAATTCTTTTTCATTAGGAAGGAGAAGGCAACTTTTAATTTAAATGAATAATTATATTAGATTTCAATGGAGGACATAGCTTTTCAGAAGTAGTTGAAACAAGTTTAGGGTCTAGGCACAGATTTCCATATACAAGAATCACAATGTCAATGACAAAGGGGTACCACAGTGAGTTAGACACTTGCCTTGCAGGGAACTCACCCAGGTTCCATCCCTGGCTAGTTCCCCAACTCCCACCAGGAATATTCATTAATTAATTAAAAAATTAATGCTGAGCATAGAGCATTAATTCTCAGGAGTAAGTAAGAAGTTCTGGATGTGGCCCCAAAGCAAAAAAAAAAAAAATTACAAAACTATAGTCTGTTTTAAACTGAGTAACATAATGGCCTTCATGCATTTCTCCCCATAAAATAATAATTGTAATTGTTGATTATAAGGACTCCACACCAGACTGTTTTCACTTGAGGGTGCCCTAGAGAGAGCTGGATGAGAGCCCTTTCTGCCTCAAGGGACCCATCTCCAGCAGCCGACCTCCACTACCCAACCGCCGCCACGCTCCAGGCTTCTTTCCGAACACATTATAAGACACTTTCTACCCGTTTTCCATAATTACCACACCATGTTTGTTGGGGTTCAGATAGTAGGCAACAAATCATTTAAATATTTCTTGGAGAGCCCGGCAAGCTACCAAGAGTATCCCGACTGCATGGCAGAGCCTGGCAAGCTCCCCGTGGCGTATTTGACATGCTCAAACCAGAAACTATAACAGGTCTCATTCCCCTTACCCTGAAAGAACCCCCAGTCGTTGGGAAAGATGAGTAAGGAGAGGCTGTGAGGCTGCTAAAATCTCCAGGCAGGGACAAATAGAGACGTTACTAGCGCCCTCTCAAGTAAATCGACAGAGATGACAATGATACAGTGATACAGTTGATTATAAGTTTTTATTTTCCTTTCAGTAGCACATTAACAGAACTGACAGCTGCCTAACAAGAGTATAACTAAAGTAGTTTTAATGAGAATAAATTTCAAAAGCATGGGCAATTTGATAAAGTAGTCAGTGATGGAGAAGGCTTTGAGACCATACAGTAGAGCTCATAGAGTTGGATGTTGTTACCAGCACTTACCCTAGGGGACAAAGGAAGAAAAAAAAGGCTGTTCTAGACAGAGAAGAATTGAAAGCAGAAAAGGGTAGGATTCAAAAAAGGACACACATCAGTGTTTCCTCCTGAAACATTCGTAGCAGAAAGCTGATGTTGCATACTTTTCTGTTCCTGACTTCTAAGATTCTTTCCATTAACTAAATCTTACAGAAAACCATAGCTTTAGGAGCTGGGTGAAGCAATGCAGAAAAATCACCTTTCAAAAGAACAGAGAAAATTAAACGAAGTGGCCAATTGAAGAATGAACAATTAATGCACATAAGTATAGAATGTCATCTAATTTGGTCATTCATGATAATTAGATATGATCTTTTATTTTTCTTTTGGATTTATGTATAAAAATACAAGTGCATATAATAGAAAACTTGTAAATATATGAGTAATGTTTGTACATAAAAGCCCCTCCAAGATATACATATTTTTCTCCACAATATAAATATCCTAGATAACACAAATAGATTAAGAAATTTGAGAGGACATGGGAAGGGAGGCGTTCCAGTCCATCCTTCACGCCCTACCGAGGTCACCAGTTGCCCCCCGCGAGCTGTTCTCCAGCACGGCCACGGCCCCAGAAGCACAAGGACTTAATGCAGAACCCGGGAGCTTGGAGCAGAAAAGTGAACAGACTATGCGTTAATCCAGGCCATCATGTCTGTCCGGAGGGGAAAGGGTGTTGCCCCAGTCGCTTTCTCCTCTCTGGAAAGAAAGATGGCGGCCGCATGGGAGCCTTGTGGACAGCAGGTATGAGCCGGGGGTGTGGGGGCGACTAAAACCTCATGGGAAGGCGGGCGTTTCGGTCCGCCCTTCACGCCCTACCGAGGCCACCAGTTGCCCCCCACTAGCGGCTCTCCAGCACGGCCATGACTCCAGAGCACAGAAACCAATTTCTTAACTATCTGACTTTCAGTAGAAATACTTCCAGGGTCAATAAGTAAAATAGCAGAAATCCAAAATCAACATTTAATTCTTGAACCCAGCTGTAGAAAGCAAATCACTTCACAATGCTTTTTCAGCATGTCTGATTTGGGGGGGGGGGGGTAAACTCTAAATAATAGTGGTGAATCTTTTATTGAAACAATGAATGTAATCAAAGCAGATAGAGTGTTAACTAGAATTCATCGGCCCCACAGGGACTGGGAGGGGTGGGGGATAGGGTTTTATTGGGGTTCTTCATGGTAAAAAATAAGTATTGGTAAAGGGAAATGTGTTTGATATTTGCATGACTGAGACCTAAACCTGAAAGCTTTGTAACCTTTCCCACGGTGATTCAATAAATAAATAAATAAATAAATAAAAAGATAGAAATTTGAGAGGAATAGCTTTGTTCTTAGGTAGAAAAAATATTTTTTCATTAAGTTTTTTTTCCCACTTAAATAATTCACTTTTCAGGAGAATAACATTTTAAATCTTGGTGTTACAGGTACACTCATTGAATAATCAGAGATTGACATGAAATAGTCTCACATTTACTTATTTGGATGCAAACTATCTCTCAAATAAGTGCTTTGGAAATCTTGTTATCAAAAAAAACAATTAAAATTGACCTAGTGTTAAGTTAATAAAAACCGATCCAAATCTGGGTAAATTTCTATTAAAGGAATGTTTGTCATAGACTAATAACTTTAATCCGAGGTGCATAACTTTGCAGAAAAGAGAATCTTTTTTCTTAAGTGCTTAAAAACCAATTAATGCTGTTTTTATTGTTAGCTCACAAGACTGTGTAAGTTCTAATGGTATAATTTTACCCCTCTTCAAACTGTATGTTAGCAAACAATACATTGGCTTTGTATTGATGCCAAATACTTAATTTTATTTGGCATACTTTGACTTTTATGTCAAATTCCTAAAAGTCCGCCACCACAGACTCAATTTAATTCTAAAGCTTTCTAGTCTAGTTGGAATTTAGGGAGCTTTATACCTCCATTTTCCCTTTTTTTTTTTTTTGGTGTCGGGATTGCTTAGGTTATTTCTGGTTTTATTGTGATTCCATATGAATTTCAGTAACATTTTATTTTCTTGATATATCAGTATGGGTCATTTCCTTTATTTATCTTCTCGCTGTCTGGTGATTGACAAAGATCTTGGGCAGCAGCTAGGCATTTATCCTTGAAAGTAGCTGGCACAGGTTGTAGAATTACAGTAAATGGGTCTGAGTAGCACCTAGGGTTTTGTGATCAAATTGTCTAGGCAGAGACTGTGTAACCAAGGTTGCAAGGACCTGGCTTACGGCTGCAGATCTGTGGTGAGGAGTCTAGTGACTTCTGAGGTGCTATCTTCAAGTAGCTCTGAACATATATTGGAATGTCCAAGCACCAGTGACTTTGGAAGGCCACACAGTCCCTGCAGGGGAGTTGGGGCATGGTCTTTGTCAGGAGTAAGCCCTTTTGGTAGTTGTCTACTAGCTTGTTCAGCTATTTTCTAAGGATTGGCGAAAGTTTCCTTGGTAACTGTCCTCAGATTCTGTGACTACTTGGAGACTAAGTGAAACACACGTTTACCAGAGCTGTTATCAGCAAGGATGCAAGAAGTTAACAAGGTAGCAAGTACTGGCAAAACTAGCCTCGGTTTCACCTTTTTAGTTTCTTGCCTTCCAGTCAGTTCTGTCATTAAGGAATCTAGGACTATTTCACTCATGTATTTAGTGCTGTCCAGACTGGTATTGCTGCTTTGGGTCCCTCTTCATGGGATTGTTCATTCTCTACATCTTCACTTGATCACTTGCCATCCTGTTGTTCATCAATTTGCTTGCACGGGTGCCAGTAACATCTCCATTTGTCCCTGTCGCGTTATAGTGTAGCCCGATAGAGTATTGGGGGCTCTTTCAGGGTCAGGGGAATGAGACCTGTTATTGTTACTGTTTTTGACATATAGAATATGCCATGGTAGATTGCCAGGCTCTGCCATGTGGGCGGGATACTCTCGGTAGCTTTCAGGGCTCTCTGAAAGGGCCAGGAAATACTAGAAAATACTACCAGGAAATACTACATCTTAAACTCTTCTTTTTTCTTAGGCTCTCATAAACTCTGTTCTTCTGACCCTTAATGCAAATGATAGATTGTAAGACTGGGGGAGGGATTTGCACCATGTCTCTTTGTTTCTCAGCGTGGCATGAACCTTAGAAATATCTTCCTCACTGTCCTTTGATGTGGGCTGTTATTTGATGGATGCTGCTACTTAACTCCTATCTATACACAAGAATCTCTGTGTCTCTTCTTGTAGAAGTTCTGTTCCTTCAAGTTTGATGCTAATTTCTATAAAAATTAAACAAAATGTTGGTTTAGATTTGCTCTCCTCTTGGGAGACAGTAAGTGTACATTCTCCCTATATGGCCATCCTGTCCACCATGCCAAAATTTCATAGACAGTCATCACATAATAATCTGCATCAATATTTTAAAATTT
Organism: Sorex fumeus; assembly: GCF_029834395.1. Classification (NCBI taxonomy): domain Eukaryota; kingdom Metazoa; phylum Chordata; class Mammalia; order Eulipotyphla; family Soricidae; genus Sorex; species Sorex fumeus. The sequence continues at coordinate 6,805,665 of NW_026606172.1, read as the reverse complement.
GTGTGGATTGTTAATTCAGTTAACTTGGCAGATAGGAAATTAGAAAAATAAAAGTGACTCATCTGATTTACATTCTAAACATACCATTTTGTTTATGTTACGGTTTTTATCTCTAGACATTTTACCACTACAGACTGTAAAGTCTTATTCAATAAGGAATTTCAGAATAACATTGGGGGCAGGTGGGAGTTGGGCCACAACTTGCAGTGCTCTAGACTCACTGCAAGACCTGTGCTCAGGGATCACTCCTGGTGGTCTCAAGTACCATATAGACTGCAGCGATCAAACCCGGATCAGTTGTGTGTAGAACAAATGATCTACCCACTGTACTATCACTCCAGTTCCATTAAAAGAGATATTTTTTAGCCTCAAAATAACAGGCTAAGATTTTTTTAGCTTCAAAATAACAGGCTAAGATCTTTACTATTTTTCAGTATCTTTTTTCCCTTGCTTTGAGATTTATTTGTAGATTTAATACTGTATCTGAAAGCATTGTTGTAGGGATAAAAGAGCAAAGTTTTAGGTACCTTTCTCTTTGTCCACTAGGATAAATTTAGTTATAGTCCACCTTGAGTTCAAGTCACAAGAAAAGCCTATTTAAATAAAATGAAGTTATGATAGCTAGTTATTTTGTTACTCATTTTTATTTCAAATTTTTCTATTTAATATTTGGCAACAAATTAATGTGGGGTTGTTCTATGATAATTTTAGAATGAGTGATTTTAAAATATTTCAAAAAGAAGGTGTGCCTTTCTAAAGTCTAAAAAGGTATATTTATTGTGTTAATAACATGTTTGATAACTGTTCTCAGCATGAGTAGTGAAAGCAACTGCTTGGGGCAGGATATTTTTCTATCATCTTGATTTGGCCTCTAGGCAAGCCATCTTACACAAAGTAGTTCATTTCTCTGCAACCCACTGGGCTATATGAATTCTAAGCTGTTTCTCAATTCTTGATTTCTGTGAAATACTATTGACACATATAAGTTTTCTTCCAGGATTTAAGAAACCAGTATGGATTCTGGTGTTTTTAGAATCAGAACTGATGGATTAAAACCCTTTTCCATTTAAAATAATTTGCTTTCAAAGAAAAGGGAAAGGTAAAAGATTATAAATTAAGTATAAGAATGGTGGTGATATTTGTCTTTTCAATCACTGTTTCTTTGCCATATACCCATCTCTCCTCCCATAATTTCCATTTCCAGACTCATTTTCCCTCACAATTTCTCTTACAAACCTTTATACACATAAATATGATTCTAACTGTGAAAGTCCAAAATGAACATTATGGTGCTAAAATGAATATTGAATTCTAAATATAATGTATAGTTAACTTATATATATATAGTCTGATTTCACAGTTTGCAAGTGAATATAAATCTTTTCTCATGAAATACTTATAGCTAAAATTTAGAGTAAACAAACAATATGACATCAAATACTACTGAGAGTGATCGTTATGCACCTCAAACCAAATAATATAAAATTATTATAATCATAATATCAATCTCATAATATCATTTTAATTACACATATGTATATTTTACTTGCTTAAAGCAAAGTGTTGTTTGTAGTATTCAATTTGTACTCACTTGAACATAATTAGTAGCAATTTTATTCAATTAACCTTCCTATATATTCAATATAAAATAATCCTTTGTGAATGTCAATAAAGTTACTATCAACTGTTAAGTGAAGGCTGAAATGTGTGGTAGATAGATCCTTTAAAACGATACTTTTTCTTCTGGGGCCAGAGAGATAGCACAGTGGATCAAGCAAGCACCTGACCCATGTGTGATGGTCTGTGGACCCCTGAACTCGGCCAGTCAGGAGTAATCCCTGAGTAACCCCTGAAAATTTTTTGTTGTGACCTCAAAACTAAAAATAAAAAATGAAACTCTTCAAAATCTAAAATTTAAGTAGTTGTCTTATTATTTGTCTAAAGATAAAACAAAATTCTATTCAGTTCAGTAAAAAATGGTAGGCTCCAAGCAACTGTATATGGTTCCTGAGTATCTCCAAAATTGAGGAGTAAACCCTAAACACAGCCAGGTGTAGCCCAAACACAAGCACACAAACAAAACAAAACAAACAAAAAGAAAAAAAAATGAAGGAAAAATGTTCTTTATCTTATATACTTAATTTTAATGATTTTCTCCAAACATTAAATGATGTAATTTTTCTCCAAATTTACATGAATTGTAATTAAACACAATTTTCTTGCAATATTCAGGATAAGTTTAACTACAGTGATGCCATCATAATATATTTTCATGTATATATTAAAAATGGGTAGTGGAAGTAGTGTCCATTTTCCACTACCCAGCCGTCGCCACACTCCAGGACGCTTTCCGGACCCGCGCGGCCGCTCCGGCCGAGACCCACGCACAACTGAAGACCCACAGAACAAGGTAAGCGGAACTCTCTGAGACCTTGGACTCCAGGCTCGGCGGACCCAGGGACAGAGCTTCTCTGCTTGCTCCCACCACCACAGGTGACAAAGGGATTCTAATCAGGAGCCCCACCCTACCCTGCCCTGTCTGCTTCCATCAACCACCCAGGGATCGAATTGTGCACAGGAGACCCACCCTACCCAGATAAATACCCCACTGGCAGACTTCCACTCTCGACACTACTTCCACTACCCAGCCGTCGCCACACTCCAGGACGCTTTCCGGACCCGCGCGGCCGCAAGCCGCACATCATAAGACACTAAATACCCGTCTTCTGGAATTGTCGTACCATATTTGATAGGGTTCAAATATGGTAACACCTACAAGGGTGATTAGAGGTCACCCCAAAAGCCTCTATACCTCTCGGAAAGACTGGCAAGCTACCGAGAGTATTCCGCCCGCACGGAAGAGCCTGGCAAGCTATCCGCTGTGTATTCGATATGCCAAAACCAGTAACTACAACTGGTCTCATTCACCTGACCCTGAAGGCTTCACCGACATGGCAGCACTGAGAAGGATGAGAAAGGAGAGGCCGACAAAATCTCAAGGCCGACCTAGGCTGCCACAACGAAGGAAGACAAAAATGATCGTCTGTACTTTCAATGCACGTACGCTAGCATCAGATGCATCCATCGAGGACCTGATGGTACAAGCGCGAATGATCAAGTACGACATCATTGGTCTGACCGAGACAAGAAGACACGAATCTCACCATGCCGTTTTCGACACTGGAGAAGAATTGTTCCTCGGAACATGCGATAAAAGAGGTGTTGGATGCGTCGGTGTCCTTGTCAACACAAGCTTGGCCAAGAGCATCGATTCATTCGAATGCCTAACAACCTGAATCGGATGTTTACATTTGCATAGATGTGACTCACTGCCTGCAGTTTCTATCTTCGTTGTCTACGCACCAACATCTCATTATGATGAAAGAGAAATCGAGAAGTTCTACATGGAGCTAGAGAAATTCTATAAAGAAGACCACACCTTCTACAAGATCATTGTGGGTGATTTTAATGCCAAGATAGGACCGAGAAGATCAGCTGAAGAACTTCACATCGGAACCCATGGCCTAGAATGGAACGAACAGGGTGAGAGACTGTCTGAGTTCATCATGTCGACCAAGACCATTCATGGTAACTCACAGTTCCAGAAGGCAGAATCTAAACGATGGACATGGGAGTCTCCCTGTGGACGATTCCACAACGAAATAGACCACATCATATTCAATCGACGGTTTTGCCTGACTGATGTCGCTGTTGTCCCAAAATTTCGAACGGGATCGGACCACCGTCTCCTTCGTGCAAAATTCTACTTCACAGAGCGGGGAGAAAGGGCTGCAAAGTTCAAAAAGAGAACTCCCAGAACGACCACCAACTGGGAACTCTTTGGTACTATTGCGGCAACATGGGAAGATGCCATTGTTGACAACATTGACGAGGAATACGATCGACTGGTTCAGCACCTCCATGAATGTGCGAGGAACGCCAAGAGAGAGATAGCCACAAAAAGTCGCCTATCTTCGAAAACTCTTGAGCTAATTCGCCAGCGTGGTTTGGCGCATGCCTCAGGCAACCGCAAGCTAACGTCCGAGCTTGCAAAGCAGTGCAGAGATGCGATCAAGGAAGACCTCAAAGAGAGAAGAGCAGAAGTACTGGTAGATGCGGCAGAAGCCGGGAAAAGTATTCGTAACACCCGCCTGTCCTTCGCCAACTATAAGACCAAGATGACTGCCCTCCGACGTCCTGATGGATCCATCACATCCTCCAGAACGGCAATGGAGAAGATTATCCATGACTTCTACTCAAATCTCTTCGATAGCCATGTCCACTTGCCGACATACCAAATTCCACAGGATGGGTATGTCGTTCCCAACATTCTCCCTTCCGAAATCCGACACGCCATTTCGTCAGTAAAGAAGCAAACAGCACCCGGCCCAGACAAGGTCAGACCTGAACACCTGAAGAACCTGCCGTCAGTACTCATCAATACACTGGCTCGGCTCTTCACTCGCTACCTGTCTGAATGCAAGGTTCCATCTCAATGGAAAACCAGCAGGACCGTACTACTGTTCAAGAAGGGAGACATCCATGACATTGGCAACTATCGCCCGATCTGCCTATTGTCTGTCATCTACAAGTTGTTCACTCGAGTCATCCTGAATAGGATTGGCAGAACACTAGATGAAGGACAACCATGTGAGCAAGCAGGGTTCCGCAAAGGATTCAGCACCATCGACCATATCCACACGATAACCAAACTCATTGAGGTTTCTCGGGAGTTCAAGATGCCGCTCTGCTTAACGTTCATTGATTTAAAGAAGGCCTTTGATTCTGTTGAGACGGAAGCGGTCATTGAAGCCCTAGCCAATCAGGGCATTCAAGCCCAATACATCAGGATCCTCCGTGAGCTGTATTGCGGATTCACTACCAGGATCTCACCATTCTACAAAGAAGTGATCGTTGATGTCAAGAGAGGGGTGCGGCAGGGTGATACCATTTCACCAAAACTCTTCAGTGCCACCCTCGAGAACATCATGCGACGACTGGAATGGGAAGGAATGGGAGTGAAGATAGATGGTCGGCAACTACACCACCTCCGCTTTGCTGATGACATTGTTTTAATAACACCAAACATCAGCCAAGCGGCACAAATGCTGGCCGACTTTGACCGTGAGTGTGGAAAGGTAGGACTACAGCTGAATCTTACGATGACAATGTTTATGAGAAACAGCCTTGTTCCTGACGCCCCATTCGCTCTCAATGGAACGACCATCTCCGAATGCAACAGCTATGTGTACCTAGGTCGAGAGGTCAACATGACAAATGACCTGGCACCCGAACTGCGCAGGAGGAAGAGAGCGGCTTGGAACGCCTTCAAGAACGTCGAAGAAATAGCTAAGAGGACGAAGAACCTCCGGCTCCGGGCACATCTCTTTGATTCCACTGTTCTTCCTGCATTAACATATGCCTCAGAGACCTGGGCCCTACGCAAACAAGATGAGAACGCCATTCAGGTCTCCCAAAGAAGAATAGAAAGAGCTCTGCTTGGAATATCACGTTTCACTCAAATGAGAGAACGAATCCGGAGTTCTGACATCCGTCGACGATCAAGGATCAGGGACGCTGTCTCATTTGCCAAGGTGTCGAAAATCAGATGGGCTGGTCACGTAATGAGATTTAAAGACGACCGTTGGACTAGAGCTGTTACTGATTGGATTCCACGGGATGTCAAGAGACCGCGTGGTCGCCCACCTACCAGATGGTCAGACTTCTTTGTCAAGGTCATGAACGATCGGTTTGAGGCCCTCCATGTTCCCGGAGCGAAGAGATGCCATTGGGCTACACTAGCACGCGACAGGGACAAATGGAGACGTTACTGGCGCCCGCTCGAGCAAATCGACGACTAACGGGAAGTTAAGTGATTAAGTGAAGTGATATTAAAAATAGATAACATGATGCTTATAATTTTAATAGTCTATACATACTTAAAAATTTCAGACAAATATTGTGCAAAAGTAATGTTTAAAGTAAACACTATCAAATGATGACAAACCCTTGGCTTTAGATGATGAAACTCAGATTATCAAGCAGTGGAAGAAAACATGGGAAGAAATAAGGAGTTGAATAGAGATGACAGAGGGGTATTTGGTGGAGGGTGCTGAATACCTTGGTGGTAGTGATGGTTTGCAGTAACTTTGTACATCAATAGTTTGAATCTCAACACTATTGTAACCAGGCTTTCTAAACTATAACCAAATAAAAGCAAATTATAAAAGTGTGGAACTAAATCAAACTGCTGTAAATGATAGCTTTCCTATGGTAATAAATTCCTTTGTGTCTGATCCAAAAATCTCATGCCTCTTGCAAATGTCTATGAAATTGTGAAAGGTTAACTTCTCACTCTGCTATGAGAGTAAAATCTGAAATCATTCACAGTTCTAGACATATCTGTAATTGAAAATTAACAATACTTCCCTCTTTGAATGCTTCTGATTATTGTAATATAAATGTGAGTATAATGAGATAATAAATGTAAAGTATTTAGAGTAATGATTCATTCATTTTTCATTCATTCATTCATCATCCTGTTATTCGTCGATTGCCTCGAGCAGGCCCCAGTAACGTCTCTTTCATCCTAGTCCTGAGATTATATTCAAGGCTCTTTAGGAGAATGAGACCCATCATTGTTACTGGTATTTGGCATATTGGGTACGCCACGGGGAGTTTTCCAGACTCTGCCCTGTGGGCAGGCTACATTCGATAGCCTGCAAGTTTGTCCAAAGTAGGAATGAGATAATAAGATGTCATAAAAAGATGTCCTGATAAGATGTTGCACGGCCGCAAATGCGGCCGCGCGGTTCCAGGAGCCGGATTTTATAGTCTCTGAGTCTTGGCCGTTGATGGGATTACACGGTGCCAGGGGGCCAGGTGGTGGGTGTGACCCCCGCCTACTGGAATTTGGAGGATCTGGGTGGAGGATGCTCGACTCCAATCCGAGTAGGCTTGGAGATCTCGGCCCTGGAACCCGCGTGGATTTGTCCCTCTGCCGGTACCTTCAGGTATGCGGAGAGTGGTCTCAGCATGGTGGTGGCTGGTCCTGGAGGTCTTCAGCTGCCAGAGCCCTGGTCGGGGCAGGGAGGAAAGCTCAACCCGCTCCCCTCCAAGGGGCCCCGGCGAGGAACAGCCAGGCCTCAACTGGGTGAGAGATGCACCTGGGTGCCCCTGCACCCTCTCTGGGTCCCTGGGTCCCCGGCGCCCTCTCCTGAGGCTCCTCGAGCCCTCCCTCCAATGAAGGCAGGTAGACAGCCAAGATTCAAAGACTCAGATCCCCCATTACTCATCGATTTACTCGAGCGGGTGCCAGTAACGTCTCCATTCATCCCTGTTGCGTGCTAGTGTAGCCCAATCTGTTTGTTCTAGGAACATGCAGAGCCTCAAAACGATCATTCAGGGTCTTGACAAAGAACTCTGACCATCTTGTAGGTGGGCGTCCACGCGATCTTTTGACTTCCTGTGGAATCCAGTCAGTAATGGCTCTAGTCCAGCGGTTCTCTGTAAACCTCATTATGTGTCCAACCCATCTGATTTTTGATTACTTGGCAAATGAGACAGCATCCCTGATTCTTGATCGTCGAGTAATGATATAATTTCAAAATGAAATTTCAAAATGAGTAATGATATAATTTCAAAAAATGTCTATTAATGGTGCTACACTAATCACTGTAGAAACACCTCCACTCTGCATCATTCATGAGCACACGGCATAAATATACTATGTTAAAGAGCTACTATATCTTAAATTGTATCTTAAACAATTCTCTTCCAACTTAAAATTTGTTGTATTAATTTGGGAGTCAACACAATTAAAGCTGGGACTGATCAATTTAATTAATTGAGATTTTCCCCGAAAGACAGTATTTCATTAGAAGTAAAAGTCCCTTCTGTTTCTTGTTGACCATTGTTATGTGAGCCCGGCAAGCGACCGAGAGTATTCGATATGCCAGACACAGTAACAACAAAGTCTCCAATGGAGACATTACTGGGCCCGCTCGAGCAAATTGTTATGTAGGAAAATTATGAATCTAGTAAAGGTAAAGGTAAAGGCCCTCCCGTTGATCGTCGATTTGCTCGAGCGGGCCCAGTAACGTCTCCATTGGAGACTTTGTTGTTACTGTGTCTGGCATATCAAATACTCTCGGTAGCTTGCCGGGCTGCTAAATTATCTGTTTTTAAAAGAAAATCCCTAATCTGTGATTTGGGAATTTGGGGGACTCCCAAGAAGTGCTCAGTGGCCCAGGACCACTCCCAATGATGCTTAGTCAGACTAGCTCATTAAGTTTTAGGACATGGCAGTGTTCAAGGACATTCATGTGTTACAGAAGATGAAACTTGGGGCTTTACACAGGCAAAACATGTGCCCCCACTTCTGGGATACCAGCAGGCCCCACAAATTTTAGTGTTAACTATAATCCTCATCTCGAGTTCATGAGCTCATAATACATTTTTTGACCAGATACAGACCATGATTCCAATGTCTTATTAAGGACAATGAGGAGTTCCCAGATTCTCTTATAGCTACAACACTGAAGAAGAAAAACAGTAATAGATGCTAAGCGGATGATGGAGTAGCATCATCTCACAACAAATATCAAGTACAACAGTAACACTGAAGAAAAAATGGAACTCCTGTTAATCTTTCTAATTATTTTCCCCCCAAAATGTAAGAATTATAGAAAAAGAAGCATATTTATTACACATTGACATGCAATGTGGTCATTGTGTATTCACAAAGTATTCACCTGACAGGAAGGAATTTTATGAACAATTTTAAATTTTCTTGAATTTTTGGTGAATAATATTTAGTTTTTCTTTCTATTGACCATCTCTGACAAATTGATATTACACAGAGTTTAGAAAAAAACCATGAATTGCAGTTCAAAGAATTGGAAGCAGTTTTGCTATCATGGGTAGGTAGTTTATAGCTTGGGAATTCCTGCTTCATCCTATCATAAAATTCCAGCAAACTGTTCTAAAGTATCATGTATAAAATAATTTTGCATTTGTGAATCAATTTTGTTTTTGAAAATTGAGGTTTGTTCCAAAGGGCAGCATATCTGTGTCGTTTCTGGAAACAGTAAATCTTGTTTGTAGAACAGGACTGAAAGAGTTGGAAAGCTGTTTTTCACCTTCATATTAGAAGCACTTATTAAAAAAAAAAGGCTGTTATTTTGAGTTTCAGCAGTTACATATCCATGCAGAATGATGTAAAGATCCATAAACAGACATTTGAGAGTCATAAATATCTGATTAAAAAGCAGAAATTATCAAGATTGTAGTAGATTCATCTAATATATAGAGAGAGATAGCAGAAATTAGTGCCCTTATTATTGCATTCTATGTGCCTAAATGTAATTTTCAAACAAAAATAAAAATCATATGATGCTTAATACAATGCTTGGGTGAGCAAGAAGAAGGAAATGTAATCTATATAAAATAGAATGACAATTTCACAGGAGACTGAAAATCCTTTGTCACCCGAGAGGATTTAAAGGGCTAGATTTCAATTTACAATCTTGATCCATGATAATTAAAAGGTGAAAAGGTTCTTTTTAATGTTTTTTTTTCTAGTTCAAGGATAATTTGATTCTAAATTGACCCAGATGAATTTTATGTAATTTGATTAACAAGGTTATCTTCTCACAAATTTGTAAGGATTACACTTTGAAAATACTATTAATTTTTATCTTTTTTTACCACCTTTCAAAGATATGTTTTATCACCTACAAATGTTAAATTAATGAGTATCTCCTAAAAATAACAAAACATTTAGAATATTATTTTTCTTTAGCTCAGTTGTTCTTTTCTATATAAGGAAAAGAGCTCACATAGCAATGTAAGGTATTTTCAGTACTGACTCTCATAAAATGAGGACTATGATAGTCCTCATTATATACTGAAAGAATGCTTAAGAATTGAATTCTAACAGTTTTTAAAGGAGACTTTGTGCTATGTTATTTACATTCTTTCCATTATTTGATCAATCAAAAGCAAAACTATATATCTGCAGCAGATATAAACTGAGTGATGTTACTACATGAATATCGGAAAATGTTTGTTTCCCTACAAACGAATCTTCAATATCCTCAGAAGTTTAAGAGAGGAAAATAATTTTGGAAGGCTTATCAAATTTGCTTATTTCATTTGAATAATTTAATTGGGGTAAAGGGTGGAGGTTAGATCATACCATGCTACATTCAGGACTTACTCCTGGCTCTGTGCTCAGGTATCACAACTGGGTTCCATATGCCAGTGATCAAACCCATGAAAATATAACTATTTTTGAAATGCACTCTAAATATTAATTTTATTTTTAAAATGGAATGTTTGAGAAGGAAGGAGAGTTCAATGAACTGATCATAACTTTTCATGTGGATGAAAGGGGTTATCTCCAGCATCACAAGTGTGCCATACACCTCGAGGTCCTCACACACTGCCAGGATTGGGTCCCAAAAGTCAAAAATTAAATCTGTCAGGAAAAGGAAAGTTGAAATAGTGTTCTGTTAAAATTTAAACTATGAAGCTTATTTTTGTGTTGGTCTCTCATCATTTTTATACATTAAATTGCTGACAATGCACATTTTCCATTATATAAGCTGAGTTTCTTTTCAAAAACGAAAAGTTAACTTTCAAGACTTACTCAAAAATGCTTTTGTAATCACATGGGGATTTTTTTAATAGAATCTTACTTTGATTTCATTTTTATTAATTTTTAATTTTGGGCTGGAGCGACAGCACAGCGGGTAGGGCATTTGCCTTGCACATGGCTGACATGGGTTCGATTCCTCTGTCCCTCTTGGAGAGCCCAGCAAGCTACCAAGAGCATCCCGCCCACACAGCAGAGCCTGGCAAGCTCCCCATGGTATATTCAATATGCCAAAAGCAGTAACAACAAGTCTCACAATGGAGACAGAACTGGTGCTTGCTGGAACAAATTGATGAACAACTGGATGACAGTGCTAGAGTGACAGTGTTATATTTTCTCAGTGATGTTCTATATTTAGGCAATGTAATAGATTTATTACTTGTTGAGTGTTTTAGTAAAAGTTATTTGAGATATAGTAAACTTTGTTTTTCCTTTTAAGATTATCTGTGAAATTTCTTATTAGAATTGATTCTATTTAACGCTTTCAAATATTGACTTGAAATAATATAAATAGCTCTCATTGAAAATATATAGTAGTTATTTATATATTGGTATTACAAAGTTGCTCGAGCAGGCCTAGTAACGTCTCCATTGGAGACTTTGTTGTTACTGTGTCTGGCATATCGAATACTCTCGGTAGCTTGCTGGGCTCTCCGAGAGGGGCGGAGGAATCGAACTCGGGTCGGCCATGTTGGCCACTTGTAAGGCGAACACCCTACCCGCTGTGCTATCGCTCCAGCCCATTACAAAGTTAATAATCTTAATATAACATATTTAATATTATAACATATTTAATATTACATATTCTAGAAACTTATAATGAATTGTAATTCTTAGCAGATCAAATAATATAAAGAATTATATTATTATAATTATATTATTTATTACTAGAATAAATAATAATAGAATTGATTATTAGACATACACCAAATCATGCCCAACAGTATTTTTCTCCCTTATAGATAAACCTTTATTAAATCACCCATTTTTGGGGTAGAAAAGAAAATAGCAATCAATAAAAGATAATGTGAACTGATTACTATGTATTATATTCCTTGAAAAAATTCAAAATTTATAATATAATTACAATAAAGGAAGAAATAGTGAAAATATAATATTTTTAGAAATAAAGTTGTAACTCAAAAATTTAAAAATAAGTCTTTAATTATAAACCACCTGAAAAGCATCCAAGTTGAAAATATACACATATACGTATGTATATACACACATACTCTCTTTAAAAATGTAACATGGGAAAATTTGAAGTACAGAATACTTTCATATGAAGGGAGAAAGGAAGAAAGGAATCCTAAAGAAAGGTAAAAGGTAAAAAGGATTAGTGAGAGATTGGGTGAAAGGGAGAAGGGAAAGAAGAAAACAGTAAGAGAAGAGCTGGAGGGAGAATGGAATAGTTAACATTTTTATAAATGTCAGAATTTTTAACAAAAAATAGAAGGAAATAAAGATATGTGAATAAATTAAAAGAAAATACACATCAATAGGCAATGAATCAATACATTTTTCAAACTACTAATTCTTTCAAGATATATAAACTCATTAGTAATTAAAATTAATAAATATGGGGCTGGAGTAATAGAACAGCAAACTACTAATTCTTTCAAGATATATAAACTCATTAGTATTTAAAATTAATAAATATGGATCTGGAGTAATAGAACAGCAGATAAGTAATAGAACAAGAGCCTTGCATGTGACTGGGTCTTACCACTGAGCACAGAGCCAGGAATAAGCCCTGAACACCCCCAGTTGTGCCCACCCCAAAATATAATAAAATGAATAAAGATAATAAAATATTTTAGCAAAAATGGTATATAAAGGATTGAAAGAAAGCATCCCATAATTATAGCACATTTTTAAAGAACTGATTTGTGATAGCTTTACTTCTAAAAATATATATTAAGGTATTTCATACGGAAAATAAACAAAGAAGATGTTGAAACGTACGCTAGCATCAGATGCATCCATCGAGGGCCTGATGGTACAAGCGTGAATAATCAAGTATGACATCATTGGTGGAATTTGGTATGTCGGCAAGTGGACATGGCTATCAAAGAGATTTGAGTAGAAGTCATGGATAATCTTCTCCATTGGAGTTCTGGAGGATGTGATGGATCCATCAGGATGTCGGAGGGCAGTCATCTTGGTCTTGTAGTTGGCAAAGGACTACAACTGGTCTCATTCACCTGACCCTGAAGGCTTCACCGACATGGCAGCACTGAGAAGGATGAGAAAGGAGAGGCCGACAAAATCTCAAGGCCGACCTAGGCTGCCACAATGAAGGAAGACAAAAATGATCGTCTGTACTTTCAATGCATGTACGCTAGCATCAGATGCATCCATCGAGGACCTCATGGTACAAGCGCAAATGATCAAGTACGACATCACTGGTCTGAACGAGACAAGAAGGCACGAATCTCACCATGCCGTTTTCGACAATGGAGAAGAATTGTTCCCCGGAACATGCGATAAAAGAGGTGTTGGAGGCGTCGGTGTCCTTGTCAACACAAACTTGGCCAAGAGCATTGATTCATTCGAATGCCTAACAACCCGAATCGGACGTTTACATTTGAATAGATGTAGCTAACTGCCTGCAGTTTCTATCTTCGTTGTCTACAGCACCAACATCTTATTAAGATGAAAGAGAAATCGAGAAGTTCTACATGGAGCTAGAGAAGTTCTATAAAGAAGACCACACCTTCTACAAGATCATTGTGGGTGATTTTAATGCCAAGATAGGACCGAGAAGATCAGCTGAAGAACTTCACATCGGGACCCATGGCCTAGAATGGAACGAACAGGGTGAGAGACTGTCTGAGTTCATCATGTCGAACAAGACCATTCATGGTAACTAACAGTTCCAAAAGGCAGAATCTAAACGATGGACATGGGAGTCTCCCGGTGGACAATTCCACAACGAAATAGACCACATCATATTCAATCGACGGTTTTGCCGGACCGATGTCGCTGTTGTCCCAAAATTCTGAAGGGGATCGGCCCACCATCTCCTTCGTGCAAAATTCTACTTCACACAGCGGGGAGAAAGGGCTGCAAAGTTTAAAAAGAGAACTCCTAGAACGACCACCAACTGGGAGCTCTTTGGCACTATTGCGGCAACATGGGAAGATGCCATTGTTGACAACATTGATGAGGAATACGATCGACAGGTTCAGCACCTCCATGAATGTGCGAGGAACGCTAAGAGAGAGATAGCCACAAAGTTTTCGATCTGTGTTCGAAAACTCTTGAGATTATTCGCCAGCCTGGTTTGGAGCATGCCTCAGGCAACCGCAAGCTAACGTCTGAGCTCGCAAAGCAGTGCAGAGATGCGATCAAGGAAGACCTCAAAGAGAGAAGAGCAGAAGTGCTGGTAGATGCGGCAGAAGCCGGGAAAAGTATCCGTAATGCCCGTCTGTCCTTCGCCAACTACAAGACCAAGATGACTGCCCTCCGACATCCTGGTGGATCCATCACATCGTCCAGAACGGCAATGGAGAAGATTATCCATGACTTCTACTCAAATCTCTTCGATAGCCATGTCCACTTGCCAACAGACCAAATTCCACAGGATGGATATGTTGTTCCCAACATTCTCCCTTCCGAAATCCGACACGCCATTTCGTCGGTAAAGAAACGAACAGCACCTGGCCCAGACAAGATCAGACCTAAACTCCTGAAGAACCCGCCTTCAGTACTCATCAATACAATGGCTCGGCTCTTCCCACGCTACCTGTCTGAATGCAAGATTCCGTCCCAGTGGAAAACCAGCAGGACCTTACTACTGTTCAAGAAGGGAGACATCCATGACATTGGCAACTATCACCTGATCTGCCTATTGTCTGTCATCTAAAAGTTGTTCACTCGAGTCATCCTAAATTGGATTGACAGAACACTAGATGAAGGACAACCATGGGAGCAAGCTGGGTTCCGCAAAGGATTCAGCACCATCGACCATATCCACACGATAACCAAGCTCATTGAGGTTTCTCGGGAGTTCAAGATGCCAATCTGTTTAATGTTCATTGATTTAAAGAAGGCCTTTGATTCTGTTGAGACGGAAGCGGTCATTAAAGCACTAGCCAATCAGGACATTCAAGCCCAATACCTCACGATCCTCCATGAGCTGTATTGCGGATTCACTACCAGGATCTCATCATTGTACAAAGAAGTGATCATTGATGTCAAGAGAGGGGTTCAGCAGGGTGATACCATTTCACCGAAACTCTTCAGTGCCACCCTCAAGAACATCATGCGATGACTGGAATGGGAAGGAATGGGAGTAAAGATAGATGGTAGGCAATTACACCAGCTCCACTTTGCTGATGACATTGTTTTAATAACACCAAACATCAGCCAAGCGGCACAAATGCTGGTCGACTTTGACCGTGAGTGTGGAAAGGTAGAACTAGAGCTGAATCTTAGAAGACAATGTTCATGAGAAACAGCCTCGTTCCTGATGCCCCATTCGCTCTCAATGGAACGACCATCTCCGAATGCAACAGCTATGTGTACCTAGGTCGAGAAGTCAACATGACAAATGACCTGGCACCCGAGCTGCACAGGAGGAAGAGAGCGGCTTGTAATGCCTTCAAGAACATTGAAGAAATAACTAAGATGACGAAGAACCTCCGGCTCCGGGCACATCTCTTTGATTCCACTGTTCTTCCAGCACTAACATATGCCTCAGAGACCTGGGCCCTACGTAAACAGGATGAGAATGCTATTCAGGTCTCCCAAAGAGGAATTGAAAGAGCTATGCTTGGAATATCACGTTTCACTCAAATGAGAGAAAGAATCCGGAGTTCTGACATCCATCGACGATCAAGAATCAGGGACGCTGTCTCGTTTGACAAGGTGTCAAAAATCAGACGGGCTGGTCACGTAATGAGATTTAAAGACGACGGCTGGACTAGAGCTGTTACCGACTGGATTCCACGGGATGTCAAAAGACCGCGTGGCCGCTCACCTACCAGATGGTCAGACTTCTTCATCAAGTTCATGAACGATCTGTTTGAGGCTCTTCATGTTCCCAGAGCGAACAGATGCCATTGGGCTACACTAGCACGCGACAGGGACAAATGGAGACGTTACTGGCGCCCGCTCGAGCAAATCAAGGACTAACGGGAAGTTAAGTGAAGTGATTTTGAAACTGCTCGAGCGGGCCCAGTAACGTCTCCATTGGGAGACTTCTTTGTTACTGTGTTTGGCATATTGAATACTCTTGGTAGCTTGCCAGGCTCTCCAAGGATGTGCTTCTTTAATATATGCCTACAAAATAATATCAAAATTTAAAGAAATCAATGCTATTTAATGTTAATACCTGGCATAGGAAAAAGAGAAAATTGTTACATATAATCTAATTTTTCTCCTAAAATTGCCTTGGTTTAGAAATTAATGAAAGAAAAGAAAAAATTTCTGATGAAAGAAAAAGAATATATAATTAAATAGTAGTAGTCATGTGTTAGCAGTTATAACATCATCTTCTTTATTTCAAGTATGAAAGCTAGCCGACCTGGGTTCGATTCCCAGCATCCCATAGGGTCCCCCAAGCACCGCCAGGAGTGATTCCTGAGCGCAGAGCCAGGAGGAATCCCCGTGCATCGCTGGTTGTGACCCAAGAAGCAAAATAAACAAATAAATAAAAACAAAATGAAAAAGTGACAGCAGGGAGGGGACTTGCCTTGCATGTGACTGACCCAGCATCTCATGTGGTCTCCTGAGCACCGCCAGGAGTAATGTTTTTTCTGCTTTTTTGGGGTCACACCCAGCGATGCACAGGGGTTCCTCCTGGCTCTGCGCTCAGGAATTCCTCCTGGCGGTGCTCGGGGGACCCTATGGGATGCTGGGAATCGAACCCGGGTTGGTCACGTGCAAGGCAAATGCCTCACCCGCTGTGCTATTGCTCCAGCCCCCAGGAGTAATTTCTGAGTGCAAAGCCAGGAGTTACCCTTGAGCATCGCCGGGTGTGGCCGAAAAAGCAAAAAGAAAAAAAGAAACAGCTGGCAGGGAAGGCGGCTGAATGGGAGAGTGTATGTGACAGTCCTGTGTCAGATCCTTACCTTACAATAACCAAGCTCATTGAGGTACCTCAGGAGTTCAAGATGCCGCTCTGTCTAATGTTCATTGATTTAAAGAAGGCCTTTGATTCTGTTGAGACGGAAGTGGTCATGGAAGCCCTAGCCAATCAGGGCGTACAAACTCAATACATCAGGATCCTTCGTGAGCTCTATTGCGGATTCACTACCAAGATCTCACCATTCTACAAAGAAGTAATCATCCATATCAAGAGAGGGATTCAGCAGGGTGATACCATTTCACCAAAACTCTTCAGTGCCACCCTCGAGAACATCATGCGACGACTGGAATGGGAAAACATGGGAGTGAAGATAGATGGTCGGCAACTACACCACCTCCGCTTTGCTGATGACATCGTTCTAATAACACCAAACATCAGTCAAGCGGCACAAATGCTGAACGACTTTGACCGTGAATGTGGAAATGTCGGACTACAGCTGAATCTTACGAAGACAATGTTTATGAGAAACAGCCTTGTTCCTGACGCTCCATTCGCTCTCAACGGAACCACCATCCCCGAATGCAATAGTTATATATACCTAGGTCGAGAAATCAACATGATGAATGACCTGGCACCTGAGTTGCGCAGGAGGAAGAGAGCGGCTTGGAATGCCTTCAAGAACATTGAAGAAATAACTAAAAGGACAAAGAACCTCCACCTATGAGCACATCTCTTTGATTCCACTATTCTTCCTGCATTAACATATGCCTCAGAGACCTGGACCCTACGAAAACAGGATGAGAACGCTATTCGGGTCTCTCAAAGAGGAATCGAAAGAACTATGCTTAGAATATCTCGATTCACTCAAATGAGAGATAGAATCCGGAGTTCTGATCTTCATCAACGCTCAAGAATCAGGGACGCTGTCTCATTTGCCAAGACATCAAAAATCAGATGGGCTGGACATGTAATGAGGTTTACAGACAACCGCTGGACTAGAGCCATTACTGATTGGATTCCACGAGACATCAAAAGATCACGTGGATGCCCACCTATAAGATGGTCAGACTTCTTCGTCAAGACCCTAAATGATCGGTTTGAGGCTCTACATGTTCCTAAAATGAACAAATACCATTGGACTACGCTAGCACGCAACCGGGATGAATGGAGACGTTACTGGCACCCGCTCGAATAAATCGATGAATAACGGGGATTAAGTGATTAAGTGATTAAGTGATGAAAGCTAGCAAAAATTTTGTTAATCACAAGATCTCCAAATTATTCTTCTCATTATCCTTGAGTTCCAAATCTGTTGGAGATTGAAAACTTGCATTTAACCTTTAATTGTCTCTCAAAATAATATCTAAAATTTTAACCTTCTGAATTCAGTCTCTGGCACTTTATAATAGTTAACACTTAGGAAAATCATTATGCTTTATTCATATTTAATGATGATTAATGTCTTTGCTATGTAATCAAGATAAAATAGCCCTATTCCAAAAAGTGTTCTTTTTTTAATAAAGAAAACAGAAATTACCGGGGACTCAGGAATTTAGTACTCACTTAACTGTGACAATAGTATTTATTTTAAAAACTTCACCATATCTTTTGAAAGTAAAATCTTAGAATGAGAATATTTAGATAGAAAAAAAGTTCCTCTTTTTTTAGAAGAAAATCAATCCATGAGAAAACAGTACTGTGCTTATTTCCTCACTGCTTGTATGGAAGGCCTGAATGCTGATTGCTTTCAGCTGTCTCAAACTCTAATTTCTGTCCCTTCAAGTTAATGGGAGTCCATATTTCTCTGAATAAGCTTAAGAGAAATTGTTTTTGCAAAGTTGGACTCAAATCTGACTTTGTCTTCTGTGTAGAGTAACTAATAAACATTTTTCATGCTAATGTAAATTTAGGCCTTTTAGAAATTATATTCTGAATCTTCAGGTTCTTATGATTTGATCAAATTGATATAATTCTTTATTCCTTTTATTACGGATATTTTTGCAAGCTAATTAAACAATATTCCAAACTTGTCTTTTGATTTCTGGAAGAAAATTTGTGATTTTTTTTATTGGTTATAAAAAAATTTAGTAAGTTTTCTTAAGGGAAAATATTTCTTCTGTGCTTCAAATTGAAATTGGCTTTGTGAGAAATCTTGTCTACCATGTAAGATTATATCTTGAAATTTTACACTGCAATTTCTCTTAATAGCTTTATTTTTATTTAGCTATTATTCTCCAGATAGTAAGGTCATTTTATTATGTGTACACACACACACACTCATACGCACACACACATATAATTTCATGTAAGTGGTGTACCCTAGATGAAGTTACAAATATAAAAATATAACTACATTGAAGTTATTATTGTTATTTTGGGGAGTTGGGTAGGCCACATCTGAATATATTCAGGACTTGCAAAGGTGCACATGCTTGAGAGATCCTGGGGCCTCCATGACATACATCTCTTCCATGTAATAGGTAAAGGTAAAAGGTAAAGGCCCTCCCGTTGATCATCGATTTGCTCGAGCGGGCCCAGTAACGTCTCCATTGGAGACTTTGTTGTTACTGTGTCTGGCATATCGAATACTCTCGGTAGCTTGCCGGGCTCTCCGAGAGGGGCGGAGGAATCGAACTCGGGTCGGCCATGTTGGCCGCTTGTAAGGCGATCGCCCTACCCGCTGTGCACTGCTGCTAAGACTAACCAGGCTGGCCCTAGTTTCCTTCCTTCGCCTGACCATCGCCATCTACCTCCCTGGAGTGGGGAAACGGCCTGAGGCTACTGAATGCAGGTGGCGGGAAAGATAGACCACCAGCCTTTTTTTTTTGTGTGTGTTTACACAACTGGCATCCCTGGGTGGGCACGAACCACCAACCTTTTGGTTATCGCCCACCCAAGGACGCCACTTGTGTAAACACATAAAAAATAAAAAGGCCGACAGTCAGGCCGCGTCCCCACTCCAGAGAGGTTGATGGCAATGGCCAGGCGAAGGAAGGAAACGAGGCCAAGCTGGTTGGTCTTAGCAGCAGTTTATTACATGGAAGAAGTGTATGCCAGAGGCCTCAGGAATCCTCAAGCACGTGCACCTTTGTTCTCTCAGCTTCTGTCCTCAGCCCCATCTTCCCAGGTTCTCTGACACACGTGTCCCCTAGAGAGCCCTGAAATCTCCCTTATATAGATCATAGTACCTCTAAAGGGTGCAATATAGTGATGTCATCAAAAGGAGTTACAGAAAGAACATTGAGGCAGCAAAACATACATTGTTTCTTTACATCCATAGGCCAGTAATCCTGGCCTCAACTTTTACAAGCTACAAGCACTTGGATTAGCACAACAAAGACAAGTCTGCTAGAGCTTGGAATCTACATCTCCAAGATCAGCTTGCCTGGAGCCAGGCATCTATATACCAAAGATCAGGCCTGGCTTAGCACCTGGGATCTGCATACCTAAGGCCAGCTAGGTTCCTGTGAGATAAGGGAAACTGCCTCAATATACTGAAATCATTTACTGAAGACAATTTGAAGGGGAGAAAGTTCAGTCTCATCTAAGCTAGTCAGGACACACAGGAAAACTGCTTCTAGGACAGATCAACCCACCCTAGAACAGATTTCCCTGGATGTGTTTCTCCTCTCCTTGTCCAACCAACATATAAGCATACATAACATAAATCATTTTGTATGGACAGAGTAAGACATACTTTGAGCTTATAGAATTGCTCTCCCAGGGCCATCTCAATCTCAGACTGCAGTGTTCAGGCCAGATATCTTTCCTATTCCTAGCAGCAGAGTCCTAGTCTCGTCGTTACTTTTGGATCATGACAGCATTTGCCTATGATCAAACTCTTAACTTATAGTTAAGAATCGTGGCACCTTGGCCTGGCCCATCTCAATGCCAGGGTAGCACATAACTTACTGGCTTGCCCTGGTTCCATCCAGTCCCACGTCGGGACCCTGCTTTTGGGGTGCTAGGAAGTGAGGGCAACTGAGGCTTAAGTTGAGAAGGCAGATGCCCGGGAGTGAATAATATTCAAAGCCAATCAACTCCTAAGTTACAAAGCATAATATTAACGGTCTTCCTGTATCTATACAAAAAGGACATTGTATTAAAGTAAACTATACAAAAGACATAAGGAGAGGAGAAAGGCAATATTAACTTACAGTACAGCTTCAGTGTCTGAGAAGGATGAGACCTTACAAATTGGTTGGGGAAAAGAGCACAAAGAAGTAGTTACTGACAAAGTAATGGGAGTGACTCGGGAGCACTGTGGTGGGTGCAACCTGATAAACCTAAGCTCCTTGTACTCCAACAGTAGCAACTTGAAATTCGGAGGATCCTTGAAAATATATCACTGTCTGAAAAACAGTCATTGAATAGCGTTAATACTAGTATAAAATTTCAAAATTTGTTTGTAGTACTCAATTAGTTTTTACTTTTAATTATTATCACCTGATTTTGTCTAAATATATAGTGACCAGGTCCTATAATTAAGTTAATGCTGATACCCTTACAAACTTTAATAATAGCAATTTTATTTTTTATTAGTATGCTTATTATTATTTTTATTATTAAATCATACACATATGTATACTCTTATATATATATAAAATACATTAATGTGTGTATATGAATGTATATACATGTTTGTATATGTATATGCAGATACTTAAGCATATATGTATCTGTGTATGTATATATACTTTCTTAGAAATTGTGAGGATATCCTCATTTTCTAGTTAAAATTAATATTAACAAACAGAATCTTGATGCTTCTGTTTTCAGTAATTAAAGGCCTTAATCGTTTTGCCATTAATTTATTTATTATATCATTTCCTCTCACTTTTACAGAAAATATGCTTAAAGCATACGGGTTCAAAATGATCTGAACTTTCTCTTTTGTTACTTTTTTAGTAGCATTGATTTAAATGCACATCTATAAGTCATTCTGTAGATTCCAACATAACTGAGATTATACTTGAAGGAGTTGAGAACCTTTTAGTAAAGAACAAAAATGTCATTCTGGTCCAGATCTGCAGGGTCCTGACATTTTTACTAATGCTGTTTTCTTTTCTCATTTTTGTGCAATAAAAAGTAAGGCAAAAAGTATTAAAAGGGGGGAAAACTCAACAGGCTGCTCTCACTTAAATTGATGTTGGCAAGTATCAAATGAGAATTTTTTCTTTGTTGTTCAAATCTCAATATACATTTAAACATAATGAATACATTTATGTGCGTGTGGGTTCAATTGTAAGACCATCCACTTTATGACCATTTCTCTTAGATTTAAAAGGTTTATCTGCTACTTATTCATAACACTTGTCATTCGAAAGAACACTAAGAACGGTAACTAATCACTTTCACTAGATTTCATTACCAATCTCAAAGTTTGAATACAATATAAATTTTAAGAAACTATGTACATAGTTCTTGCCTTTCTCTTTTGATGAAATTTTCGAGTGATCATGAGGTGAATTCACAAGTTACCTCATGTTCTGTTTCTTTTCTGTCTACATCTTTTAACAATCTAATAGTGTAAAATTTATATTTTAAAAATCATTGTATGTAGGCATTGTGATTTACAAGGTCATTCATGGAGTTTCAGGTATACAATATTCCTATACCAATTACCATCACCAATGTCAACTTTCCACCATCAGTCTTAAGATTTCTTCCCCCCTCCAGCCTGCCTCCTTGACAGGAACATTTTTGAGTTTGTTCCTTGTAGTTTGTATCTCATACTTTCAATTTTGTTGGCTTTGTGGTTTGGATGTATAGACATCACTCAGTTCTACATTTCCAATGTGTCCAGACCTGTTACCTCCCCGATGCCTCTATTGTCCCCGAGATTCTGCTTCTTATATATTCAATCAAAAATTTGCCTTTCATTTTCATTATTGTACTAAAACTCTAATTTTGTCTTGATGATGGAACTTTTACAGTTAGATAAACCAAAACACATTACTATGTATATAAAACATGGTTCACCTCAGGATGTGCTTTTTTTTCACCAAAATCTTCAGTGGCATGCAACTGTTGAGAACAATGCCTACTTTTCATTCTCTGGTTGATCCCGTCATGTTGGCTTGGCCCCAGGACAGGTCTGAACTTTACCACATAAGTTGTGACCTACTTTTAGCTTAACACTACACAGATCATGTTTCTAATTTTATTACCTCAATGCATATTCATGTAGTGAACTTTATTGTTTTCACTGGGCCTAGCTAAGAGCATTAATCTCAATTATTGGGCTAGACATTAGAAAATTTACAGTCAACTTTTTTAAAGTTATGCACTAAAATGACTGTCTGTATTTTCAATGCACCTACACTGGCATCCAATGCATCCATCGAGGACCTGATTGTGCAAGCGCGAAAGATCAAGTACGATGTCATTGGCCTGACCAAGAAAAGATGACATCAACAACATCACTCCATTTTCAACACTGGAGAAGAACTGTTCCTCGGAACATGCGACAAAAGAGGTGTAGGTGGTGTGGGTGTCCTTGTTAACACAAACTTGGCCATGAGCATTAATTCATTTGAATGCCTAACAACCTGAATCAGACAATTACACTTGAATAGATGTGGCTCATTGCAAGCAGTTTCTATCTTCGTTGTCTACGCACCAACATCCAGTTGTGCTGAAGAAGAAATTGAAAAGTTCTATATGGAGGTGGAGAAGTTTTATAAAGAAGACCACACCTTCTACAAGATCATTGTGGGTGATTTTAATGCCAAGATAGGACCGGAAGATCAGCCTAAGAATTCCATATCAAAGCTCATGGCCTAGAATGGAATGAACAGGGTGAGAGACTGTCTGAGTTCATCATGTCGACCAAGACCTCCATGGTAACACACAGTTCCAGAAGGCTGAATCTAAACGTTGGACATGGAAGTCTTCTGGTGGACAGTTCCACAACAAAATTGACCACATCATATTCAATCGATGGTTTTGCCTGACTAATGTCTCTGTTGTCCCAAAATTCCAAATGGGATCAGACCACCATCTTGTTCATGCAAAATTCTAATTCACAGAGCAGGGAGAAAGAGCTACAAAGTTTAAGAAGAGAACTCCCAGAACGACCACCAACTGGGAGCCCTTTGGCACTATTGCTGCAACATGGGAAGATGGTATTGTTGACAACATTGATGAGGAATATGATCGAATGATTCAGCACCTCCATGATTGTGCAAGGAATGCCCAGAGAGAGAGAGAGAGAGACAGAGAGAGAGCCACAAAAAGACACCTGTCTTCAAAAACACTTGAGCTTGTTCACCAATGTGGCTTGTGCAATCCTCAGGCAACCAAAAGCAAACATCCAAGCTCAAAAAGCAGTGCAGATAAAGTGATAAAGGAAGACTTCACCGAAAGAAATGCAGAAGTGCAGATAAAGTGATAAAGGAAGACTTCACCGAAAGAAATGCAGAAGTGCTGACCGATGCTGCAGAAGCCAGACAAAGCATTTGCAATGCCCGCCTGTCCTTTGCCAACTACAAGACCAAGATGACTGCCCTCCGACGTCCTGATGGATCTGTCCCATCTTACCAAAGGGCAATGGAGATTATTCATGACTTCTACTTGGATCTCTTCAATATTCACGTCCACTTCCCCAAATTCCACAGGATAGATATGTCATTCCCAACGTTCTCCCTTCTGAAATTCTATACGCCATTTCATTAGTAAAGAAGCAAACAGCATCCAGCCCAGACAAGGTCAAGACCCGAACACCTGGAGAACCTGCCGTCAGTAATTATCAGTGCACTGGCTTTTCTCTTCACACGCTGCCTGTCAGAATGCAAAATTCAATCCCAATGGAAAACCAGCAGGACTGTTCTAGTGTAGAAGAAGCGAGACATCCACGACATTGGCAATTATTGCCCCATCTGCCTATTGTCTGTCATCTAAAAGCTGTTCACTCAAGTTATCCTGAATAGGATTGGCAGAACACTAGTTGAAGGACAACCATGCAAGCAAGCTGGGTTCCGAAAAGGATTCAGCATGATCCATCATATCTACATGATAACCAATCTCATTGAGGATTCTCAGGAGTTCAAGATGCCACTCTGTCTAACGTTCATTGATTTAAAGAAGGTCTTTGATTCTGTTGAGACTGAAGCAGTCATTGAAGCCCTAGCCAAAAAGGGCATTCAAACTCAATATGTCAAGCATCCTCCATGAGCTATATCTATGCATTCACTACTAGGATCTCACCATTCTACAGGATGTGATCATACATGTCAAAAGAGGGGTTCAGCAGAGTGATATTATTTCACCAAAACTCTTCATTGCCACCCTCGTGAATGTCATGCGATGACTGGAATGGGAAGGAATGGAAGTAAAGATAGATGGTCAGCGACTACACCACCTTCACTTAGCCAATGATATCGTTCTAATAACACCAAACATTAGCCAAGCAGCATAAATGCTAGCTGACTTCAACTGTGAGTGTGGAAAGGTCAGACTGCAGCTGAATTTCACAAAGACAATGTTTATGAGAAACGGACTCATTCCTGATGCTCCATTTGCTCTCAACAGAACGAACATCTCAGAATGCAACAGTTATGTGTATCTAGGTCAAGAAGTCAATATGATGAATGACCTGGCATCTGAGTTGTGCAGGAGGAAGAGAGCGGCTTGGAAAACCTTCAAGAGAGTCAAGGAAATAGCTAAGAGAATGAAGAATCTCTGGCTCTGGGAAAATCTATTCGATTCCACTGTTCTTCCTGCATTATCATATGCCTCAGAGACCTTGCTCCTACGAAAACAGGATTAGAACGCTATTTGGGTCTCCCAAAGAGGAATTGAAAGAGCTATGCTTGGAGTATCACGCTTCACTCAAGTGAGAAAAAGAATTCGAATTCTAAATCCGGAATTGTGACCTCTGTCGATGATCGAGACTCAGGGACACTGTCTCGTTTGCCAATACGTTGAAAATCAGATAGGCTGGACAGGTAATGTGATTTGGTGATGACCGCTGGAGTATAGGCATTACTGACTGGATTCCACAGGATGTCAAAAGATTGTGTGGCTGCCCACCTATGAGATGGTCAGACTTCTTTTTCAAGACCCTGAATGATCAGTTTGATGCTCTTTTCTTTCCTTGAGAACACAGATGCCACTGGGCTACACTAGTACGTGACAGGGAGACGTGAAGACGTTACTGGTGCCCGCTTGAGATAATTGATGAGTAACGGGATGTCAAGTGATCAAGTGATCAAGTAATGCACAGAAAAATGAAGGTATCTCTAAATCCAAAAAGACACATGCTTACAATGGTAGAGTATATTCACAAATAACATATCTGGTAAAGAGCTAATAACTAAAATATGTGAGGAAATAACAAAATTCAATAGCAAGAAACCACATAATCCTATTAAAAGTAGAAAAACTGAACTTTTCCAAAGAAGATATTGATGTCCAGCAAGCACATAAAAATCTTTACCACTTATCGTCATCAAAATAAAACATCCTCTATGAGATATTTCCTCTCACTCATGACATTGGCCTAATATCAAAATGTCAATAAAAAACAAGTGCTGGGGAGGGTGTGGAGAAAAAGAAACCCACTTACACTATTGTTAGAATGTAAATTATCTCTCAAAACATTTCAAATAGGTCTGTCACATAACCCAGAAATTTCTAGATATGCATTTGCAGAACACAGAACCACTACTTTGAAAACATGCATGCATACCTATGTTCATTACAGTGTAATTTACAATACATAAGAAATAAAAACAACTCAGGTGTCCAATGACAAGTAAGTAATAAAAAAAATGCCATATATTACATATATCCCTGAGACTACAAGTTTGGATATTAGTAGTATATGGGAGCAGTAATATATAGCTTTGGTATTAATGTGTTGATTCCACAATTATCAATGTTATAAAAACAATAATTTTAACAACAAAAAGGGTTTTATTGACTACAAAAAGGTATTTTATCACATTATTTTTTATTTTATAGTTTTTGGAATTTTTTTTACCACCAAGTTTATTTGAGGTTGTTTCTGACATTTTGAAAATTTGATAGGTAGGAAACATTGGGCTGGAGCAATAGCACAGTGGTAGGGTGTTTGCCTTGCGTGCAGCTGGCCTGCCTGGGCCAGGCTCGATTCCTCCGCCCCTCTCAGAGAGCCCAGCAAGCTACCAAGAGTATCTCGCCCACACAGCAAAGCCTGGCAAGCTCCCCGTAACGTATTCAATATGCCAAACACAGTAACAACAAGTTTCACGATAGACACATTACTGGGCCCGCTTGAGCAAATCAATGATCAATGGGAGGACAGTGCTACAGTGCTACAGTGCTACAGGGAACATTATTTGGTCTTATTATTTGATACTTAAAAAATGTATGATTATAAGTTTTATTAATTTTTGTCCACATAAGAATGAGACTATTCACTCATTATGATTAAGTTTAGCCAATAGACTATTCACTCATTATGATTAAGTTTAGTCGATGATTAACTTTAGTCAAGTTAATATTTCATTAATTAAAATTAAAATATCAAATATAACAAATGGTTTATACTACATAATTGACATATACATTATTTTTCTTATTACTCTTATTTGCCATAACCTTGCAATAATTGTGAGCTAAGTTTTAAAATCATCAAAATGATTATCTGTTATGGAATAGTAAAAAAAATAATAAGAGAGAGATAAATACAATATAATGTCATCTGAAGGAGGTTTAAAATGCACCTAAAAGAGAATTATTTATTATTTCTGAAAGAAATTATATTTTTAATGTTTTAATAATATGTAAATAATATTTAAATGATTCAAACAAAATCACTACCATTAACTGACTCATATATTAGAAAATGAAATGGGTGGAGCAATAGCACAACAGGTTGGGAGTTCGCCTTGCACGCGGCCGACCCTGGTTCGATTTCTCCGTCCCTCTCAGAGAGCCTGGCAAGTTACTGAGAGTATCCTGCCCTTACAGCAGAGCCTGGCAAACTGCCCACGATGTATTTAGTATACCACAAACAATTAACAACAAATCTCACAATGGAGACATTACTGGTGCCTGCTCAAGCAAATGGATGAAGAATGGGAGGACATTGCTACAGTGCTACTATTTTCTAGGACTGTAAGTCAGAGAAATATGTTCTTTTCCCTATGTGCAATTACAAACAATGTACAGGTTATAAGTTCAAGGTCTCTCAGTAAGTGCAAATGAATCATCAAATTCAGGATAAATTCCCCTGATTCTTCAATGTCCTTGATTTTAATCGCATTGAATTATATGGATCTGAATTTAAACTATTTATAAACACTATAAGACACATTTGGTATGAAAAAATAGAGCTTGACTGAGAGCCCCTGATGTTTTAGACATAAACATTTAATTTACTAGAAGATCCCAAACTTATCTGATCCTGCCATCCTCTTTTCAGAAAAATAGAAGCACATGGTGCTCCCTCATACGTCATACTTATATTCTTTAAGCAAACAGAAACCTTATTGTAGAACCCCAGATTCTTACTGACCCCTGGATTGATGCTGTATTGCCCAACCTGGAGAACACAGCCATATAGGTACAAATTGAAGTGAATCACAGTTTCACTGAGCTTAACAAATTAGAGATAATCATGCCGACACTACTCTCACACTTATTAAGGAATCACTAAAATGCATGATGTAAGCAATAAAGTTCTATAAAGCTAAAGTTTTTCACAAATTCAGCTACTCTCAAGTTCTTAAATCTTTAGTTTGGAAATGTTAGACATTCACGTTTTATTAAATTATGCTATTAAACATGTTTTTCCCTGTCTTGTTATCTGGAATATTTTTATTTGTTTCCAAATCACCTGAAGATATTACTGTTTCTGTATGTTTTTATAACAATGTTTATAAAAGTGCAGAACTTAGTCAGAGGTTTTTTTTGTTTATTTTTGGTCACCTAGATTTTGCCACTTGATGGTCGTAGTTATGATAGGTGGTACCTCTGTGGTTAGAAAAGAGAAAATGTTGGAAATTTTTGTGTTGATATAAAAAAATACTTAAATTGCGAACATTTTTTAAAATATATGAGTTCCTATGGTTAAGTAAGAAAAGGTTATAGATTACAGCATTTAAATACTAAGAATGTATAAAAGAAGAAAGATAGATAAAGATAATCTCTAATAGATTTTGATAGTACATTATGCATACTCAAAAAAAATAACATGAGAATAGAGTGATGATACTGTGCCATATGAATTAAACTTGAATAGGTTTAGTTAAAATGGATTGATAATTATTTGATTGTACCATATAAGAGTCTTTGAAATTAAATTTTCCTATGCATTTCTTTTGAATTGCTCTTATTATTTTTTTCAATATATTAGCTTACTTTCAAGATTTTCTTCTATAATACAGAAATATTTGTACATAATGTTTCTTTAAAAAATTCAATCCATCCTCCCAGCAATATATTTGATGTTTTATATTATAGAAATATTTCTCACTATGGAATATTATTTATAATCTAAGGTAAAATAGTAGGATAAAATGATGTTTGAGTGGAACCACAGTAGAGAGAAGATAATGGCACTTCATCTTTTCCATATGTTTGATCATACATTGTTTCATAACACACCTTCAATGCCTAACTGTTCTTAATTAGACCAGTATTTTCATAGGAAGTTGATTTTCTTTTTGAGTACTATCACCAGCAGCAAAGCATTCATTTCCTTATAATTGTTCCTCAGTTTATTTAAAATGTTCCATGAAGTATAGCTTTTGAAATGACTCATATTGGTTGAAATATCTGGAGGAAAAAAAACCTGTTGAATGTAAAAATGAAGCACATTTTTTAAAGTTGGTTTTTAAATTTTGCTATAGTATTTAGGCCACACTCAGCAGTAATCAGGTCTTATTCCTGGTTCTGTGCTCAGTGTTCACTCCTTCCATGGCATGGCAAATTATGTGGGGTACCAGGAATCAAGTCCAGATGAGTCACATGCAAGGCAAATGACCTACCCATTCTGCTTTTTTGCTATTTTCCTAGAATTTTTAATTTTAAAATTTATGTTTTTTATAAGAATATGTCTAGTCCATTTTAAACACACCATTAATAAAGTTTATGTAAACCAAATAATGGATAGGCTTTCTGGCTTCCAGAATTTACAAAAATTTGACAATTTAATTGTTCTCCTACCCAAAAAGTTAAAGCAATTCAGCAGGTCATATTACAGTATTATGGCCATATCACTAAACAGAGCTTATATATAGTGCTGAGTATCCTTTCAAACTTACTGCTAGAAAATATTGATTCCACTATTATTTGAGCAAAAAGTTTACAGTTTGTTTTAAAAAGTTAACATCTAGATCACAAGCTTAACATAAAGTTTTCCTTCCAACAGATATTGTGTAGGTTCTCAGATTTTAATTTTGTTAAATTAATAGTATTTTGCACTATTTCCAAAAGCAAAATGTTCTGCTATTTATTTTCTGTAAATAAATATGGCTTTCACTTTATAGAACTATATATGAAAGGGGTCATTGATTTTACATAATTATTGCATAATATATTTGCATATAAAAGTAGACTTGTCAAGTAAGAGTGAGCAATGTTACGAGCAATACAGCATTGAGTAAGATGATAGTATTAATTACTCTCAAATAGTTTCCAATATAATAAAGAAAATAGCTAGAGGTTACTCTAAAAAAGAATCATAAATTGTAAAATATCTAGGGCATGTTTGATCCTTAGGAATATTTTATTTTGGAAAATAAGGATTATAAACAAAAGATAAAGATAAATAATAATAATAATGGTTAAAGATAATTGACAATAATGCTGAAATCACAGATTTAATAAATGAAGGTTTAGAAATACTATCTTATTTGGACTAGCTAAATCCAAAAATATACCTTTTAATTTTTTTTTCTTTTTGGGTCATCCCTAGCGTTGCTCAAGGGTTACTTCTGGCTCTGCACTCAGGAATCACTCCTGGCGGTGCTTAGGGGACCATATGGGGTCCTGGGAATCGAACTTGGGTCATCTATGTCAGCAAGGCAAACTTCCTACCCGCAGTACTATCGCTCCGGCCCCTTTAAATATATATATTTTTATGACACTGTGATTTACCATGTTGTTCATAATACAGTTGTTTCAGGACTTAAATGATCCAACACCAATCCTCAATGTGACCTTTCCTTCACAATGTACCCAGTTTCCAGACACAACCCCAGCCTGACCCCTTGCAGGTACTAGTGGATTTACTTAATATTGCTTCCTACAACACAAAGGAAACATGGAATTATCAAACGTTATGTCAATAGTAGTCATAGTATTTGTGATACTTGTTATGTGTTGTAATGGTGTTACTGAAGTCACCGTCTGAGGATCTATGGTGCTAGTTAGTGCTAGTTGAGCGTTTTCTATAACTGTTTAGGCTCATTGAACTTGATGATCTGTGCAACTTTCCCATAATATTTTCTGTGACCCTACTGAGCTGATAACGCTATGAAACTTTGAGATGACACAGGGTCACAGATTCAGCTGATTAGTCCAAGAACCATAGATCTGGAACAAGTTGGTACTTGATAATTTGATGAAGTTCAGTTGTGTTGCCAGGCCATTTCTATGTCTAAGACTGTAGGGTATGGATGCAGGCTGCTGAGCCTTCAGGTAGAAAGCGGAATCTTCCCATCATTATTCTAAGAAGGCCCCAGAGTTCTCAGGCTGGACCAGTTTGCCTAGGAACATTCAGCCTTCTCATATTCTTTTGGAGACGTGATGCTGAGTTGTTTCTCTGATAGCAAATGGCGAATGTGGTCAGGGGCTACGGGGTATTCCAGTGGCAGGTCGGGGATATGGTCCACTCCCATTCCAGATTACCCTAGATTTCTCAGTCTATAGACTGACCCCATCTTGGAGTACAATATGCCTTTATTTTATTAGTAGGAGAAGAAGGCAAAATTAAGATACTTTGTACAGATTTAAAACTTGGAGACCAAATACCTGAGTTATAGTGCAATTCATTTGAGTTTATAGTGGATTTTTGCATAAGAAAGTTTGAATTTTGTTATAGTTAAGGAAATAAAATGGTTACTGCTGTGGACCAAAGCAAAAGTACACCAAATGCCTTACGTGTTTATGACACATATATTATCCCCACAACCCTATATGGTCCCCAAACTCACCAGAAGTGATCCCTGAGCACAGAGCCAAGAGTAAGACCTGAGCACAGCTGGGTGTAAGTCAGAACCTCTCCCAACTCTCTCCTTACCCCCAGCCCCCAATGGCTAACAGAACGATCAAAAAATAATTTCTTAGAAGAAAATTAATGAAAATTGTTGAATCTCACTATGCTGATACTATGTCCTTGTCTGAGAGGTTACTAAATTATAAAGCACTCCTGTGTTAATGTTTCGGTTAGTCAAGATTGATTGACTTCTACATTACATTTTATCCAGTCTGGTGTGCTACTAATAGGATGTCAATGTTGTAGAGTATTCACAGCCACATGGTCCAGAAAATTCATGATTTTTAACTGGTCAGTTCAGCTGGAGTTAAATTTTTAAAGCAGAGTTTACATGGATTTGGAGGTGGTTTGTATGCCTGAATGCCAAGACTTCCAGAAGTCCAGGGAAGTCGGGGGAAGTATCCCAGCCTGACTCCAAGAAGGAACAGAGCTTTCAGTCACAGGAAGCCAAGTATGTGAGGTTTTTGCTTGTTTAAAGTTCTCTTTGAGGTTCAGCAATCCTTAGGTTATGGAGTCTGGCTGGTAGCAGCGGCAGCAATTTGGGGTGTAAGAGCCAGTGACTGCTGGAACTTTGGGCAAGCACTGGCCATCCCTCTTTTGACTGTGTCCTAGCTGTCTCAGCCATGTCTGGTGTCCAAGAAGCAATTTCAATAACTGATATTCTTTTTTTTTCTTTTTGGGTCACACCCAGTGATGCACAGGGGTTACTCCTGGCTCATGCACTCAGGAATTACTCCTGGCAGTGCTCAGGGAACCATATGGGATGCTGGGAATCAAATCCGGGTCGGCCTCGTGCAAGGCAAACGCCCTACCAACTGTGCTATCACTCCAGCCCCAATAACTGATATTCTTAAGGACATTTTTATCCAATCTCTTCTCAGTTTGATGCTAAATATCATATTGATATTCTGTGCTTCTTTGTTAAATAATTTTCTGCTTACTTTTCTTGAAGTCATATCTCCATATCATAAGATATATTAATTATAGATCAACATCAAATAGATTAGCTGGATTTCAGATTTTACTACATTAGTGAACAATAGTTCCATCACTGAGCTTTTATTTTATAAACCAAGGAACTCAATTTCACTATATCAATTACAACTGATGACACTGAATGTAACTTGGAGATTGACATTACTTAAAAATCACCACCACATGAGCACCATGTTGTCACTATCGCATTATGATTTTCATAAATTTCATGAAGAAAGCTCTTTCATACAATTTGTGATATAAAAGACCAATATTTTTCTGGATGTAGCGGTTGGTAATTTATCTGCCAGTTATGAAACAGGTACATAAAGTTTAAAAACAGCTGGTGTTTCAGAGGACATCTGTTTTATGGCTAGGAGAGACATTAAACATTTAGTAAACAATGCTATAAAATATAAACTAGGCTTTTAAAGGAGAAAAGATTCCTCCTTGTCTTTCCAATTGCTGTACTAAAATGTATCAGATAATGCTGAAAGGAAGTATTTTAATATATTGTATAAGTCTTTTCTTATGCAATTATAAAATATATTATAGCTTTAAATAAATAAAAGTCAGTTTTATGTCATGTCTATTTCTTACATAAATATATATTTACATATCTCCTTATAGTAAGCACATCATGTGGCATAGCTTTAATTATATGCTGGTAATAGTAAATGACAAAAAATTGTTACCAGTTGTTACAGAGAATTCAGATGTGACCAAAGATGATATTCTGATTTTTTTTTTTTTTGCATCACACTTGGCGATGCACAGGGGTTACTCCTGGATCTGCACTTAAGAATTACTCCTGGTGGTCTCAGGGGACCATATGGGATGCTGGGAATCAAACCCAGGTTGACTGCTTGCAAGGCAAACACTCTACCCACTGTGCTATCTCTCCAGCCACTCAGATTATTTTATGTTTTGGAACTATTTGGAAATTAATCAAGTTGCTGTCAATTTTACATTTGGAACTTATAAACTGAAAGAACACTGATGATTGAAATATGTGTTTAACTATTTAGTGAACAATTTATTCAATGTTAACTATATTTTAAAAAATTTGTTTTGAACCACACCTGGGTATATCGAGGACTTACTTCTGACTTTACTCAGGGGTCACTTCTGGTTATGCTTCTGGGACCATATGGGGTGTCTGGGATGGAATGCCAGCCTTGTGCATGCAAAGAAAACACTCTATTAGATATATCTTCTATCTCCTAAAATTACTCTATGGGCTCTACCAGCTATATCTCCAACCTCTTAAAATAATTATATATATTTTTATTTTATATATGTTACTTCAAAACATTTTATTGCATTTAATATTCAAACACCAATGGTATTCAAACCCACCACCAGTACACCTTCCCACCACCAAATTCGGGATGTTTCTATCCCAAGCCCCAATCCTTGCCCCAAAACACAACCGAAAGAATATATTTTGTATTGTCTATTATGAAGAACTGCCTTTTTTTCTTATAAAAAAGTGTTCATATAGAAAACAGTGTGAAGATTTTTCTATTTTGGCAGGAGTCATTATGACATTCTATAGGAGATCACTAATATGTTGTTAAATTTTGGGTGATGTGAGCTTTAGTATATGTCTGAAAATATGTATATATGCATACATATATTTCCCTCAATGATTTGTTGCCTATTGTCTGAACCCCATCAAATATGGTATGGTAATCATGGAAAATGGGTAGGTAGTGTCTTATGATAGCAGCCACATGGAATATGTTCACTCATATGTGCATCTCTGCCCAAGCGTGTGGAAAGCAGCCTGGAGCATGGTGGCAGTTGGGTAGTGGACGTCAGCTGCCAGGGCTGGGTCCCTTGGGGTCGGGAGGGCTCTCACCCACTCCATTCTGGGGCCTCCCCGAGTGAAAACTGCTCGGCATGGAGAACGGTGGCATGGTTTTGGGGGCTCATTTTATGCTCCCTTCAGGGAGAAGCAGCTGGGAGTTCTCAAAAATAACTATAATTTTTAAGTAAAAAAGGATTTGTTCAATTCTCTAAAGACCAACCATGTTTCACACACTATGTAGTGATTTCTTCAATTTCTTCCTGGAAGTACTGAGCGTTTTTAGAGGTCATGAGTTTTCTTTGTATTTTAAACTCATATTGTGTCAATTTGTTAGTTTTGTCTAAATTTTGAAAAGTACTAACAGTTATATGATTTCTTGTTTCTTACATTCTACTGCAATAGTATCTCTCCCCCTACTCACACAGTGCAAACTGAACTCAGTGATTCATCACAGGTGAGCCCCACTCCATGAACCAATTCAGCAGAGTCTCTAGGATCTCATAGGATCTTAGATTTATGATACTTATCTTACATACCAATTTTTTACATGTCTGCACATTTTTTCCACTGAAGTTTACTCTTGCAGACACAGGCTAAACAAAAAGGAGAGAGAAAGAGAGAGAGAGAGAGAGAGAGAGAGAGATTTTTCTTCTTTGAATATTTTACTTTGCTTAACACAGTATTCTTTCTTCTATACTATAGAAATGATCAATTAATGATCAAATATATTTTGTGTTATTTTAAACTGATGAACATATATGTATATATATATGAATGGTTTTCTTTTGCTGAACTCCCACTAACATTTATAATTATTTATGAAATAGACTATTCCTGTGATTTTTGAAAGACAAACATTTTTTTTTACATATTCTTTAACAGCTTAAATTCTTAGCACCTTGTGAGCTTCTTATTAGTTTAATAACTTAAAATTTCAATTTTTGTCCTTCTCTTTTCTCTTATTTCTGTCAGATCTTATGTAGCCTATTGTTCCAATTTTATTTCTTTTATTCTTAGCCTCGACTCCATAATTCCAATGTAGAATTTTCATTATGAATTCCACATTTTTATGTTCATTTATCCAATAAAATTCTATACGACTCTCTACAAAGATATATCACAAATAAGTTTACTTTTTCACCAAGAATGACTCGTTCCTCCATATTGTCTCTCAGCAAATAGTGTTACACTGCTCTTTATCTTTGTCAGACATTGAACCTCCTCTGTCCTTTCAACTACCAAATTTTTACTTCCTTCTAACTATACTGCCACTATTTTGTTCAGATCACCTTTACCTCTCACCTAGATGACTGTAAAATTGTAGTAAATGACCTACTTTCCTCAATTTTGTTTTCCTTTAATCTAGGTTCAATTTTGTAGATATAATAGTGTTTAGATTGCAATCATGATCACTTGTTGTTATAGAGTAAAATTCCAACTCTTTAACATAGAATACAAAATCATTCACAACACTACATTTTATTTTTTTGTCAAACCAAAATGGTATGTGCCCTACATACTCTGAGTAACTTGGATTCCTCCAAATAGGCTATATTCCTAACCTGGACTTTTCACCTGAAGGAATCTATGATGATGCTTAAACCTTCCTTCCTTCCTTCCTTCCTTCCTTCCTTCCTTCCTTCCTTCCTTCCTTCCCATTTAATTTCTTCCTTTCTCTCTTTCCTAGAAAACTATAAACACATTCATTTATTTCTCCAAGATGATATCAACATTTATTCTTCTACTACGATTTTTATCACTTTTTTCTTTTTTTCACATTCTTATATTCCCTTCCTTACTGAGAATCTCGTAGTTCAGATTTTTCATAGATAAGCTAAATATAATAAAACCTACTTCACATAAGTGTTCTATATGAGAAATTAGAAAGAAAACTTTTTCATAGTGTTTTGAAGACATTAAATACTTAAATTGTTGTTTTCTTGCTGATATTATCATTAATTACAAGGATCTTATATATTACCAAGCCAAACATATTGCTTGATAAATGTTAGGTGTCTTATAAAAAATCATTAGTATGAAAATAGCAAATAAATGAATCAAACTGGCTCTAAAAATAAGCGTCTCCCATTAACATTAAACAATCTCAGCTCCTGGTATAATTCCGTGAGAGTTTATTACAAACATTAACCCAGTCATCATCCCTTTTCTAGATCATATCTTATAGTTCTCCATAACTAACTGCTTTGTTGTTAGCTTTAAATAATTTTCTAATTTATCTTTTTCCCATGTGTTCTCAGTCAACCCAGCAATTTTGCCCTTCTATCCCACACTTGCCCAGCTTTTGAAAAGTCTTGCTGTATCATGACTGTATTCACTATAAACATGTCACCACCTCCTTGTGATCCACTTGGCACCTCACTACGACAGTACCCTTGGCCATTCATTAAATGACATTTACATTTTTTCTAGGTAGTTTCTAAAAAAAAAATCCCGGGTATTCTCTTATATTTCTGACTACTATATTAACTTTATTTTCTATTCCCCTTGCTAAATATGTTCTACTTTCCCTTCTGTGATATAGCTGTAGCTATCATGGAAAATCTTTAAATTTCGTCCAGAATGAGAGATTCAATACCTTTGAATAGACTCAAAAAAATCCAGATTTAGACAGATTAAAATTGATGCAATATCCTCTGCTACCATTCAGATGCAATTTAAAAATGACTATTTACTTTTTATATGGTTACTATATTATCTTTCAGTGCTCTGTGTTTTTATTTGTAAAAAGGACATGTAATAGCAATAGTACTGGAGATAAGTCACTAGCCTTGCATTTGGTCTTGCTAACTGCAGTCTGATTCAATCCCCAACACCACATATGCTCTTCTGAGCAGTAGCATGGCTCACTTCTGAGCACAGATCCAGGAGTTACTGGTATAGCAGCATTTTTTAAATCAATAAAGTACCAAATGAATAAATAAAATAAGTAATACATCATAAATTGATCTAAGGACTAACAAAATTACTGTGCATGGCATGCAAGTAACTGTATTCATGTTAAGTCAGTGGTTGAAGGACAGATAAAGAATGGCCTTCTTCATCTCTATTATAAACAGAGAAGTAAAAGTTGGGACTAAATAGCCCTGAACAATGCTAACCCTTGGTCTCAGATTACAAGGAGAGACAAGTAGAGGAAAGATTGGAAGGGGAAAGGTTGGGATGAGCTAGAAAAGATTTTAGGTCATTGGGAGAGAGACTTAGGACCTTTGGTAGTGATGTAGCACTGTAGCACTGTCCTCCCATTGTTCATCGATTTGCTTGATCAGGCACCACTAAAATCTCCATTGTGAGACTTGTTGTTACTATTTTGGGCATATCAAATACATCATGGGTAGCTTGCCAGGCTTTGCCGTGCGGGCAGAATACTCTCAGTAGCTTGCCAGGCTCTTCGAGGGGAGCGAAGGACTCAAACCTGGGTCGACCTCATGCAAGGCAAATGCCTTACCCGCTATGCTATTGCTCTGGCTGGCCCATGGTGGTGATGTAGAGTGAGAAACTATTTACATTATCACATATGCTAGTATTACGGTCCGACATGATACTAGGGTAGTAAAAATTATTTTTTTCTTTTGCTTTTTGGGTCACATCTGGCAGTGCATAGGAGTTATTTCTGGTGCACTCAGGAATTACTCCTGGAGGTGCTTG
Source organism: Sorex fumeus (assembly GCF_029834395.1). Lineage (NCBI taxonomy): Eukaryota > Metazoa > Chordata > Mammalia > Eulipotyphla > Soricidae > Sorex > Sorex fumeus. Next base: position 6,767,312 of record NW_026606172.1, on the reverse strand, counting down.
GGGGACAATATGGGATGCTGGGAATTGAACCCAGGTCGGTCGCATGCAAGGCAAATGCCCTACCTGCTGTGCTATCGCTCCAGCCCCAAAAATAGTTTTTAAAAATTATTTTGAGCACAAAAGAGAAGATGCTATAGGAATGTTAGTTATTTAAAACTAAACCTTCTCTGTAAGAATTAACTTATCTTTTTTCATTTCATATATATTCCATACATGAGATTTTATGTTGATGATGAAGTTATCTTCCTACAAAACAATATTTTCTACATATATTTTATGACTATTATTTTCAATTTTCTCTATCAGAAAGTTAATATAATCATTTAAATTAAAATATTAGCTCTTATCTTTTCAAGCACAAATACCATACTGGTTACATATAAATATTAAATATAAATATTAAATTTTGATTATTCTAGTAAGGTTTTCACTGTTTACTATAGCCCTGTATAAAGCATTAAGTAAAAATTTAAATTCGATATGGCTTTTGTCCATTTGCAATTTAGCACTTTATATATTATAATATTACAGCAATGTTTTTAAGAAGGAGGAAGAAAGGAGAAAATAGAGAAAGAGAAGAGAGAGAAAGCAAAAGACTCAGAGGTCATAATGAAAGGATTACAGAATAGAAATGTTATTGTGGACTTTTCTTGTGAAAAATAAAGGTATCACGGTCTAGAAAGTTCAGTTGCTAAGATGCTTGTCTTGAATTTAACATACCCAAGTTTGATTCCTGGAATAGCATTGGTCCTTTGTGCTAGCGTGATCCCTCAGTGCAGAACTAGGAGTAAACTCCGAGCATTGCCAGGTATTTCCCTGACACATTAGAAACAAAATAAAGATTAATTAAAAAAAAAAAAAAGAAACCCACATTCTATAGCCACTGTAATGTAAACAGCTTCACAGTTTCATGATCTGTCTTGGAAGAGACACCAAGCAAAGCCAATAAAACTTACAGGTACACCAGTCTTCAGGCTGAAAATGCTGGGGATCCCTCAGGGGTGAGCTTGATGAGTTTCTGCCCTGCCAAAGCCCCAGCAACCATCTCCATACCTCATAGCCGCCACAAAATGAATAGTCTGTTTTACTGCTTCACAACTAATCTTGAAAGAAAGACTATAACAGGCCTATGAAGCTCCCAGGTACACGGGTCTTTGAGCTGAAAACTCTGAGACCTTCTTGGAGTGAGGACAGGCATCCTTCCCCCAAGTTCCCTGTACTGCCAGAAGCCCTAAGCGCCACATCCACATTTCACTGCCATGTAAAGGCCCTAGATTCACAACTTCACAACCAGTCTTGGAAGAGATGCCAAGCTGATTAAACTCCAAGGAACACTGGTTCACATGCTAAAAATTGTAGGTTCTACTCAGTGTGGGGAAGGACCAAGAACCGTCCCAGTGATATAGGTCCTGGAGCTTTAGGAGAATGTAACTGCATTTGTGGTAATATGATGCTTCCAAATTCCATGACACTGACAGCCCAGTAGGAACATTAACAAATTAGATAAGAAAGTAGCATAAAAGTCCATATAGCTCAACAAGTGAAAACAAAAACATTGAAGGCTTAATTAACAACAGCTCAGTAAGTCCTCAAACAATGACTTTAATAACCCAATTCTGAGATATAAAAATATCACCAATTTTCCTTTACTGAACTATTTTTGGGTAATTACACTTACATTTTGTTGTAAAAAGAAATACAAAATTAATTATTTTGTGCCTCCCAAGGGAGCAGGCTTGAAGGGGGTCAATGGTGAAGAGATGGTCATGCTGGTGGTGAGATAGGTACAGGAATATTTAATGTCTGAAACAATTATATTATGAACATCTTTGTAAGCCACAGCAGTTAAGTCTTAAAAAACAACTCACCAAAAACATATTCAATAAAGGGACTGAAGAGATAGCACAGAGGGTAGGGTATTCATTCACTTTGCATATGGCCAAACCAGGTTCAATCTCCAACATCCCACGTTGTCCACTGAGCCTCATCCCTGGTGAAAATTAGGTTCTTTTACCTAAATACTCTTTAGTGGGGTATTAGAAATATGCTAGACCCATTTTCAGGAGATGCAAGTAACTCAGAGTTAATATTATTACTTGGTTGTGTCGTATTTTACTTTCATGAATAAAGTTATTTTTAGATAAAAAAATTGTTTGTGATTATTCTCAATGTGTACTAAATACATTAAGTAATGTCTTTCAGCCTTGAGTGAGTTCTAGGAAAATGAAGATAATCACAAGAACTACAAATGAAGAGATAGGTTAAATCTCTCTGAGAATGAAGAGATTTGTTGCCTTTTTGAATCTTTCTTTGAAAAATGCCATGAGTTATGTGGGATTTTGTTCGGATTGTCTTTAGAGCTCTGGCTTGACTCAGTGAAGATGATGGTTATTCTTTGGACTCAGAGCTTAAATTCTCTTGACTTTTATAAATCTTGCCTGGGTGAGATTTTCATCATACTTCTGTTCTTTAGAGACATATTTATAAATCAGTGTTAGAATAAATATTTAGGAGAATCTGGAATATAGAATAATAATGCAAAAATTGTTATTTCCTGTTCCTTATAGTTATCAATACTTTGATTAGCTCATGTTAATCAGTATCACATTTTAATATAATCTATATACATATATAAGTACATGTATGTATACTTATTTACATAGTAACATTTACAGTTACCATTTCCATAGTAACTATTATTGTTGGGTTTATATTTCTGCACTTAGAAGATAGCTTCTGTATTGTTCCTAGTGATTTAATTAATAGGCTGACTCATTCTATCAGTGTTCGTGAACTTGCAGTTAATCATATTTGATTTCATTTCTATAATTGTCCCATTCCTTCTCTTTTTTAAAACAGGCAATTCAATGACTCAATTCTAGATTCAGAAATTGTTATTATTGAAAACAGATGGTGAATATTATTGTAATCCATTTCTCAGAAACTCTGGAAAATCTCTCTTACTCTGTAAAGTTGTACTACATAAGCAGGTAGTCCTTAAAACTTCCCTCTTTGTAACAAAAGAATTTGTTCTGTTTTCTACTTTCATCTACAGTGAAAAGCTATAAATGTCTTCTTGGATTTACTTTTTTTGTTATGTATAATTTGAATTATTTTCTCCATATAATAAGGTGCTTTTCATAGAGCAAGATATTTTCTTATGATAATAACAATACTAATAATAATAATCATTGATGATACACTGGGTATTGTTAAGTCCTTTATTAGGAAGTCTATTACGTAGTACAGTAATTCAGTCAGTCATTAGTATCTCTCCTCATTTTATATTTAAAGAGTCTTAGAATCAGCAAAGATTTTTGGCCTAAGTCATAGTCTGAATTCACAAAAAAAAAAATATTAAGTCCATCTGACTTCAAGCCCATGTTCTAAACCATTGACTTGCACTATAATTTCATATTCAAAATGTAACAGAGCTTAGTGAATATTTACCATTAGATATATATTAAGAATTGTATTTTAAAGTATTTTAAATGTCAGCTTCATTTTTTTTAAATGAGGGAGTACTTCTATTTATTCAGCCACTGATTAGGCTGATTGAATTGGGAATGAAATCCACCTTACTTTTTTTTCATTTTCATAATTTTATTCATTGAATCACTGTGAGAGCAGTTACAAAGCTTTCAGTTCTAAGTCTTGATCATACAACGAAACACCTGTACATTCACCAGTGTCCATTATCAACAACCAAAACCCCCAGTATACCCCCATAGCACACCTTCCCCCTACCTGTGGGGCAGATGGTTTCCACAGTACTCTCTCTCTACTTTGATTACATTCAATATTTTGACACCAGACCCACCATTATTATTTTGGATTTTACCTCAACACTCAGATCAGCCAAAAAGGCAACAGTAGACTATTTTCTATTGCTGGTTATGACTAATATATGATGTCAAATGACTGCAGTAGTAACTGCACGATTTTGAAATTCTGAAATTTTAACAATAATCTGGAGGGATTTCTGCCAAAACCTGCTGGGTTTCAAGATTTATTCCTGAGTCTCTGGGATCATGGCCATTAAGCAGCTTGATCAGGAGTCAGAGATGCCATTCGTGGGAGGCGACTCGGAGTCTCATTGGAATGGAATAGGAAAGGGCTGGCTCCACCCCCATTCTGTCAGGTCCCACATGCCTTGTCACTGCAGGTCCAAACCTTGACTGTCCAATGGCCCTTGGAGGATGCTGGTCACCGAGCCACCAAGGGGGAGCAGGCGGAGGGACAACCCCCTTTGCCCCCTGGGATGGCCTGGCGACAGTAACTTACTGCGGGGTCTGGACGCATTTTTGCCAAAAACCGCTGGGATCATGAGACATTAAGCAGCTTGATCAGGAGCCAGAAAGGCCGTTCATGGGCGGCGACTTGGGGTCGCGATGAGACGGGGAGAAAAGGGCCGGCTTAACCCCCATCCCATGAAGCCTCGCATGTCTCATCACTGTGGGCCCAAACCTGACTGTCCAGTGGCCTCTGGAGGATGGCGGCCACCAGGCCACCAGGAGGATCAGGCCAAGGCACGAAGCCTATTCCCACCTGGGATGGCCTGGCGCCGGAAACATACTGCAGCCACTGGACACAGTTCTGCCAAAAGCCGTTGGTTTTCAAGATTTATTTCTGAGTCTCTGGGATCATGACCATTAAGCAGTTCGATCAGGAACCAGTGAGGCCATGCCTCCAATTATATAGCTGAGGTGGTTTGTGGGTGTGTCTCCCACATACCTAACATTTGACCATTTACTTTCTTGGTAAACTTTGCCCCAAGATTTTAGGGTCTGGCCAAAGGCACAGCAGCAATTTTGGGGTATCTGGAAGTCTGAAGACACTATCAGGCTGCTGATGAACTCGCCTCACAGGTACATATTGACCTGTTGGCGGCACCATACCTCCTAAATGTCAGCTTTAGGCCATATTTTTATATACCTACGTAACCTAGATGATAGTTTTTCTTCTCTCAGCTTTTTTGTATGTGTTCTGATTTAACTTTTTTAACATTTGGCTAACTTGTAAGTTTATCTGAATTTTAACATATTTTTTAAGTCACAAAAATTTAATTTTAAATTATGTATTTTCTGGACTATGGAGTGGCTGGAGTGATAGTACAGTGGTAAGGGCGTTTGCCTTGCGTGCAGTCTGCCCTGCTGAGCCGGGTTCGATTCCTCCACCCCTCTCAGAGAGCCCGGCAAGCTACTGAGAGTGATTCGCCCACATGGCAAAGCCTGGCAAGCTCCCCGTGACGTATTCGATATGCCAAACACAGTAACAACAAGTCTCACAATGGAGACATTACTGGGCCCACTCGAGCAAATCGATAAACAACAGGAGGACAGTGCTACAGTGCTGGACCGTGGAGTTCTCAAATAACTAGTCACATTCTTTGCATGTGAGAGGTAACTCAGGTTCAACTCCTCAAATCCAGGCGCCACATGTACCCTGGAAAAGAATAATTCAAAGTACAATACCAGAATAGTACCTGAGCACTGTTGAGTATAGTTAAAAAAAAATGAAAAAGAAAAAAAGAAAAACAAGAAGCCCAAAATAAACAAATAATAAATAAATAAATAAATAATATAATCGCTCTATATTCTATAGCACTGTAGCACTGTCCTCCCGTTGTTCATTGATTTGCTCAAGCTCTATATTCTATGATTGACCTCTATCTTCAGTGCATTGTGGTCTGAGAAGATAGATACAATGCCTATCTTCCTGATCCTGTTGAGGTGTGCTTTGTGGCCCAGCACATGGTCTATTCTGGAAAATGTTCCATGCACACTTGAAAAGAATGTGTATTCTTTTGGGGGGAGTTATAAAGTCCTATATAGATCTATCAGCCCTCTGTCTTCTATTTCTTCCTTCAGAGCCATTATTTCCTTGCTGAGTTTTAATCTTGATCTATCCAGGGGTGATAAGGCAGTGTTGAAGTCTCCAACTACTATTGTGTTGCTTGTAATGTCCTTCCTAAGGTCTGCTAGCAGTTGTTGTAGGTATTTGGGCTGGTCCCTCATTGGGTGCCTATACGTTTAGGAGTGTGGTTTCTTCCTGCTCTACGTATCCCTTGATTAATAAAAATGGCCTTTACTGTCCCTTCTAATCTTTTTCAACCTGAAATCTATGTTGTTCGATAGTAGTAAGGCCACTCCAGCTTTTTTGAGGGGGTTGTTTACTTGCAGGATTGTTTTTCATCCTTTGACTTTAAGTCTATGTTTGTTCTGATTGTTCAGATGTGTTTCTTTTTTTTTTTAGTTTGTCTTTTTATTTTTTTATTTTCTTTTTTATTAGTGAAATACCATGAGGTACAATTATAGACTTAACAAATTTTTGTGCTTGGGTTTCAGTTATACAATGATCAAGTACCCATCCCTCCACCAGCGCCCATCCTCCACCACCATGGGTCCCAGCATCCCTCCCACCCACCCCCATCCCATCCTGCCTCTGTGTCAGGGCATTCCCTTTTGTTCTCTCTCTCTCTTCTTTTGGGTTCTGTGGTTTGCAAGAGAGGCATTGAGTGGCAATCATGTTTATAGCCTACTTTCAGCATGCTTCTCCCATCCTGGGAGGATTCTCCCAACACCCTTTATTTGGTGCTCCCTTCTCTATCTGAGATTCCTTTTCCCCTATCACGTGTGGCTGGCCTCCAAGCCATGGAGCAAAATTCCTGGTGCTAATCTCGGTCACTCCTGGGTGTTAGTCTCCCATTTTGTTACTTTATGTTCCCCAGATGAGTGCAATCTTTCTGTGTCTATCCCACTTTTTCTGACTCATGTTAAGCAAAATGAGTCAGATGTGTTTCTTGTAGGCAGCAGAATGTTGGGTTCTGTCTCTGAATCCATTTTTCCACTCTGTATCTCTTAATTGGTGAATTTAGACCATTGACTTTGAGAGATTATTGTAGCCATTTTACTGTTGAGGTCACACACTGAGTTTTTTATTTCATCTACTGAATCTTTTATTCGTGACATTTCTGTGTGTAGCTTTCCAGTTTCTGCTTTTATTTCTTCCTGTATTTTCTCAATTTTTACTTTCATGTTTTTCTTTAATTTGTTGGATTAAAGAACACTGTTTAACACTGTCTCACTGTTTCATTGAGTTCATTGAACATCTTCATTACTTCATATCTCAATTCTTTATCAGAGAGCTCCCTTATGTGAGAAACAACTATTGAGGCTTCTGGGCTCTTTTCATTGTCCTCTCCTTGTGGTGGGAATTTGCATTGTTTCTTCATGTTGTTGTGGTGGTATGGAGACTGAGATGTTATACAAGAGTGCTGGGTATGGGTAATATACCTGCAGCTGTGTAAGAAGGGGCCAGCTCCAAAAGAGGCCCCACCCACTTCTGGAGAGGCCACGCCCACTTCTGCAGATGCCTCGCCCCCTGCGGGTACCTGGTGCGTGTGTGGGGTACAACCTGAGAGAAGGAGAAAACCGGCACTGCATTGAGGATGAACAGGAAGAAGCTCGGGGATAGTAGGCAGCCCAGGGTCCCAGAGGACACCGGGGGCACATGTGTGGGGAAAGCAGAGTCCCAGGTTTGAATAATGGATCTTACATTAGTATTAAAACTAATAATGAACAACTGTACACTTTCCTCTTAAGTAAATAATAATAGTTTGGTTATATTTTTATTCTCCCACTCTCAATTATCTCAGTATTCCTGATGATTGTTAATATTTTCATTTGAAGTCAATATGTCAGTTTTTTCACTTATCTTTAATGTTTTCATTGATATAACGTTTTAGAACTAAGTATGTGTTTTGGGAGTATACATTCACTCTTTTCAAATGCATCTTGTGTTACAGTGATTGACATATCTGTGAAAATTTTTAACAAAAGTTTGCTTAGGTATTTATGCTTTCAGTATGCTACTGATGTTGCTCACTCAAATAAATATCCAAACTTGATATATTTATCAAAATTTATGCATTGTGTGACAAAACCAAACATTTATCTGTGTCTTAATTTCCAATCTATTTTGATATGTTCCTCAGTCATCAAGAGCAAGTTTCTGGTGCTTTGAAATTGGGTTTGTCTTTTTCAAATAGTTTGAGCACAATTGTCATTTAGTAAAATAAACAAGACTCCATTATTTCTTAATGTCTTCCTTAACAAGTATAAGATTAGACTACATCTCATAGACTCCCATTGGGTAGCACTTAAGAAGTGAGTGATATTTCTGTCTGCTTAAGTCAAGTAATCCCCAATGTAAGTAATTTACAGGAAGGCAACAGGGACTGTTAGAATAGACATATTGCAATATGTCACTGGAAATCAGCATCTCCCCACATGTTTGATCAACAGCCAGATGGAAGCTTTTATCACATTTATTTAATCTGAAATACACATGGTAATTACACTGGACCTTTGATTCAAGACCTTATTAGTGTCTCAAGAGGAGTGAGGAAATGAGTTTGTCAGTTGCAAACTGATGTAGTCATGACCCTCTGGGCAGAATTTACATCTATCACTGCCTAGAGTATTGCTACAGATTATTTTGTATTTCAAGGAAGTAATACAGAGTAATAGCTTTGTTCACCTTTGTAAGAGAAGACAAGGAAATTTAAAATATTATGGGGGGGTAGTGTTTGGTCACTTTTGTTATTCTAAATAATATCCTCCCATTGAGTAAAATATGAGGTGCCAATATGTCACTAAGTATAATTGAGCAAAACATTAACAAAGACATATTCATTTATTTTCATGAACTCAGAATCCTGGATTTGTGCTATACTTACTATAGTAGAAATAATGTATATGAGGTTTTATTGGAAATAGTAATAGAGTTTTATCACAAAATGTTTTTCTCAGATATTTCAAGTTCAGAAAATACTGGATAACAAAACTTAAGTAATATTCAGTGAGTAAAGCTTAAATTTTCTATAAAATGTTTTGGGGTGCTCCCAAATGGTACTCGTGGGGTAAAAGAGTTCCCAGTGATAATTCTTGGCTAACCTGGTAGGTGTGCTAGGACTCAGAAACACAGCGGTGCTTAGGCTCTGCCATGATCTGGATCATCTAAGGAATCCTGTTGAGTTGGAGACCCCATGACTACACACAGGGGAACTCTGGGAACCTAGTGGTGCCAGGAATCACACTCAGTTCAGGATTATGCTAGCATGCACCCTAACTGTATAGTCCTGATTATACAATATTTTACACAACATTAATAAATGTGCCTAAGCAAAGCTGAACAGTTAATCTCCAAAAAACTTTGTAATTAACATTCTAATTTTAAGTATGTGGAGGTCATCTCTATAGCACAGCAGTTACAAGGATAAAAATTAAGATTTCAACCTAATGTCACATTAGATTAACATTTAGAAATTTATATAATTATTAAATTACTTTATTTTCAAAGTCAGAAAAATAAATTTAAAAGAACAGCACTCAGTCTTCTAAAAGTGTTTATAAAGATATTGAATCATCTGATATACTCAGTTTTTCAATAAAAAATAATTTAGAGTTTTAAAGCTAGAAAGTGACTTATTATAAAAGAAAAATAATGGAGTTCTATTAACATAGGATGATATAACCAATGAGCAATGTTAATTCAATTATCTTTGCATTCTAAAATGACTTCAGATATTTTATTACCTGATCAAAATTGTTAATGGCTATTACTGTTATCCTATAAAACCTGCATAGGATTTTTCATTCTAATTAAAATGCTAATTAAGAAACATAAAATTATTTTATTAACAATTTACCATTTTTTTAACTTAGGTCAAAATGGCAAACATTAAACATTGAAGCTTTTTTGTGGGTATCTTCTATCTTGATTGATACTATTATTAAGTTTGGTCACCCTCTCTTGCCATTAACAGCATTATTATGATCTCAAATTAGTATTGACCTTGAATACTATCAGCTCTATAATTGATACCCATATTGGCCATCAACCCTGTGCTGGTTAACATGCTAAGAACTTTCCATGTCAAACCTTTTAAATGGTTCTTTATGGTAGATGGTCAGTAAATACAAAAATTAACAGAAGAGTAAATCAAGGCTTAATGAGATTATATTCTTGTAGACCACTACTTCACAACTGAATAAATCTAATATAAGCCTCACTGATTTTAGGATATTTCTTTCATTTTGTGTTAATTTTTTATTGTCTCCCCTAAAAGGTAAGTTCTAAATTCTTCTGTAGTAACAAAACATTTAAAACATTTGATTGTTTCACACTTAAAATAATAGAAAACGTTACAGGTAATCTAATATTTAAAATGTTTTTCATATGTACAGTTAAAAAGCTAGGTTTAATCATAAGCAAAATAGAAAAGCAGAGAATAATAATGATTGTTTGGAGAGATTGATGTTTTAATATTATTCTGAGGAAATAACTTAGTTCTTGATTTTTTTAAAAATTTTCTAATCTAAGAGACAATTCAAACCTTGGCAAATGGAAGATTCTAGGAAATAATGCAGAAATAGGTGATTTTAGATAGAGTTGGAGAAAACAGAGCACTGCACTGTAGCACTGTCCTCCCATTGTTCATAGATTTGCTTGAGCGGGCCTAGTAACGTCTCTATTGTGAGACTTCTTGTTACTGTGTTTGGCATATCGAATACGTCATGGGTAGCTTGCCAGGCTTTGCAGTGCTGGTGAAATACTCTCTGTAGCTTGCTGGGCTCTCCGAGAGGGGAGGAGAAATCAAACTCAGGTCAGCCTAGTCAGCCGCATGCAAGGCAAACACCCTACCCACTGTGCTATCGCTCCAGCTTACTTATCTATATATTTATATATTATTTGCATTTATTTTAAGCATTAGATACAGTAATAAATGATGTACATAATATATTATATATTATAAAAAATGCTGCTTGTTCTTGACACAAAACTTCTTGAACCCTTGTAATTTCCTAATTCAAAGAGCTTTAGGAACACCTTTGGATACAACTCTAGGACCTCTCCAAGATGGCTCTGAATGGGGAACAATATCTAGAAAGAACAAACCATGATTAGAAGCTTAGAATTTTAATCTCTGTCCGCAATATCATCCAGGGAGAGAAGGAGGACTAGAAATGGAGTTAACATTTGATCATCCCATTAAGTTAGAATGGGAGAATTGATCCACACCATTGAGTTGGGGAGGAAGTTGTTAGAAGGAATAGGGTGTTAGGATCCTTCAAAGAAGAAGAGGGGAACACTGGTGATGGATCTGATGTTAGAATTATGAGCATAATAAACCACTATTAATGACACTGTAAACCACAGAATCTCAATTGAAATAACAAAAACATTGACCTTACCTATGGGAGAAAGGCTGCATCAAATTTCAGAGTAGGGAATTCAGAGAACTTGCAGGTTGATAAACAATGACATTGGAATCATGACACTTCCTGAACTCAGTTCCTTAAGGCGATTCTCTGTAAGTTTAAGGATTGGGATGCACCAAACCTTGACTATGTGTCCCTTCTCTGACTATTCCTCTGATTCCTTGGTCATATTCTTTAATGAACTGGTGGTAGTGTTTCCCTGAGTTTTGTGAGATACCTTAGCAAATTAAATAAACCAGAAGAAAGAGGAAGTCCTAAGAACACTTGATTTTTACCCAACTGAAGCAGATTGTGGACAACCTAGGAATCGATTGCTATTTGCCTCTGAAATGATAGATGGTTTATGTATACCAAATTTCTTTACCTATGGAATCTGACATTATCTACAGAAAGAAAATTGCAGAATTGAGACAAGTTATAAAACACCCGGTTGGTATCATGGAAAGTTGTTTGGTGTGGGGGGAAAATATCAAGTTCTGGTGACTAGAAGTATCAAAATTTCTGAAGGGGAAAGAAACACATCCAAGTAATAAACATAATAGTGAGGAGCCGAGTTTTAAGCTATGCAGTAGGAAAATAGAACTGTTTGTTATTTTCTAATACACATACCACTTCAAAATGGTTTTAGAAATATAATTTTATGACCGCAAGATATATAGAGTTAAAAATTGGAAGGATTTTGTTTGATTTCTTGTTGATCCTTTTTTTTAAGGGGGCCACTCTCAATAGTCCTCAGGGACTACTCTTATCTCTCTACCTAGGGAAATAACTCTCAGCATTTCTCAAGGGACCATGTAGTGCCAGGGATCAAATCTGTGAAGCATGCTTTCAATTTATTAAGTAGTACATATGACTTTCTTTGACTGCTACCTTTAATTTTATCTTTAGTTTAAATGACCTTAGAAACTATATCTCAGAACTTTCGATTAGACATTTTCAATTGTATGACTGGATTAAAAATTCTATGTAATAATTGCTAAAATGATAATTATATTTTATTCATAATAGTAAATTAGGCCCAGCACTTTTTGACAATGGTGTAGGGCAAAATTTTATGTATAATCATCATCATTCATATTAACTTGTAAAGGCAGGATTATTTTATAAGTATATCTGCCACTCATTAATATTTAGGTAAATTTCCTCGAAGGATTTGTTACAGGGTTAGTAATTTGCATTTTGCATAATTATTTCTTAAGTTAAAAAAACTTACAATCCATTAATTCATAAAATATGCAAATTTCATGTATGCCTAAATGGAAAACATTGTCATAATTTAAGCATGATATGTTTATGTAAACTCTTTCCTACTATTTTGGTAGTGTGGAACATATTTTCGAGTCACAAACATGCACAAAATACCTCGGGTATAGTCAGTGTCGAGATCCACAAATTAACTGTCTAATCATTGAATTCATGATAATTATGAGGAAATGGTGACTCCTGATGGGTACTAAACAAAGCTTGATCTTCAAGAGTTCATTACACTAATGTTAATGTATGTTATTCAGAATTCATGTTAGAAGAAATTGCTAACTCTAATACAGTTGTACCTACATAATTCTTACTTCAATTGATTTGATAAACCTGCTAACTAGACCAAAGGGTTATAATACATTTTTTTCTATAATATACTATTGAAGATGTTCTAGTATTTTTTTTACTATATACCTATCTATCTAAGTATGTATTAAAATTGCATATTACTATATAACTGTCATTTACTGGTAAAAATAGTAAATTTTGTTATATATTTTTGTTACATATGTTTATATGTGGGCTGAAGCAATAGTACAGTGGGTAGGGTGTTTGCCTTGCACATGGCCTACTCGGGTTCGATTCTCTGACCTTCTTGGAGAGTCTGGCAAGCTACCGAGAGTATCTCAGCACACAACAGAGCCTAGCAAGTTCCCTGATGTGTATTCCATATGCCAAAAAAAAAAAAGTAACAACAAGTCTCACAGTCAAGATGTTAATGGAGCCCACTTGAGCAAATCAATGAACAGGAGGACAATGCTACAGTGTACTATGATTATATGTAACTACATATAATTATATAGTTACTATATATCTAGTAACTGTATATTTTGTTTATATATAAAGTTATACATACATATGTATGTATATATAGTCACTATGTATATATGTATGTATATATGTATACAATATATACAATATGTTATATATGTGTGTTTGTGTGTGTGCTTGTGTGTGTGTGTGTGTGTGTGTGTGTGTGTGTGTGTGTTGGTTTTGGAGTCACACCCAGATATTCTCAGAGTCAATTCTAGTGGGGCGAAGGACATACATTTTGAATAAAAATAGGAAATTTGTTTTCAACTATATAAAGCTTGTTACCACTTATAGAGTTGGCCATTTTGTGAAAAAATATCAAGTAGGGAGAAAAGACCATTTAATGGGGGCCTAAGACATAGTACAGTGGGTAGGGTTTTAACCTTGCACAGTAGCAGATCTGGGTTCAATCCTTGGTATCTGATATGGTCCCCCGAGCACTGCCAGAAGTAACACCTTCTGAGTAATCACCGGATGTGACACAAAAAATAAAATCACCTTAAAAAAAGAAAACAAGACTATTCAATGATGTTTGATCTTTTTATATCTTCTTTTGCAATATCCTCATGAAATAGTCTTAGAAGAGAATGCAGCATAGCTATATATAGAAAAGAATCTCAGGAAAAGAATTCCTCCTGAAACCTGGAAAATTTGTCACATGAACATTAAGACATCTCCTTTTTTATACATTTTAATCATGATAGATCATAATACTTTCCCTTCAAGAAAAATTCTTTTGTGTCAGTTTAACTTTGTTCAGTACACCTTAGCTTCAAGTTTGAGTTTGAAGCTGTTATCTAAGTAATAATGATAAAAATATTTACTATACACTTACTATATATTTAATTAAATTTGTTATGGAAAATCTGACTTGTAAAATTTATTTATGGACACAATAATTTAAAAATAATAAAATGATAAAAAATAACACATTTAATAAATATCACTGTTTTCATTAATAATTATTACATTTTACTGCTATTGTTATTATCTTGTATAATAACAAGGTCTTTTACTCAGATCTTCATATATTTTACTCATCTGATCCACAAAAAACTTCTATGTGATGCATACTTATATTTACAAGTATCATGTATGTGGTTTGACACAGAGAGAAGCTTAGTAACATTAGATGAACTTCTGTGGGGTACATACTTCTATTTTTAAGTTTCATGTATGTGGTTTGAGACAGAGATAAGCTTAGTAACATTAGTTTTAAAAAGACAAGGAAGGAAAAGATGGCCAGGTTTGCTTTTTGATGGGAAAGAGTGTTTCTAAGAGGTACTCAGGAGGCCCCAGAAGGCCCACCAGTAAATCTTAGTCATTCAGGTCAATTGTTCAATACAAAGGCCTGAGTCTGTGATGCTTTTCAGATTTTGTGATTTCCAGGGTTATTTGGGCTACCATGGTGGTGCTGGAAAACTTCAGGGATACATTGAGCAGTGCTCAGGGTCCTCTTGGGCTGTCCCTCTTGATGTTCCATTCAGAGGACCATGTGGTGCTGGGAATTGAATTGGGTTGAACAAATGATATGTATATGCTCTATCTGCTGTACTATCTCCTTGTCCCTAGAGTTTACTTTTTATTTGAACAAAATTTAATATATAGAAAAAAATAAGGTACAACCTCTATGACTGGAAATTTTAATATTTAAAATATACACTAAAAATAAATTAAAATAATTCTAATTCAAGTTGATTAGTGATACATTATACATTTTAGAGGTCACAGGTTTATAATGGTATATAATAGGCACCTGTTTTAAAATTATCAGTACTGTGTTTCTAAAGCACTGGTCCATTAGAAAAATGAACATGTTGAAACAGAAGATATTTTACAATGATTTTAAATAATTTTATTTTATTGGAATTATTTATATATGTGGACAAAATTATGAACATTTAAAATAATATATGATTGTTATTAAATAGTCTCTGCCCCCGCGCCTGGGTGTTCCTTCCCGGAGTCCCTTGGAGGGGAGTGGGTTGAGCTTTCCTCCCCGCCCCGACCAGGGCTACGGCAGCCGAAGACCTCCAGGACCAGCCACCACCATGCTGAGACCACTCTCCGCACACCTGAAGGTACTGGCAGAGGGACAAAGCCACGCGGGTTCCGGGGCCGAGACCTCCAAGCCTACTCGATTTGGAGTCGAGCATCTTCCACCCAGATCCTCCAAATTCCAGTAGGCGGGGGTCACACCCACCACCTGGCCCCCTGGCGCCGTGTAATCCCATCAGCGGCCAAGACTCAGAGACTATAAAATCCAGATCCCAGACGAGAAAAGTGCAGTCTCTGCCCCCGCGCCTGGGTGTTCCTTCCCGGAGTCCCTTGGAGGGGAGCGGGTTGAGCTTTCCTCCCTGCCCCGACCAGGGCTACGGCAGCCGAAGACCTCCAGGACCAGCCACCACCATGCTGAGACCACTCTCCGCACACCTGAAGGTACTGGCAGAGGGACAAAGCCACGCGGGTTCCGGGGCCGAGACCTCCAAGCCTACTCGATTTGGAGTCGAGCATCTTCCACCCAGATCCTCCAAATTCCAGTAGGCGGGGGTCACACCCACCACCTGGCCCCCTGGCGCCGTGTAATCCCATCAGCGGCCAAGACTCAGAGACTATAAAATCCAGATCCCGGACGAGAAAAGTGCAGTCTCTGCCCCCGCGCCTGGGTGTTCCTTCCCGGAGTCCCTTGGAGGGGAGCGGGTTGAGCTTTCCTCCCTGCCCCGACCAGGGCTACGGCAGCCGAAGACCTCCAGGACCAGCCACCACCATGCTGAGACCACTCTCCGCACACCTGAAGGTACTGGCAGAGGGACAAAGCCACGCGGGTTCCGGGGCCGAGACCTCCAAGCCTACTCGATTTGGAGTCGAGCATCTTCCACCCAGATCCTCCAAATTCCAGTAGGCGGGGGTTACACCCACCACCTGGCCCCCTGGCGCCGTGAAATCCCATCAGCGGCCAAGACTCAGAGACTATAAAATCCAGATCCCGGACGAGAAAAGTGCAGTCTCTGCCCCCGCGCCTGGGTGTTCCTTCCCGGAGTCCCTTGGAGGGGAGCGGGTTGAGCTTTCCTCCCTGCCCCGACCAGGGCTACGGCAGCCGAAGACCTCCAGGACCAGCCACCACCATGCTGAGACCACTCTCCGCACACCTGAAGGTACTGGCAGAGGGACAAAGCCACGCGGGTTCCGGGGCCGAGACCTCCAAGCCTACTCGATTTGGAGTCGAGCATCTTCCACCCAGATCCTCCAAATTCCAGTAGGCGGGGGTTACACCCACCACCTGGCCCCCTGGCGCCGTGAAATCCCATCAGCGGCCAAGACTCAGAGACTATAAAATCCAGATCCTGGAACCGCGCGGCCGCATTCGCGGCCGCGCGACATCTTATTATCTCATTCCTACTTTGGACAAACTTGCAGGCTATCGAATGTAGCCTGCCCACAGGGCAGAGTCTGGCAAACTCCCCGTGGCCTACCAAATATGCCAAATACCAGTAACAATGATGGGTCTCATTCTCCTAAAGAGCCGTGAATATAATCTCAGGGCTAGGATGAAAGAGACGTTACTGGGGCCTGCTCGAGGCAATCGACGATTAACAGGATGATGAAATGAAATGAAATGAATTAAATATTTAATTTTTGACACTTAAAAAATATATATGTCCTTGGGGTTGGAGTGATAGCACAGCAGGTAAGGCGTTTGCCTTGCATGCGGCCGACCCAGGTTCAATTCCCAGCATCCCATATGGTCCCCCGAGCACCACTAGGAGTAATTCCTGAGTACATGAGCCAGGAGTAACCCCTGTGCATTGCTGGGTGTGACCCAAAAAGAAAAATAAATAAATAAATAAATGTCCTATTTCTCAAATCGATTATTATTTAGTCATCTGTCTTTTTTAAATTTGAGTTTAGGAATAAATATATTTAAACATAGATTTTTTTATGCGACTGCAGAATTCATGCACGCAATTTATTTAACTCTGCTTAAAAACATACTTTAATTCATCTTTTACATTTGCAGAGTGCACTGCCAAAACTGACATATGGCAATGTCAAGTATTAGTCATTTGTCTTCCTTCCTAATGGTTGTTCTCATTTATTTATTTTATGTGTGTAGACTGAGACCAATGATGTGCGAAGGTTTAGGTATTGTTGACATTGAAAGCAGAACAGGTCTGAGTTATGAAGATATGAGTCAACAGTAAAACAAAAGAAAAGTTCAAATTGATCTCATGAAAGTAAAATATTTGTCACTATAGAACAAATTTGAGTAAAACTTTAGGAAAAAAAACAACAGTGCATTACAAGTTTACCATCTCTAACCTTATAATAAAAGCCCATTCATTTATTCATTTAATATTTATAGAGCTTGGTGTGACCCAAAAAGAAACATAAATAAATAAATAAATAAATAAATGTCCTATTTCTCAAATCGATTATTATTTAGTCATCTGTCTTTTTTTAATTTGAGTTTAGGAATAAATATATTTAAACATAGATTTTTAGTCATCTCTCTTTTTTTAATTTAAGTTTAGGAATAAATATATTTATTACATATTACATTACATATGACAACTACACAGATTCAATATAAATTTACTTTAACACTAATTATTTGCAGAAGGTGGAATAGAAAGGTGTACCTGTTTGTAGATATCAAAGTTTTAAAAGAATTAAAAGATCAAATAAAAATTCTTTCTTGCATCTTAGAGTTCAGCACTTTCCTGATCTTAAAGAGAGGCCACTGTAGAAAATTAGATATTGTCTTTTATTTGCTGTAAAATTTATTCCAGCTTCACAGAACTTCATGGTCAACCAAAAACATACTTTGTTTTTTTTTTTTTTCATTGCATAGAAATCTTTTAAATCTTTCTTTTGTTCACCTTCCTCTTGTTAACATTTGATAATTCCCTTCTGGCAAGTATTTCCTCTTTCAAATGTCAGAGTTAAAGGAGGTGAACCTTTAACTTCATTTATTGATGAACCCTCAAGTTCTAACAGTTGACAGTACTGTGCTATTCCTTCAGAGGTTAAAAAAAATTCATTTGGATAGCCAGGGAAATGGTTATCTATTCTAACCACAAAGAAAATGATTAAGTTAAGAGAATTATACAAAGTATTAATTTTGTTCAAAGGAGCACTGTTTTTGATTTTTCAGAGTGTTCCACTAAAATATTTGTTCTCAAGAACAAATAGAGTATTTACCAAGTATGTGTATAAATAGACAAATAAATGATTTTTAAGTGTTGAGAATTGAACTTAGGGTAGCTTTATGTATGCAAGGCAAGCACAATACCACAGAGCTCAAGCATACACACAAACACACACACACACTGCTCCCCACACATGATTAGATATTTATAAGTAGAGGGTAGTGCAGTGAGTTTTTACTAGTCAGAAAACTAAATGATGAACATGTCTTGAGAGTAGACAATTTTCAGAAAAGAAAGTCTGTAGTTCAGCATGTGATATCCACATTCACGTCTTACCAATCACACTTAACTCATAAGAGGTTTTATAAATGAATTATAACTCTGTATCTTTCTGTACTAAATTAGTAACATAACAAAACAGATTTTATAATTATTATGAAAACATTTAGCAGAAAGGCCTATTTGTTCTTACAGAATAAAACATGGTGGCTTTTGTGGTTTATTATTATAATGTGGAAACAAATTTACTGTACAATTAATACATTCTCGATAAAAAGGCTAAGAGTTGTACTTGCTGAGATTTTGAAAAATCCATTATTGAAAGTCTGTGGTATAATGAAGCTTTAATTTAGAACTCATAGATTTAGAGCCTCTATGCACATTATTTATAGTTAAAATTGTGCATAAATCATCATACACACAAAAGGACAATACATTTACAAGTTTTTATCAATTAAACAATGTTTTTATATATTGTTGTCAGAAACAGTAATTGTGGAAAACATTAGGATATAATAGATAACCCATTGAGTAAATGTAGTGATGCATATCTCCCCAGGGATTTTGCTAAAACCAAGGGTCAGTATATTATTTCTCCATAAACTATGTATAACTATTTCTAATGTTTTATCTTAGTTACCCTCTTTGTAAATCATTAGTTTATTTAAGGGGCAGTAAGCAGACTCTTAAGTACATAGAAAAAAATCAAATTTAATGTTAGAATCAAATTAGTCAAAGCATTAAGTATAAATAGAGCTGAGTCATTTTTACCTATCACTAATTTCTAAGTGCTGGAACGATAGCACAGCGGGTAGGGCGTTCGCCTTACAAGCGGCCAACATGACTGACCCGAGTTCGATTCCTCCGCCCCTCTCGGAGAGCCCGGCAAGCTACCGAGAGTATTCGATATGCCAGACACAGTAACAACAAAGTCTCCAATGGAGATGTTACTGGGCCCGCTCGAGCAAATCTACGATCAACGGGAGGGCCTTTACGTTGGAATAATCAATGCAAGCTTATGACCCTCAATGGGAATTCCTTGTTCATCGGGAATAATTGCAATCTCTGAACCCCATCACGAATGGGGTTCAACGGGTTACCCGCGCCTGCTGGTGTAGGGTAGGCACACGCTTAGCCAGTTAATGTAGTGCGTGTGCAGCCTCGGACATCTAAGGGCATCACAGACCTGTTATTACTCAATCTCGGGTGGCTGAATACCACTTGTCCCTCTAAGATGTTGGGGGACGCCAACCGCTCAGGGGTCGTGTAATTAGCATGCCAGCATCTTGTTATTGGAATTAACCAGACAAATTGCTCCACCAATTAAGAATGGCCATGCACCACCCCGCACAGAATCGAGAAAGAGCTATCAATCTGTCAATCCTGTTCGTGTCCAGGTCAATCCTGTCCGTGTGGCCAGAGCGGTAGCACAGTGTGTAGGGCATTTGCCTTGCACCCGGCCAACCCAGGTTTGATTCCTCTGTCCCTCTTGGAGAGCTCGGCAAGCTACTGAGAGTATCCTGCCTGCATGGCAGAGACTGGCAAGCTCCTCATGGCATATAGGATATGCCAAAAACAGTAACAACAAGTCTCACAATGGAAACGTTACTGATGCCTGCCCGAGTAAATCGATGAACAATGGGAGGACAGTGCTACAGTGCTACATTGGAATATATTATTATATATACATAAATTGCTTAATATACTTAAGGGACAGTGATCATTGCTCTGTGCAGCAAATTTTATCTTAAGGTCCATGTTCAGTCTGGTAGTCAGTGTAAAAATGGACCCAGACTCAATCCCTAACTCTTCAAGTTCACTTGAGCAATGTGTAGTGTGAACCCCAATTCCCATGCTGCAACCCTTAACATGGCTTAGCGTGGCGCAAAACCAAAAAGAAAGAAAACAAGGTAATGTTTATTCACTTGGTTTTCTAAAACATCATTTTATCTTCAATAATATGTACGTCTTTAGAGAAAGAGAAAACTAAACAAGTAATTAAATCGGGGCCTTGGAAGTAGGGGCAAGGATTGCTGATTGAGGGGACAGAGAGATTGAAGGGTTGCCTTGTATACAGCTAACCCAAGATGCCTTGAATGATCACAGGTCAAATATGGTCTCTGAAGATACAGAGCCAGGAATAATCCCTGAGCACCATTAGCTGTAGTTCCCCCAACCCTCTAAAAAACTCGAGTTAAATAATACAGGATTAATTTTCAAAGAGAGACTGATCAATGTTGCACGTGGAAAAAAGATGATTTATTTGACTGATGTAACATTCACCGAAAGAGAGTTGGCATGCATATATATGGCATTCTCAGGAAATAAACAAAATAGAACAATTCGTGAAAAGATGAAACAGTAGAAATTACCTTAACATTTGTTATTGAGGCCAAACAACAGTGCAGTGGGTAGGACGCTTGCTTTGCATTCGTTGGATTTGATCCCGGGTTTGACATAGTTGTCCAGGTCTCATCAGGAATGATCCCCCAACTCACAACCAAAAAAATAAGATCTGAACTGAGGCAGGTCTAGCCCCTAAACAAAACTAAGTATTTTTTTGTTCTGAAAATATAAATCATCTGGTATCTCCTGAATGGAAACTTTTACAACTCTTTCTTTTAAGCTTCTCAAAGATTATGCTTAAAACTTGCACGGGCAAGCTGTTCTGTGGTTTATCAATCTTATATTAACTATAGGTACAGTTTCCTGAATCAACAGTTTACATGCATTGAGTAAAGTATGCTATTTATAATTCAGAATGTACCACAATTAAATACTTAATAATTTATTATTTCATCTTATTCCTTATTCATAAACTCACTAGATATACTTTACCCATTTTTATGTTATGTAAATCTTCCATATTAATTCCAACTTTCAAATATTCAGAAGCTTAGAATCACTCAACATACCACAATTGCTACAAGTACAAAATGAGTCTTTTTAAAAATTAGAAAAGGAAACCTATATTACCATGTCTTCAGCATTTATACTTTCTGCCATTTTTTTCTGTATTGCTAACATTCACACAATGTGCATTTTGTGTCAGACACTCTTAAATTCCTTATGAATGGTAATACATTTAGTTTTTGACAAACTTGCAAAAATATTATTCACATTATAAAGATTGAAAGGTTAAGACACTTGCCCAAATCAAACATATAAGAGAAATAGCTTAAGATTTGTTATAAACAATTTACAAAACTGGGATTTTGTGAGCATTCTTTTTGCTTAAGAAACATCCACTGATTTTTGCTTCATTCTGCTGATTTCCTTTTATCTATATACATAACAGAGTATAGTTTCATCCTAAGACTAATTTCATCGTATTCTTTCTATGTCAGTCATCGTTACATCTTACTCATGAAAGAACACTGATTTATGGTTAGAGAGCAGAGGTTAGAGTGGTAACTCTCTATAGGACTTAATTCAATGCCCACTTCAATTGCATGAAGCTCGTTAAAAGCAAATAATATGTAACCTAAGTTGCTGTAAATTTGTTTACAGATTTTTGACTAAAAATGAATGTGGATTATCCAGTCTTCCCCAAATCTGTTTCCTGTTGTTTATATTTCCACATAATTAAAATAAAATCCACGAGCAAAAGTTCATCCTAAGTATTAGTATTGATCACTTTGGGTTACCCTAACAAGAAACCATAAACTGGGTAATTTACCAAATTACTTTTCATCTTACTGGATGACGAAGATCAAAGTATTAACATTGTCAAATTCTCTCCTGATTTTCAGATAGCTGCAGCACTTCCTTCCTTATGATTATTTATAGACAGAGAGACAGAGACAGAGGCAGAGACAGAAAGAATTAGCTCTCTGTTACTTTAAAATCTCACAACAGAGCTCCCACAGTGATAAAACACATTTAAACTTAGTTAAATATTTCAGAGGTAAATATTTCAGTGGGGGTTAAAGCTTCCATTTATAAATAGGAATTATTATTTAGTCCACAAAAATTTCATCAGAAAAAAAGCCTATTGGGATCAGTGGCATAACTCAAATGGGGGAAGAAAATGCTCCAGCCAAGGTTTTCAATCCTTTCCACAGAAGTATCGAGTTCAACAAGCACTTTATCACCAGGCTGGACACCAAACCCTCAAATCAGTACTACAGGGTCAAGGATCATAGGGAGTGACCTCAGACACCTAGAACACCCTGGATAGATTTTAAAAATAAATAAATAATTAGAAAAATAAGATAAACTTAAAATCCTACTCCCTAAATTGTATGCAGGTATATTCTCGGCAGAGAAATAAACTAGAAGTGCTAAACATTTGATTGTGAAATCAACTCAGAGAACTGAGTTTAAAAATCATTTATGGTTTCTATATGTAAATGTTAGAATCCTAACTTTATGCTTATTTTTGTAAATCTAATTTCAGAAATTTTTAACCATAAAATGTTAAGCTAAAATTCTCATAATATTTCTATTAATTCTACATAAAATATCAATTCCAAATGGGTACAAAACATCTGTGTAAGGAACACAGTTTTTAAAGTAGTTCTTAGTATACATTTCAATATCAAATTTGTCCAAATTTATTCTACCCTTCTCTTGAATCATTTAATCTCTGTTGTTCTGTTTATTAATTTTTACTGGATGGTTCAGGAAAACTAACTTGGCTAGTTTTTTTGTGTAGCTTTTGTTCTCTTAACTAATTCTTTTATTTTCAGCTGTTTTTTAGTCTTCTATTTTGTAAAATTAAAATTTAGTTCTATTTCAATATTCATCAAGGTTTTCTTCAATTTGACTTTAACCTTAATTAGAAATTTTATAATATTTAATTAGCTAATTTATCTGAATTGATATTGATGTGTTGATAATGATCTTGTAGTCTGAAACATAGTGTTTAAATAGTTCTTAGGATTTTTTTATTAACTTTTAATTAAAAAACAAAAATGTTCCTTATTGTCAACCTCGCTAATTTAAAATTTTCAATTTTTACTTAAAGCTTTAGCTCTGAATACATTTTTAATATATAAAAGTATGGTTTTCATTTGGTAGAATGGTATTGAAATTTTATTTTTAAATAATTCCATAAAAGGATATTTTTTGGTAGATTTACAAATTTTTGTGCTTGGGTTTCAATTATACAATGATCAAGTACCCATCCCTCCACCGGTGCCCATTTTCCACCACCATGGATCCCAGTATCCCACCCCCATCCCCCCATCCCACCCTGCCTCTGTGGCAGGGCATTCCCTTTTGTTCTCTCTCTCCTTTTGGGTGTTGTGATCTGCAAAAGAGGCATTGAGTGGCAATCATGTTCAGTCCACAGTCTACTTTCAACATGTATCTACCCTCCTGGGAGGATCCTCCAAACATCCTTTATTTGGTGCTCCCTTCTCTATCTGAGCTGACCTTTCCCCTAGAGTGCCCACCTGGCCTCTAAGCCATGGAGTTATCCTCCTGGTACTGATCATGGCTATTCTTGGGTATTAATCTCCTATTTTGTTACTTTATGTCCCCCAGATAAATGCAATCTTTTTGAGTCTATCCCTCTCTTTCTGACTCATTTCGCTTATCATGATACTTTTCATGTGGTACCACTTATGTAAAATTCATGACTTCATCTTTTCTAACAGCTACATAGTACTGCATTGTGTAGATGTACCAAAGTTTCTTTAACCAGTCATCTCTTCTCAGGCACTCAGGTTTTTTCCAGATACTGGCTATTGTACAGAGTGCTGCAATGAACAAACAAGTGCAGATGTCACTTCGACCATACATCTTTGCCTCTCTAGGATATATTCCCAGGAGTGGTATTGCTGGGTCATATGGGAGCTCAATTTCTAATTTCTTGAGAATGGTCCATACTGTTTTCCAAAAGGGCTGAACCAGTCGGCTTTCCCACCAACAATGAAGGAGTGTCCCTTTCTCACCACATCCGCGCCAGTATCGGTTGCTTTTGTTCTTTTGGATGTGGGCCAGTCTCTGAGGTGTGAGATGGTATCTCATTGTGGTTTTGATCTGCATCTCCCTAATAATTAATGATGTAGAGCATTTTCTCATGTGCTTTTTTGCCATTTGGATTTCTTCTTTGAGAAAGTTTCTGTTCATTTCATTGCCCCATTTTTGATGGGGTTGGATGTTTTCTTCTTGTGGAGTTCAACCAGTACTTTATATATCCTTGATATCAACCCCTTGTCAGATGTGTATTCGGCAAATATCCTTTTCCATTCTGTAGACTGTCTTTGTATTTTGGTCACTGTTTCTTTGGAGGTGCAGAAGCTTCTTAGTTTAAGATAGTCCCATTTATCTATCTCTGTTTTCACTTGCTCGGACAGTGGTGTGACATCTTTGAAGATACCATTAGCTTCAACATCATGGAGGGTTTTGCCAACTTTGTCTTCAATGTACCTCCATAAAAGGATTTTAATTTCAATATTACCTATCAACTTATTTACAGGTGAAATCTCATATAAACTAATAATAATGTTTGTTTACTCTAAGTAGTACTACTTAATTTAAAACTGTAAATTTATAATTTGATCAATTTGATCTTAGACAGTTTAGGACTCTAGAGTTTGTACATATCACTTTCTATGGGACAAATATACTAGATCCTAAGTGATAGAAACTACCATTATTTATTTCAGAGATTAAGTATAAATTAGGATATCTATAAATTAAGATTTTAAATAAAACTATACTTAATGTCTATTTTATTTTCTTCTATCAGAAATTACTAACAATAAATATTACTAATTGCTATAATTTTCTCTTTAATATCTCTTAATGAGTAAATAACCTAATATTTAAAATGTTAAGCCCTAGAACTTATAAAATAATACTCTATTCTGAAATTGCTCATATCCTGAAACTGGGGTGTGAACTTCTCTTTTTTATTTGATTAATGCATCCCGTCTTTAAAGTCTTTAAGTCTTCCACCTTCCTCCTAGATTTGTGTAATACATTTCTTTCTGTGTTTTCTTGCATTTCACTCTGGTGTAGCCCACACCTATTCTGGGAATGTAATCTCTACAGGACTCTTCATCAAGGTTGCCTGGTTCCTTCTTTAGGACATGAATTTCTTTTTCTTTTTACCTTTCTTTCTCTTTCTTTCCAACACAGCATTCTCCTTAGAACTTAGTGTTCTCCTTCAATAAAACTACTTTAAAAGAAAGCTATAAATTTATAATATTCATTATATTTTCTACATTGTCAAGTAAAAGGGATTGTGAATATATTCTCTAATGTCTTGGAATTCACTTACACTAGTGTTCACAGGCTAACTGCAGCAAGTCATGAGTTAATGTTTGAGAATGCTTTAAAGATGCATGATATATTTGTCTGGGTAGTAATGCAGACTCAGCTAGCTGTAAAAATAAAACAACTTCAGACTGTACTTCATTTTTTTTATTTCTATAACAGTAGGAGAGAGATGAGAGAAAGGATATATAAGAGATTCCCACTGGGACTTAGCTATTTAAATTATGTATTATCTCTGCATTGTTCGGATGATACTTATCTAATACTCAATTTCAATCACTTGTTTTAGTTGCTAAAAATAGAAATCAAGGACAGACTTTTAGTTCTAACAGTTATGGAACAGAAATTTCAAAATTTGACCAATGATGTTAGAGCATTTAAAAATGTATTTGCCAGTAGGCATGTATGGTAGAAATCTTTATATCTATATCTTTATAATATAAATAATCCTAAAAATACATGTTACTTTACTTTATGGATGAGATGAATTGTAAAGGTTGAAGTACTTCTCTAATTGTATATGTATTATTTCAGAATATTCGTAAATAAGATCAAATAAATAAGAACAGTACTTTCTCTGAAAGTGCTAGTAATGTTTCTATAAATGTACAAAATCCTTTATATATGCAAATATGTGAAATGATGAACATTATTTTCAATTTAAACTTGTTGAGAACAAATTCTAAAGTAGAAAAAGGGGAGAAGTAGCTGGAAAGGCAGATCACATATCATCAGAGAGTTTATTGTGAAAGTAAAGATTATGTGCAAAAACAACCAAATATGTCTTTCTTTTACAAATAATAATCATTATCCAGTGCTCTTTCTTCAGTTCCTTCACTATGTATACATATCATATGATTCATATTTGTGTTACAAATAATTTTTTCTTGGTGGACTGGTGTACAGTTTATTCTTACAACTGATCAAGAATAAATGTCGGCATAGAGAATATTAAAGGCCCTCCCGTTGATTGTCGATTTGCTCGAGCGGGCCCAGTAACGTCTCCATTGGAGACTTTGTTGTTACTGTGTCTGACATATCGAATACTCTCGGCAGCTTGCCGGGCTCTCCGAGAGGGGCGGAGGAATCGAACTCGGGTCGGCCATGTTGGCCGCTTGTAAGGCGAATGCCCTACCGCTGTGCTATCGAATAAAAATAAACAAGAAAATGCAGACATGTAAACAAACTAAAAATCACTATCACTATCACTATCCTCCCATTGTTCATCAATTTGCTCGAGCGGGCCCAGTAACATTGTGAGACTTGTTAATGTGTTTAGCATATCGAATACGTCATGGGTAGCTCACCAGGCTTTGCCGTGTGGGCGAGATACTCTCAGTAGCTTGCCGGGCTCTCTGAGAGGGGCGGAGGAATCGAACTTGGGTAGGCCATGTTGGCTGCGTGCAAGGCAAACGCCCTATAGCTCAAACGCTCTATAGCTGTGCTACAATACTATTTTATGATATATCATTATTTCCCATTCAATTCCTTATACAATTGTATTATATCTAGATTTAAGCTTTTATAAAAAGTACTATTAACTGCGGGCTGGAGCAATAGCACAGTGGGTAGGGCGTCTGCCTTGCACGCAGCCAACATGGCCGACCCGAGTTCGATTCCTCCGCCCCTCTCGGAGAGCCCGGCAAGCTACCGAGAGTATTCGATATGCCAGGCACAGTAACAACAAAGTCTCCAATGGAGACGTTACTGGGCCCGCTCGAACTATTAACTGTAAATTTAATTTACAGCACTTCATAAACTTCTAATAAAGACATATTTCAGTATAAGCAAAAGCTACATTTAAGAATTCATTTTTTCCAAGGATGGAAGAACTCTGTTGTTGGGCTATGCCCCTCTGTACTCAGGACTTACTCCTAGTTCTGTGCCCCGGATTCACACCAGGCAATGTTTGTGGGCCATATGGAGTACCAGGGATTAAACTGGCATCAGCTGCATGCAGAGCAAGCATCTTAACCCTTGTACTATCTCTCCAGCCTGAGACCTTTTTTATTAATGAAAATAAAGAGAACCACTTACTAAAACTTGGGAAATTTAAGTGACTCTGCTCTGAATCAACTTTAAATCTGCTGTTTTGAAACCACCAAAAATCATAAATCTAGCAGATGCAGCCTAATTTCTTAACTGGAGGCAAGAATTTAGTCTTAGAGGAAAATCAAATCTCAGGAACCTTGGATTATTCAGGCATGAATCAGAGGCATTATTAACAATATTTTCCGAAGTATATAGTATAGTATCAAGTTAGAAGCATGAGGCTGACATGCTCCTTTTGGGAGAAGGTTCACACTTGTGTCCAGTGCTCAGAAGTCCTTTCTGGTTCAGTGCTTGAAGGTTGCTCACAGCAGTATTTGGGGAAACATGCAATGCCAGGATTCAAACTCAGGCCTCTTATATGCAGAACATGTAACTCAGTCCATCCTATCTCTCTGGCTCCATGCTTTATGTTCTATTAATGAAAATGCAACTTTCAGTTATTTTAGTTGGCTGAAATTTGATTTGCATATACTAGTATAATACTGTGGTTTAGGTGACATTAATTTAAAGATTTTTTTCCCAAACACAGGACAATTGTCAAGACTTATAAACTGAAAGTTTCAAAGCCAAAGACTCTTTTAGTGATTTGCTGTTAGTCAGCTCTGCTTTTACATTTCCATGCAAGTTCTATAAAGTTATCTATCTTGCAGATCTCTGCCTTGTATGGGCTGGACCTTAGTTTAATCCCCAGCACCTAATATGGTCCCCCAGGCACTTCCAGGAGTGATCCCTGAATGCAGAGCTAGGAGTAAGCCTTGAGTACCACTGAGTGTGGCAAACGCGCGTGCGCACACACACACAAACACACACACACACACACACACACACACACACTAACTGAAAATAGCATTGATTTTTATCCAATGAAAAATTCTTGCAATAAAATAGAAATAAGATATATTCACTGAGGGAAAATATTTTCTCAGATGTTTAGAGTTATCATAGTAAGATGAAGAAAATATTATAACCTGTCATTTTTAATTGCCACTAATATAAAACTGTTCAAAATATTCATTAAGTACATATACAGTAAGATTAAAGAGAAAATATCTACAGTCACAAGCAGTAAGAAAATTCTTTTGGAAGATATCAGATTAGAAAAACCAAATGCATTCATCAGAAGATAAACATGGGAAATAGAACTAAAGCAATATGTGAATTAGCAAAGTGATTACAAAATAAGAAAGAGGGAGTGACATATTGCAACATAAATTGAAGTGATTCTAGCAATACATAATTGGATTTTCCAGGAAACAAAATAGAAAAGAGAATGATAATTCATCAAAAGCAGAGTAGAAAAAAATCATAAAGTAAAACAAATGAACTAACTTAATTTTAATTTTAAAAGGTTGCATGCAAATGAAACAATATTCCAACAACAAACACATTACAAAATATATCTAGGTAAAATATCAAAATATAATGGAGGAAAACAAATAATTCTGATAGTAATCAAGCAGAAAAATCAAGTCACTCTAGGTAGAAGCAAAACCTGAATGATTTTCAATTTATTTGTGGGGCAGAAAGCAAAGCAAATAGTCAAAACATTGAAAGAATGCTCTAAAATGCTGTCCAAAAGATAAAAGCCAGGGTAGTGTTTATTTCCAATAAAAGTTTTAGATATGTAAAGGGTCAAGGAAGTTGTTAAAATAAAATTTACTTTGGTTAGCTGCATACTCCATATCATGTAGAGATATGTATTTTTACCATTAGATTTCAAATAGATAGGAACTGAGAAAGTGAATCTAGACTTTAAGAAATGTAGAGACCTTGGGACTGGAGCAATAGCACAGCGGGTAGAGTGTTTACCTTGCATGCCGCTGACCCGGATTTGACTCCGAGCATTTCGTATAGTCCCCTGAGCACTGCCAGGAGTAATTCCTGAGTGCAGAGCTAGGAGTAACCCCTGTGCATTGCCGGCTGTCACCCCCCCAAAAAAAAAAAAAAAAAAAGGAATGTAGAGACTGATTACTGTCAAAGAGGTTGTGACTAATCCGTTTGAATTCATGATGCATTTCTGAAATCACAAGATTCTAAATGACAGTTAAATTTTTGCTCATGATAAGTAACAGATGTAGTAGAAAAAATAAAATGATATTTATATAAGTTTTAATTTTAAAAATTTTAAGAAAACATCTTAAATACTATTTAATCTAGAAAGAAAATTAAGTAAGTTTTAAGGCCCTCCCGTTGATCATCGATTCGCTCGAGCGGGCCCAGTAACGTCTCCATTGGAGACTTTGTTGTTACTGTGTCTGGCATATCCAATACTCTCGGTAGCTTGCCGGGCTCTCCGAGAGGGGCGGAGGAATCGAACTCGGGTCGGCCATGTTGGCTGCGTGCAAGGCAGACGCCCTACCCGCTGTGCTATCGCTCCAGCCCAAGTAAGTAAGTAAGTTTTAAAGATAAGAATTAAGTATGATGAATATAATTTTGACAAATAATAGAATGTTCTGGAAAATTAGGTACAAAAAAGAAAAACAATCCAAATGAAAAGAAGTATCGATGCTGTAATATTTAATGAAATTTAAGAATATTTTAAAATATTAGGTAAAAGTTACAGTGTGTTAAAATATTTAGGTTAAAAATATTATTAACCGGCTGGAGCGATAGCACAGCAGGTAGGGTGTTTGCCTTGCATACAGCCAACATGGCCGACCCGAGTTCGATTCCTCTGCCCCTCTCGGAGAGCCCGGCAAGCTACCGAGAGTATTCGATATGCCAGACACAGTAACAACAAAGTCTCCAATGGAGACGTTACTGGACCCGCTCGAGCAAATCGATGATCAACGGGAGGGCCTTTACTTTTTACTTTAACCAAAATAGGTAGGCCCTACATAAGAAAACTACTCAGCTTTCTAATGTGGTGCTCAAGTACAGCAGAGAGGATGCTTACTTTGCAAGCCAAACTGGGATAGATCCCAGCCCATATAGTCCGTCAAGACCCCAGGGGTCTTGAGAACAGAGCCAGAAGTGACCCTTGAGAAATGCTGAATGTGGTCCCCAAACAAACAAACAAACAACAAAATTAATTTTTAAAAAGTTATAAAATGTCAGGGTCCTGAGCCATGGTATAGTAGGTAGGGTGTTTACCTTGCCTGTGGCCAACCCGGATTCAATTCCTAGCTTCCCATATGGTCCTCTGAACACGGCCAGGAATGATTCCTAAATGCAGAGCAAGGAGTAAACCCTGAGCATTGTCGCATGTGATGTAAAAACAATAACAACAAAAAGGACACTAATGATTAGGATCATTGTAGTATCACATTATTATGCATCATACATGAGTAAATTTTACCCATAAATTAGCATATTTCCACAAATATTTGTTTCTGTTTCTTAAAATATACTTCAATTTCTTCCAATGCAATAAAGTATTTTTTTTTCCCTTTTTTATTTTATTGCAGTCAGCCCAGCCGAGCCAGGTTCGATTCCTCCGCCCCTCTCGGAGAGCCTGGCAAGCTACCGAGAGTATTCAACATGCCAAACACAGTAACAAGAAGTCTCACAATGGAGACATTACTGGGCCCCCTCAAGCAAATTGAAGAACAACGGAAGGACAGTGTTTGTTTGTTTGTTAATTTTATTGAATCACTGTGAGAAAGTTACAAGCTTTCATGTTTGGGTTATAATCACACAATAATCAAACACCTATCCCTTCACCAGTACACATTCCCCACCACCAATCTCCCCAGTATACCCCCCTTTCCCACCCTCCCCCTGCCTCCATGGCAGACAATATTCCCCATACTCTCTCTCTACTTTTGGGCATTATGATTTGAAATACAGACACTGAGAGGTCATCATGTTCAGTCCATTACTTTCGGCACACATCTCCCATCCTGACTAAGTCTGTTTGAACATATAGATCCCTTACATGGAATAGATTAGAAAAATGTACTATTGAAAGATGTGCAATTTACGGAAAGTAATCAAAATAACAGAATTTCTAGAGCCAATGAGGTAACAGATAAAAATTAATATTTTTGTTTCATATCGCAGACTAAAACATATTTTATATTTATTAAAATATGATAATACGAGATGGTAAAATAAATCAATACGTTTATATCTCATCTTGAATAAAATCTTTATCAATAAATTAGATATCGTAACAGTGTTGCCAGTAGCTTGGTAAAATGAGAAGCAAAATATTTGGAGCCATAAAAGTGCTTCCACTTTTTCTGAGTGAGTATGTGTTCAAGAGAAAACATGGGCTCCTCTAGAATGGAGACAACAAGCAAAGATACAAATGAGATGTGTTCAAGAGAGAACACAGCTTGCAGAGCAAGCCTGGAATGGTATTCAGAAGGAACTTTGTGAGGAATGTCCATATTGTTTTCCCAAAAAAGGCTGGAGCAGTCAGCATTCCCACCAACAATGAATGAGAGTCCCTTTCTCCAGGCATTCATGCCAGCACTGGTTGTTGTTCTTTTTGAGGTCTACCAGTTTCTTTGGTGTAAGATGATAGCTCATTGTTGTTCTGATTTGCATCTTCTTAATGATTAGAAGTGCAGAGCTTTTTTTTTTTTCATGTGCTTTTTGGCCATTTGAATTTCTTTCTTGAGGAAGTTTCTGTTCATTTCCTCTTTCCATTTTTTGATGGGTTGGAGGCTTTTTTCTTGTAAAGTTCTACCAGTGTCTTCTATATCATGAATATTAAGCCTCTATCTGACAGATATTTGGTAAATATTACATGGGCTCTTTCTCTATTTTGGTTACTGTTTCTTTTGAGGTGCAGAAGCTTCTTAGTTTAATGTAACCCCATTTGCGTATATTTGTTTCCACTTGCTTGGTGAGTGATGTTTCATCCTTGAAGATGTCTTTAGTGTGAATATCATGGAGGGATGGGTACTCGATCATTGTATAACTGAAACATAATCATGAGTGTTTATAAGTCTGTAACTGCATCTCATGGTGATTTAATTTTAAAAAGAGAGAAAAAAACAAGAATAAGTTTAGATCTGTCTAATTAAATTACCCCAAAACCAAAAACAAAACAAAAAAAAGGAGCTTTTATAAAATTT
Organism: Sorex fumeus; assembly: GCF_029834395.1. Taxonomy (NCBI): domain Eukaryota; kingdom Metazoa; phylum Chordata; class Mammalia; order Eulipotyphla; family Soricidae; genus Sorex; species Sorex fumeus. Next base: position 6,734,219 of record NW_026606172.1, on the reverse strand, counting down.
TTTGAATGTTGATTTGTTTCCCCTACCCCCATCCCTGGAATTTTTGCTTACATAAAAGTCTATCTGGGGTGGCCTGGAGCGATAGCACAGCAGGTAGTGCGTTTGCCTTGCACACTGCAGACCTGGGTTCGATTCCCAGCATCCCATACGGTCTCCTGAGCACTGCCAGGAGTAATTCCTGAGTGCATAGCCAGGAGTAACCCCTGTGCAATGCTGGGTGTGACCCAAAAGGGAAAAAAAAACATTCTACCTGGACTTTTCAAAGGACAGCCTTGCACTGTTCACTGATGATCTCAGCAACTCATCCCTTGCGCTATTAGTGGTCCCTTTATAGTCTTTTCAACTGTTCTATAGCTTCTCCTTTTCTGAGGAGTCATCCTTCTCTGAGTGGTGCCATGAGCTTCTAAATCTGGGTGGTTTCTTTTCTTCAAAGAGCTCAGGTTTTGTGTTTCAAAGATACATGTTTTTCTCACACTTGGACTGCTTCAGTGCTAGAAAATCTCTCCTTACTTTTTATTATTAGTTCCCAAAAGTACATTCATGGCCCCCCTCTACCTGCAACAGAAGTTGATTGATTTGAATTTATGAAATTGCAAGATATCTATATCTGAAAATATCATGAATGAATAATTTAGAAATTGCTAAAGAGCAGGCTGTTTAAAACGAACAGAAAAACTGATATCACTTAAAAAATAGGCATTTGAAATTTAAGGTAAGGTAAGGTAAAGGTCCTCCCGTTGATCGTCGATTTGCTCGAGCGGGCCCAGTAACGTCTCCATTGGAGACTTTGTTGTTACTGTGTCTGGCATATCGAATACTCTCGGTAGCTTGCCGGGCTCTCCGAGAGGGGCGGAGGAATCGAACTCGGGTCGGCCATGTTGGCCGCGTGTAAGGCGAACGCCCTACCGCTGTGCTATCGCTCCAGCCCTCTTAAAGGCCCTCCCGTTGATCGTCGATTTGCTCGAGCGGGCCCAGTAACGTCTCCATTGGAGACTTTGTTGTTACTGTGTCTGGCACATCGAATACTCTCGGTAGCTTGCCGGGCTCTCCGAGAGGGGCGGAGGAATCGAACTCGGGTCGGCCATGTTGGCCGCTTGTAAGGCGAACACCCTACCCGCTGTGCTATCGCTTCTCGGCCTTTTGGCTAAGATCAAGTGTAGTATCTGTTCTTATCAGTTTAATATCTGATACGTCCTCTATTTGAAATTTAATGAATTAAATATGACTAAATGTAGAAATATTTTAACTATAGTTTAGTAAATGCAAAATATTTTAAAAAATTCCAGATCAGATGAACAGAAGTTTTCGTTGTAACTTCAGTCATTAGTGCTCTATAGAGACAAATAATCTCTTAAGAATAATTGACATTGAGTGAATCCAAAAAACGTTTCTGCAATGTAAGCTAGAACTATTAAAACTATTAAAAATGCTGGTACCTAAGAGATACCAGTGTGCTAGTGTGGTAGCTGACCTGGGTTCAATTCCTGGACACTCCAGATTCAATTCCAGTCCCCCAATCACTTTCAGGAGTAATTCTAAAGCACAAAGTGAAGAGAAAGCTCTGAGCACCTACTTGTGTAGTGCAAAAACAAAAAAAAAAAATATTAAAAAAATGTTTTTGTCCTGTGATTCTATAGCACCACTTCCAAGGGCTAAGCTTTAGGAAATAAAATAGGAAAAGAATATTTATGAAGAAGAGTGATTTCTCAGTTTCCAAAACAGTGATCAGTTATGAGAGACATTTGACAAATGAACTTTTCTGTATCTGGAAACAGGTTAAAGGGGGTACTTGAAATTTATATTTATGAAGATTCTAGAAAGGAATAGGTATGGAACTGCAAGTTTAATCTTTAGAGGCACTATAAGTTTAATATTTTCTGATTATTAAGTTTTGGACTGGAGTAATAGCACAATGGGTAGGGTGTTTGCCTTGCATGCAGCCGACCTGGGGTTTGATTCCTCTGCCCCCCTCAGAGACTCCAGCAAGCTATGGAGAGTATCCTGCCCACACAACAGAATCTGGCAAGCTCCCCGTAATGTATTCGATATGCCAAACACAGTAACAAGTCTCACAGTGGAGATGTTACTGGTGCCTGCTCAAGCAAATTGATGAGCAACAGAGGACAGTGCTACAGTGCTATTAAGTTTTACATTGAATACCATAAATTAAGACAAATATAAGAAATAAGCATGGATTTCTGGTGAAGATGGTGGCAGTGCAGTGGCAAGTGCTGGAGCTGGCAGAAGGATGAGAACTCTCAGCACTCTGAACAGCCAATGGGGTTACAAAATTTATGCATGTGGATGCCCTTTGGATAATCTGTCTCAGAGAGAGCACAGTTAAAGGAAAATAACCGTGGAGCCGTTTAGAACTCAGAGTGGGTCTCATGAGGATCGTAGTGGCGTGGCTGCAGCTCTCGGGGCTATGGATAGCAGCACTGTTAATGGGTATGAATACGGCTCTTTGGATACAACTCAGCACCATTACAGAGCGTGGGTCCCGGAGTTAAGGGGTTGCATGCATTCCTACCATGAGGCCACAGCAATTTGCCATCAGGGTGGCAGCACTGCCATTTCATCCCCAGACCAGCATGCACTGCCCGCAGCATACTATGGAGGAAAACTTCCCTGAGCACCAACTGTCTAGAAACCCAGGATGGCGGTGTGTGCCCCCTGGTCAGGATTTGCTGGACAGGTTGCTGCAGCCTGCTCAGAGTGTTTGGGCTGTGAACAGCCGCAGTCCTGGTCCCTGGCCTGGTCCCTGCTTGGGCCACTGCTGCAGTTGTCACTGGGAGCCAGGGGACACAGCACCACCAGCAGATAAACCTGAACACACAGGACAAGTGTATTGGAAATCTGATGGTGCCTTCAGGCTTCCTGAGACCTCAAAACTGCGCTTATACCTTTAGCCAAACTCCAACAACTAAAGATCAAGTTTCCTGAGAAATTAAGCAACCGAAAGTTAATTAAGAAGGAGCCATGTCCATAAACCACATCTAGCTCAGCCATACAAGCTTAATTATCAGTTTTGCTTTAGAGACCCATACATAAATCTCAAAATAGACCAAATGTCATAGTTAATCTCAGACCTGCACTATGCTGAACAGATTGGACTATTGAGGCAAAGTTATGGGGGAGAAGGGCAGATAAGCTAATTGCCCACTCAAACAAAGCCCAGGCTGTCACTTGCTCCCACAATCCAAAATCTCTTACATGACCCCAAACAGAGGCCACTGTCTCACGATGGACCTCATGAAATAGTAACCTGTTGAAAATTTGGGTATGCAGGTATGTCAGAACTGCTACCACTCCCCATTTCTCTGTACTTCCAGAAGACTTGGAAATCATATCCACACCCAAAAGCTGCCAAAGAGTTAAAAAAAAAAGCTATAAAAATAATATATTTTATTCCCAATAAAAATATAGAATATCCTGAACAAACAAAATGACCTCTTAATACCTGTATTGAAAACTATAATGCACAAAGGGAGAGAGAATAAGTAAGAAGAAAGTTTCCTACTTTCTGTGGCCTGTGGGAGAAGGAGGTGGTGGTGGAGATGGTGGAAGGGAAACTAGGGTCATTGGTGGTTGGAAATGTACACCGGTGAAGGAATGGGTGTAGGAACATTGTATCCTTGAAACTCAATCATGAATAGCTTTTTGATAGTCTATCTTATGGTGATTCAAAAAAAAAAGAATGAAAGAAAGAAAGAAAGAAAGAAAGATAGAACATAAATAGCTTTGATAACAGATGCACTCTTTGATGTTATGTTTTAAAAAATAAAACCTCTGGTACTAGAGTAATAGTTCATCATGTAAGGCACATACAGAGTAGAAAGAGAACGGGTTCAATCCCTGGAACCACAAATGGTTGGTTCCTCCAGCATGTCAGGAATGTTTCCTGAGCACAGAATTAACAATAAACCCTGAGGACAGCACTTGTGTTCAAAATGAAAAAACAAAAAGTAAATCTTTTGGCTTAAGAGAAAGTACAGTGGTGATGATTACCTTCCATATGACAAACCAGGTTCAGATCTCACGCAGGGTTATCAGAGCAAGGACAGGACTAAACCCTGAGCAAAGAGCGAGAAAGAAAACCTGAGCACCTCTGAGTGTCATTCAATTCCTAATGACAATAATAGTAATAGGATAATAGTAGTAAAAGTGTTTTCTTCAATATTTCACTACGAATATTCTAAGCTGTTCCATATACTCCACATTGGCAATGATTAACCCATAGATTTATTTATCCTGTTTCTCCTTCCTCTCCAATTTGTATTTCTTTGTATTCCGCTGAAGGTAGAAGGATTGTCTTGCCTGTGCTTTCATTTTGATATAGTGGAAAAGGAAGGGTGGAGCACCAGATAAAAATAGTCAATATAAGATTTATCTAATTCAGTCATCTTCATCTTGCCCACCCGAAAAGGTGTTGGATCAAGATTTGATAATGGAATTACTGAGAGTGGGAAATAACAGCAGGTAAAAGAAAGCACGTGAGGTTGGGTGACAGTACATGTTGTAGGGCCCTTGCTTCACAAGCCAGACGTAGGTTTGAACCCTGGTGCCGGGCTCTCCGAGAGGGGCGGAGGAATCGAACTCGGGTCGGCCATGTTGGCCGCTTGTAAGGTGCTATCGCGGTAGCACAGCGGGTAGGGCGTTCGCCTTACAAGCGGCCAACATGGCCGACCAGAGTTCGATTCCTCCGCCCCTCTCGGAGAGCCCGGCAAGCTACCGAGAGTATTCGATATGCCAGACACAGTAACAACAAAAGTCTCCAATGGAGACGTTACTGGGCCCGCTCGAGCAAATCGACGATCAACGGGAGGGCCTTTACCTTTTTTTTTTACCCTGTATGATACACTTAGCCCTGCCAGGAGTGAACACTGAGCTCAGAGGCAGGATTAAACCTTGAGTACAGCTTAAATTCCCCCCTCCCCCACACACTGCAAAGGAAAGGAAAAACAGAGAAGGAAAAACAATGAAAAGAAAACTCTCCTTCTCTCTCTCTCTCTCTCTCTCTCTCCCTCTCTCTCTCTCTCTCTCTCCCCCCCCCTTGTTCTGTCTTCCCTCTCTCTCCTTCCCTTTGCCCTCTCTCTGCTCCCTCAACCCATTGTCTCCTAAGCAAGGATAGAAATATGCATGGCTCTTATGCCCAGACAGCAACGAGGTACAGAGCACAGGGATCTTACCCACACACACACACATGAACATGGTCAGACATGAAGGAAAAGCTGGTAGGGCAGAGGAAACAACTGGGGTCCATTCTCAGAGAGGCCCTGTGGAAGGACACAGAACAGCAAGGCCAGCTAGGAGACAGTGACAAGGGTCCACCCACCTAGACAGATTCCAGATCAGAGTCACTCAAGGTAAGAACAGCTTCAGAAAAAACAGAACCAGAACATTGTCTGATCCGTGACGTTCCCTATGGAATTCTGGAAGATTCCAGAGTCATCTACATGAACTGGCAATACATTTTCACTTCGTAAGCATCAGAGTTTTGAAAGCAAATCTTTTACACAACTCTCAGACTCCAAACATTCAGAAAAAATTCATGTTTGTCCTAGAAATCTGAGTGTCTAAAATAAAAATCACAAGTGTTCATTTTACTGTAAGTGAAAATGGGAAAAAAAGAGTTATCAGCTAGATATTTCTGTCCTGATATACCCTTATGAGCACCAAATTTTTTAAACCTCTTTTATGATGTGTCCTGCGGCTGTGGCCATGCCATCCAGAAAGCGGTCTGGAGCATGGCAGCAGCTGGGTAGTGGAGGTAGTGAAGGTGGTGGAGGTCTGCTGATGAAGTATTTATCTGGTACCAGTAGGGAGGGGCTTCTGGGTGTGATCCCTGGGTTGCTGGGGATTGGTGAGAGCAGGAAGAATATCTCTGTTTCCGAGTCCCATTAAGTCTGGAGTCCAAGATCACAGAGTTCCGCTTACCTGGTTCTGTGAGGCTTCATGTGCATGAATCTCGGCCCAAGCGTCTGGAAAGCGGCCTGGAGAGTGGCAGTAGCTGGGTAGTGGAGGTAGTGAAGGTGAGGCAACACATCATAAGACACTTAATACCCATCACTCAAGATTACAGCACCATATTTGATGGGGTTAAATATGGTTTAACCATGGGAACACCTGCAAGGGTGATTAGAGACTGCCCTAAAGACCTCTATCCCTCTTGGAGAGGCTATCAACCTACAGAGAGTATTCTGCCTGCACAGCAGAGCCTGGCAAGCTATCCATGGAGTATTTGATATGCCAAAAACAGTAAATACAGTGGGTCTCATTCCCATGACCCTGAAAGAGACATCAATATGGCATGATTAAGACGATGAGGAAGGACAGGCTGAAAAAAATCTCAAGGTCGATCTAGGCTACCAAAACGAGGAAGGACAAAAATGCCTGTCTATACTTTCAGTGCACGTATGTTGGCATCAGATGCATCCATCAAGGACCTCACTGTGCAAGTGCGAAAGATCAATTATGACAACATTGCTCTGACCGAGATTAGAAGGCATCAAACACTGTCACAAAGTCATTTGCGACACTGGAGAAGAACTGTTCCTCGAACATGCGACAAAAGAGGCATCAGTGGTGTCAGTGTCCTTGTCAACATAAACTTGGCCATCAATACTGATTCATTTGAATGCCTAACAATCTGAATCAGATGAATACACTTGAATAGATGTGGTTAACTGCCTGAAGTTTCTATCTATGTTGTCTATGCACCAACATTCAATTATGATGAAGAAGAAATTGATAAGTTCTATATGGAGCTGGAGAAATTCTATAAAGAAGACCACACCTCCTACAAGATCATTGTTGGTGATATTATGCCAAGATAGGACCGAGAATGTCAACCAAAGAACTCCACATCGGGACCCATGACCTAGGATGGAACAAACAGGATGAGAGACTATCTGAGTTCATCATGTCAACCAAAACCATCCATGTTAACTCACAGTTCCAAAAGGCTGAATCTAAATGTTGGACATGGGAGTCTCCTGGTGGATGTTTCCACAATAAAATTGACCACATCATATTCAATTAACAATTTTGCCTGACCGATGATGCTGTTGTCCCAAAACTCCAAATGGGGTCGGACCACCATCTCCTTTGTGCAAAATTCTATTTCACGGAGTGGGACAAAAGGGCTGCAAAGTTTAAGAAGAGAACTCCCAGAATGACCACCAACTAGTTGCCCTTTGTCACTGCTGCGGCAACATGAAAAGATGCCACCCTCAACAATATTGACAAAAAATATGATCTACTGGTTTAGCACCTCCATGATTGTGCAAGGAACACCGAGAGAGAGAGATAGCTTTAAAAAGATGCCTGTCTTCGAACACTCTTGAGCTCATTTGTCAACATGGCTTGGTGCAAGCCTCAGGCAACCGAAGCAAATGTCCGAGCCTGCAAAGCAGTGCAGAGAAGCGATAAAGGAAGAACTCAAAGAGTGAAGAGCAGCACTGCTGGCAGATGCGGCAGAAACCAGGCAAAGCATTCACAATGCCTGCCTGTCCTTTGCCAAATACAAGACCAAGATGACTTCCCTCTGACATCCTGATGGATATCTCATCTTCCAGAAGGGCAATGGAGAAGATTATCCATCATTTCTACTCGGATCTGTTCGATAGCCACATCCACCTGCCCACATACCAAATTCTGCAGGATAAATAAGTCATTCCCAACATTCTCCCTTCCAAAATTCAATATGCCATTTCATTTGTAAGCAAGCAAACAGAACCTGACCCAGACAAGGTCAGATCCGAACACCTGAAGAACCTACCATCAGTACTCATCAATGCACTGGCTTGGCTCTTCACACGCTGCCTGTCTGAATGCAAAGTTCCATCCCAATGGAAAACCAGCAGGACTGTTCTAGTGTATAAGAAGAGAGACATCCATGACATTGGCAACTATCGCCCCATCTGCCTGATGTCTGTCATCTACAAACTATTCACTCGAGTCATCCTGAATAGAATTGGCAGTACACTAGATGAAGGACAACCATGAGAGCAAGCCAAATTCCAAGAAGGATTCAGCACAATAGACCATATCCACATGATATCCAAGCTCATTGAGGTTTCTTGGAAGTATAAGATGCCACTCTGTCTAAGGTTCATTGATTTAAAGAAGGCCTTTGATTCTGTTGAGACAAAAGCAGTCATCAGGGCCCTAGCCAAACAGGGCCTTCAATGTCAATACATCAGGGTCCTCCATGAGCTGTATTGTGGATTCACTACCAGGATCTCACCATTCTACAAGGACACGATCATCTATGTCAAGAAAGGGATTCAGTAGGGTGATGTCATTTCACCAAAACTCTTCAGTGCCACTCTTGAGAATGACATGCGATGGCTGGAATGGGAAGGAATGGGAGTGATGATAGATGGTCAGCAACTACACCACCTCCACTTCGCCAATGGCATCGTTCTAATAACACCAAACATAGCCAAATGGCACAAATGCTGGCCGACTACAACTGTGAGTGTGGAAAGGTCAGACTGCAGCTGAATCTCACGAAGGAGATGTTTATGAGAAACAGACTCATTCCTGATGTTCCATTTGCTCTCAACAGAATGAACATCTCCGAATGCAACAGTTATGTGTACCTAAGTTGAAAAGTCAACATGGCAAATGACCTGGCACCTGAGTTGCACAGGAGGAAGACAGCGGCTTGGAACGCTTTCAAGAGAGTAAAAGAAATAGCTAAGAGGACAAAGAACCTCCAGCTCTGGGCACATCTATTGGATTTCACTCTTCTTCCTGCATTAACATATGCCTTAGACACCTGGGCCCTATGAAAACAGGATGAGAACGCTATTTGGGTCTCCCAAAGAGGAATTGAAAGAGGTATGCTTGGAGTATCACATTTCACTCAAGTGAGAGAAAGAATCCAAAGTTCCGACCTCTGTCAGTGATCGAGAATCAGGGATGCTGTCTCATTGCCAAGACATTGAAAATCAGATCAGCTGGACAGGTAATGCGATTTGGAGACAACTGCTGGACTAGAGCCATTACTGACTGGATTCCACGGGATGTCAAAAGATCCCGGAGCCACCCACCTACGAGATGGTCAGACTTCTTCATCAAGACTCTGAACAATTGATTTGAGGTTCTTTGTGTTCCTAGAGCGAGCAGATACCGTTGTGCTACACTAGCACTCCACAGGGACAAATGGAGATGTTACTGGCGCATGCTCTAGCAAATCGATGAGTAATGGGGTGTCAAATGATCAAGTGAACCTCATTTATCACATAAAAACACTTTTGGGTCCTGTCTAAAAAAAATTTGGGGTAGATGTGAGGTGGGTTGGCTAGTAGGTGGATACTGGGGACATTGGTGGTGGGGAATGTACACTGGTGGAGATATGGGTGTTGGAACATTGTATGACTGAAACCCAATCAAACCAAGCTTTGTAACTGTGTCTCATGATGATTTAATAAAAAAAAGGAGGAAGGATCCTCCCAGGATGGGAGAAGCATGCTAAAAGTAGACTATAGACCAAACATGATTGCCACTCAATGCCTCTTTTGCAAACTACAACACCCAAAAGGAGAGAGAGAACACAAAAGGGAATGCCCTGCCACAGAGGCAGGGTGGGGTGGGGGGTTGGGGGGATGGGAGGGATACTGGGACCCGTGGTGGTGGCACTGGTGGAGGGATGGGTGTTTGATCGTTGTATAATTGAAATCCAAGCACAAAAATTTGTAAGTCTACAACTGTACCTCATGGTGTTTCACTAATAAAAATTAAATTAAAAAAATAAAGGAGGTAAAGGAAAGAAAAAGTCTAAAGTCCCATCCATCCTGCTAATCCCACTCATATCAAGACCAAGAGCTTTATATATGCAAATCAACTTTACATTTGGATATGTTGATTCAGAAACAACTTAAACAAAGGGGAAATCATTAAGGCTACTCTCCACCAATGCACAGAACAAAATAACGGAACAGTCATGAGGTTGTTTCCTATGAGAAAGCCCTCATATGACAATACAAAAAGAATGGACTGGCTAGTCACTGATCCATAGCAATTTTGAAAACATGGCTGGGTAGTTTTAAAATTCTTCTCAGATGTGATAATGGTTGTTGTTCCTTGAAGAAACTGGATTTTCTTCTGTTCACTCTTTTTTGCTTTGTTCATATCTATGTTATGGGGAATTTAAACTTGTCATGATGGAGGGATAGCAGAGCAGTAGGGTGTTTTAGTTGCGTGCAGCCAGCCCGGTTGAGCCGGGTTCGATTCCTTCACCCCTCTCAGATTGCCCAGCAAGCTACTGAGAGTATCTCGCCCGCATGGCAAAGCCTGGCAAGCTACCCGTGACGTATTCAATATGCCAAATACAGTAACAACAAGTCTCAAAATGGAGACGTTACTAGGCCCACTCAAGCAAATCGATGAACAACGGGGTGACAGTGACAGTGACAGTGACAGTGACAAACTTATCAGATAATATCTGATATAGGTGGTTGAGAATTTGTCCTACATAAGGAGCGATAGCACAGTGGGTAGGGCATTTTCCTTGCATGCAGCTGACCTGGCAGACCTGGATTCGATTCCTCCGCCCATCTTCGAGAGTCTGGCAAGCTACTGAGAGTATCTCACCCCCATAGCAAAGTCTGGCAAGCTCCCCATGACATATTCGTTACGCCAAACACAGTAACAACAAGTCTCACATTGGAGGTGTTACCGGGCCCGCTTGAGCAAATCGATGAACAATGGGAGGACAGTGCTACAGACAGTGCTATAAGGAGTATATAGTTTGCTTTTACCAAATTTGGGCATCCAGCGTTAGTTTGAGATAATCAACCACTTTTCCCACCTAGACATGTGCTTCTTTAGCACAATCACGATCACGATCATGACCATCCTGTTGTTCGTCGATTGCCTCGAGCAGGCCCCAGTAACGTCTCCTTCGTCCTAGCCCTGAGTTTTTATAAAAAGTGCCATATTCAAGGCTCTTTCAGGGTTAGGAGAATGAGACCCATCATTGTTACTGGTATTTGGCATATTGTGTATACCATGGTGTGTAAACTCACACAAAGAGGGGGCACGGCACCCAACTCAGCGGCGGTGGCTCTATCTCTCCCGCCACCCGCGTTCGGTAGTCTCACCCTTCTCCCACCCCGGAGAGGTCGATGGTGATGGTCAGGCAGAGGAAGGAACGAGGGCCAGGCTGGTAGGTATTAGTCGTAGTTTATTCTGATTCTCTCCTCATCTGTCTCTCTATCTCTGCCCCCATTCTTCCTCCCCCAGCTACTTCATTCTCCTTCTCCATTCCCCTTCATCCTCCTTCTCTGGAGTCTGGGTTCTGATCCTCTCTGAACTCTCTTCTTCCTTCTGCCCTCTATCTCTGCCCCCCCTTGCCCAATCTACTGTCTCCTTATATCTCCCTCCAAGAGGAATTGGGGAAAACAATTACATAGGTGTGGTCACAGTCAATAGGGGTAGAGATCAACAGGGGTAGAAATTTTAGCCTCAGGGAAGACCACTCCTAGGACAGATCCTTCCTCAGCAGGAGGACCCACCCTAGAGCAGAATCCCATGGGCGTGCCTCTCCTCTCCTTGTCGACAAGCGTACAAGAATATAATATAAATCATTTTGTATGGATACAGTAAGAAATATCTTAAACTTATAGAATTGCTCTCCTAGGGCCATCTTGATCTCGGACTACGGTGCTCAGGCCAGATAGTCTTTCCCACCCCTAGCAGGATCCTAGTCTTGTCGTTACCTTGGATCATGACAGCATTTGTCCATGATCAAACTCTTAACTTATAGTTAAGAATTGTGGCACTTTGGCCTGGCCCATTTCGCTGCCAGGGTAGCTCACTGCTTGCCCTGGGTCCATTCAGTCCCTCGTCGGGACCCTGCTTTTGGGGTGTTAGGAACTAAGGGCAACTGAGGCTTAAGTCGAAAAAGATGCCCGGGAGTGAATAATATTCAAGGCCAATCAAATCCTAAATTACAAAGCATAATGTTAACGGTCTTCCTGTATCTATACAAAAAGGATATTACTTTAAGGTAAACTATTCATAAGGCATAGGGAGAGGAGAAAGGCAATATTTCACTCATAAATATAAAATCATAGATTTCTGGGAAACTGATCTTACAAATTAACAAAGTCTGATTAAGGGGAAAGCTGATTAACTGGGTGGGAAGGAGAGCATAGGGAAGACTGTTTACATGTTTACATGTAAACACAATGGAAGTGGAAGTGCCTCTGGAGCACTGTGGTGGGTGTAACCAGATTGATGGGTGTAACCAGATTAATGGGTGTAACCAGATTAAACCTAAGTTTCTTGAAGGACAAAGCAATGTTACCCAACACCATGGGGAGTTTGCCAGACTCTGCCGTGTGGGCAGGTTACATTTGGTAGCCTGCCAGTTTGTCCAAAGTAGGAATGAGATAATAAGATGTTGCTTCTGGGAGCTGGGTTTTATAGTCTCTGGGTCTTGGCTATTGATGGGATTACACGGCGCCAGGGGGCCAGTTGTTGGGTGTGACTCCCGCCTACTGGAATTTGGAGGATCTGGGTGGAGGATGCTCAGCCCCGATCTGGGTGGAAGATGCTCGACTCCAATTCGAGTAGGCTTGGAGATCTCGGCCCGGGTCCCGCTTGCCTTTGTTCCTTTGCCGGTACCTTCAGTTGTGCGGAGAGTGGTCTCAGCATGGTGGTGGCTGGTCCTGGAGGTCTTTGGCTGCCGGAGCCCTGGTCGGGGCGGGGAGGAAAGCTCAACCCGCTCCCCTCCAAGGGGCCCCGGCAAGGACAGCCAGGCACAGGAGCAGGAGACTGCACTGTTCTCTTCCGGGAGCTGGTTTTTATAGTCTCTGAGTCTTGGTCGTTGATGGCCAAATTTTTGATACGCCAATATATTTCAGTCTTTACCTTGCTTTTTGATAATAGGTAGTCTATGACAGGGATCATATATTTCTATTTTATTTGCCTATTTTATGAAGGCAAAATGTAAAAACATATGATTAATATAAATGTTTCTGATTATTTCCATTAAGGTCCAATAGACACTTAAGCCTCATTATTGAATTTTCATCTTCCTACTCTTATGAAAAATAACTGACATAAATGCTTGACAGTAGCACTGCCCTATCCTTAGTATATTCTTTAATTAGCTCAATTACTGTATACTTTCCCAAATCTCTTAGTACTCCACTGTTCTCTCCTTCTCAGTCTGTTCTGCTGGAAGCATTTCCTTTTAATGGACCTTTAAAAGGATAGTTCCTCAGTGCTCAGTTGCCAGGCCCCTTCTTCTCCATATCTAAATAGATTTTTGTTCATTTTGGCGAGTTCATTTTTGGGAGTTCATTTTTGGGAGTTCGTTTCAAAAGGTTATCTTCAACCATTCCTGTGACAGTTTGATTTGCCATGAGTTTGATCTTTGCCCCCAAATATCCCCAAGCATCGATGGATGTGATTTCTATACTACATTTATTTGTGTATAGATAGATATGTTTTCTGGTCAATATTGCTTGAAGGTTACCCAAAGATCAGCGCTTGGGGGGTTTCTCCTTATAATGCTCAGCAGATCTATTTTGCCAGAGGTCAAATTCATGGATCATGAACTCCAGCCCTTTGAATCATCTTCCCAAGCCATCGCAAATAATTTTTAGGATTAAGTAATATTTCCAATAATAAAAATATATTACAGTTCAGAGTTGTATTTGTCACACTAAGAAATCTGTACTTTGAGGTGAACGATGAAAAGAAGGAAAGGCACAATACTTTATCGTGTGCATATTTCTTTACCTAGTTTCTTTCATAAAATGCAAATGTCAGTAGTCAGTATCTGCAGGTATCTTGTGAATTAGTGCATAAAGGAAATATGTGTTGACTATATAATTGAGATAATGTATTATAATGGAAATGTGTTATTTTTTTAAATATCTGATTCTGATGCAATATGTGTTCTGTGATTAAATAGTAACTATCCTGAACAACATTTTCCTGTCTTTTCTAGATCCTAATGCTCTGGCAGGCCAGACTGGTCCTGATCATGCTCTTATAGGAGGAATAGTGGCTGTAGTGGTGTTTGTCACACTGTGCTCTATATTTCTGCTTGGTCGATATCTGGCGAGACATAAAGGTTGGTTATATTTAATAACTTGACAATGTTAAGTATTTTTAACTTTGATAAAATAATACCAAACACTAAATTTATTTTGAAATATTATATGGGTGTTTTTGTGTGTATTCATGAGAGAGAGAGAAGAGAGAGAGAGAGACAGAGAGAGAGAGAGAGAGAGAATGTGAGGAAGAGAAAAGAATCACATAAACACTAAACTATTTCAGGGAATTTGTGAAAATTTTTCTCAATATTGAATTTAAGTTGCCTTACAAAAATAATGTTTTTTCAATGGTCAAAAGTCACAGAATGAGTCAATGTCTTTAAAAAATACTTATTTTTAAAAAATTTATCAATCTAGAGTTGAAATCCAGTGACAGAAAAGAATTAATGTTTTTATTTGTAAGTTTATAGACATGTGTGTGTATTATTAAGGAAAGTATGTGATGTTTTGCAATGGGCTAGGTAGAAACTATTGATATAACTACTTTTAAGTGGAGTTTCCAAAATGAATGGTGGCATATTTGATGTGATCATTATCAGCATCTTAACAAAGGACTCTGATTGCTACAGCTGCATGGATCACATGGTCCGTATCCAGCATTAAGAAAATCAAAGTACTCATTACCCACACCCATTTAGCTGTTACTTCTAGTTAACCTGGACACAACTTCATATATATTGTATACCTGAACACTGAAAGAAAGCATGCAACTTGGGAAGGATGAATTGTGTGCATTGTTAAATCTCAGAATACATTTCCACATACAAGAAATCTGACATAAGTTTCTTGCTAAATAAATTACTGTAGTTTTAATGCTGGCTATTTTATCAGTCTCTCAGAACTAACATATGTTTCGTCCAATGCCCATAGGAACGTATTTAACAAATGAAGCTAAAGGAGCTGAAGATGCACCAGATGCTGACACAGCCATTATCAATGCTGAAGGCAGCCAAGTCAATGCTGAAGAGAAAAAAGAGTATTTCATTTAAAATGCAGGCCAAGATTCTGAGTTTTACTTACCAGGCTGGCTGCTGGAGAAACTGGCTATCATCTTTCAGAATTCATTTCTACCATCTTCTGCTACTTTTATTAACTTCCATTCTGTACTGCTCTCAGTAGCCAGTGTATACCAACAATCAGCTGTTGAAAGCATCATTCTTTTATTACTGTACCATCCACAATGCAGGACATTTCTTACTGCCTAAATTCCACACCATTGCTCTTTTAACATACAGTGCTTGAATATACAGCCTTAACAATGTTAATCACCTCCTTGGATCATGGTATTGAATTGTTTTTATACATTGAAAAAATGTATGCCTAGTTTTTTTTTCTCCCTTTCATTTCCCCCCTTTAAATCATAGACATCGTCGGTTTGCCACTGGTCAGCTTTCACAAGGGAGGGGATTAGGTAAATACCTAATCAGCTTAAGTTTAATCAGATTAGAGGTTTACAAATGTTTTCTACATGTCTATTTTCAAAGACATGTTTGAAAACATATGCCCTAGAAAACACAAACTGAAAACATTGTAGTGTAGATTCTGGAATGTGAGATTACACTGTAAGGCTGTATCAATTTTCTATTTAAATTTATAGTATTTGATACAGGGGCCATGTTGTATGGACTGCAATCATAACATGACATCTTATATTATTATATAGATTCAACCATTAGGTTATTTTAGCTTCATTTACCAATAAATCTCCCAAATATTTCACTGCTTTGGGAATAACAAAGATTTCATTCATTTCTTTAATTTGATTCTATAATTTATTTGTTCCACAAGAACTCACCTTCCGAAACAAAATTGAAGTATCCATAGGGCACAATTTTGAGACATTTTAGTATCTGTATATAGTGCATATAATAAATCCAATTAAACATTATTTGATACATATTTAACTTTTTTGGCTGTAGGTAATTCAGTCATAAGTAAGCATTTTCTAATGTCCATGATATCCCTTTAGATATTATTACTTAAACCAATATTATAAGTAGATAACCTGTATTAGTATTTTTGTCTGTATGTCCTAGCACTGTTCAACAACAAATTTTTCTAGTTCTTGTTAATTTTTTTGTTATACAATGGAAGCACAATGTTCTAAGGAAAGGTAATTTTAAGCTAACAACCAGTGCACAGCCTCAGGTTTTAAATTGCAACCACAGTGGAATAATAACCTAAAAATACACTCTTAGTTTGCTAAAAATTACAAATTTTAATTTGGCAGTTCTACTACTGCATACCTGTGTTGGTTTGCCAAAAAGACGTGTTTAAGATATGTTTTCTGTATAAATGAACTAATTCTTTATATTAAATTCCTGTCTATGCATTTTGTGAGGTACAAACTTATGAAACAGTGAGTGATAGAGAATTTCTGCCATGCTTTTAACTCCAAGGTGAAAGTCTCTTTCTCTGAATTATTTCTGAAATTTTGATGTATTTAACCATTAAGCAATGCTGTATTCTTAAATACGACACAGAGTCAATCTAAAGTCATATTATTTCTCCTAGTAATTCAATTATGCTAGATTAGTTCTAATTAAATTTATTATATGCTAAAGATTAAAAAAATCCAGTTAAATGAAAATTATTTTCCCATTCACAAACTTTGCACCTTTAAGAAGAAAATAAATATGACAACATGGTAGCTATACTTGTGATGTCTGAAAGACATGATGGCCTATGGTTTGAAAAATAATAGCTTGGAATTTATTTTTGGGGAATGAGAATGGTTGAGTATGACATCATGTATTAATATCAAATGAAAGACAAGGGTGCTGTATCATAGATTATTTATCAGAAGTATAAATCTTTTAAAAACCTTAGAATTTTTAAATTGTTTTTTATTGTTGAAGCATTTATCTTGTTGATTTCTTACAAGAGGAAAAAGGACGATGTCAGTCAAGCAGCACTTTTTCAGAATATACAGAACATAAATAATATGATGTGGTTGAGTGTTAACATAATAAATCATATACAGTATGACATTTTAAGGAAATAAGTCTGCATTGATGTGATTGCATGCTTGTTTTTACAGTTCACTCCATACCATCTGTGGAAAAATGCAATAATATGTTAATATAGTATGGTAGTTTGAGAGAATCAGGTAGGTGCTACTAGACACATTGAAACTAGAATAGGTTTATAAACTGTTCATATCTTTCAATGCATAATCTTTAGAAAGACTCCACAAAGCAAAATTCATCCTGTTAGTACAAAATTGAAAGGTCCTTATTACAGAAGTAAGTTGTATAAACTGCATCATCAATTGCTATTTAAAGCCTAATTTCAGGATGCACTTACAAAATTGCTACTCTTCATCGATGCTGTATTTACATCCCTCTTCATTTCATCTATATTCTACTTGGCTCCAACTGCTAAAGTGTTGCCTAAATAACTCAATAATTATTTATAGCAGTATAAAATTAGAAATCTCAAATTGGTGCATTTCAAAATGTTTGACTCTTTTAACGCTTTAGAGTAATAGAAAAAATTCACTGGAACTCTATGAAAGAAAATCTAAAAACAAACAAACAAAGAAACAAAAACCAGTAACTTGTGTAATATTATTTGTGGGCTCTAATAAAATGTTTTCCCAGTTCACTTAAAAGAATTTGAATTAGGTATCATTTTTATTATTGAAAGCTAAGCAATTAAATGATATGTTCTTATCCTTAACACTTTGTATTTACTAATTAAAAATTTTACATTTTAAAAATCAGGAAAAATGAGGTAACATTTTAGTGGAATCATATCAATCACAGTGTCTGAAACATTCATATTTGTATGCACATAAAGGCAAATTCTATCTCAGTTTAGTGTGCCCATTAGCTCCAGAACTCAGAGTAAGGAGTGTCCTAAACCACTCCACACCCCACATACACACCTAGTAGAATATTGAGCATTATTCTTTAAACAAATGTAGTTATGTTCTGCTAATGTATTGTTTACAGCATAAATTGATTACCCATCATCAGAAACGTGTAAACAGCATACTCTTTATACCCTTTTTTTCCATTTCTGAGTGTCCTAGATAGAGTGATTATAAAAATAAGGAAGAAAAAGGAAAGTTTGTGAGTACAAGAGCAAATGCAGAGCATGAGAAAAGTGTTTATGGTAGGCATGAGTGTGTGATGACTGTGTGTGTGTGTGTGCATATGTGTGCATGTGGGTGGGCGGGTGGATGGGTGGACGGGTGTGGGTGTGGAGAGAGAGAGAGAGAGAGAGAGAGAAAGAGAGAGAGAGAGACTTCAACTTTTCTTCTATCAGAGAATCCAAGAAACAGTTTAAGGAATCTGATAAATGGAATTAATGTAGAAACTGGATGATCTCATATCGATTCAAGATGTTTTATCTTGCCTTGAAACCCCACATTTGAAATAACAAGTAGAGAAAGAAAATTAGCTTTCCTAAAAGTGGCAAAGAAGCTAACACCTCATTTATTTTTTATTTCCTTGTAAAAATATAAATATCTCAATTCAAAGGACAGGCTCATTTGTAATTATGTACTCATGACTGTAACAGCATTGAGATTCCATATAGGCACATGTACAGCAACTGTTGATGGTGATGGCTCTTCCATGTAACATAGCAGTTATCGTGTAATTTAGTGCCACTTATTGCAAAGTGTTACTAAGGGGAACACTTTAAATTCTTTTTCTTTTTTCTCCCCCTTGGACATTAGGAAAATTTAGAATGATGAACTGAAATTTGACATTACATTTCTTTTAATTGTGGAGAAAATACAAAGCCTCCTATCTTACTACAACTTCCCCACCATCTTGTCAATTAGAGCCCTTAAAATGCCCAATATTCTCCCCCTTGCAAATGGTAATCTTTGATAAACATAAAAAAATCAAAAACAACTGGCAACCACAGCTAAAATAAACACCTAATGAAAAATTATTGAGTAATGCTTTTTATTAAGTGGCACAAAGTACACACTAAAAACTATGCAAAATATAGGTAACTACAGTGTACGTACATGTAAGTATCTTGTACTTGCTGTGTATGGATGTTGGATACCCATGTAATTATAATATGCATTTTGAATATTGGGAAAGAGGAAATCTTAGTGTAGATAATAGAAATTGTTTTGAAATATACGCTGGCAATATTGAAAAATACTCAGTGCAATATTTGCGATTCTATTGCTGAATACTTAATGCAAAGGGACTTTAAAGAATTCTTCAAAAAGATCCAAGAAATTTCTAATGCACAGTTCCCACATATTAAAGAATCAATTAAAAAGACTACTTTAAGTTTTCTTACTTATGTGACACATGAAGATTATTTGTTCCAGATTTTAGCAATGTTGGAGAGAAAGAAATAATTTATTTTAAATTTTGATTCAAATCTATTTAAATTTGGAATTTTAAAACTTTCTTTGATTATTGGGTATATTTTAATGGGCTGTGGTATGTATATTATAGAAATATATGGACTTAATCAAAGAATATACATAGGCCACCCTTAATAGTTAAGATCCATTTTTAATGAGTCTTTTTTTTTTATAAAATTGATTGATTTTTCTTTTTCTCTCCTATTCTAACCCAAATATACCCTTTGCACTTATACCCTTCCAAAGGCAATGGATTGAAAGTAGCAAGATAATAAAGAGAGCTAAAGGGGACAACATATAAGAATGGGTTCTAAACTCATCAGCATTTTTATGTATTGAGATTAATATTGAATGCAATAGTTATTGGATATAGCTGGTAAGTTCTCTGCCATGCATACTTACAATAATCCTTCTACCTCTCACTTTTAACATGGGCTATGATACTTCAATATAAATAGAAGAAATAACTACTTACAAGATATCCCAGGACGCACTCTTTTGGGACTATCTTAACAGTCCACTCCCTACCCCTGGGAAATCTCAAAAGCCAACTTCTTTTACTGTATTCAGCTGTGTATTGATCTGCATTTGTTTTTTCCTTTTCTATCATTAAATGTTCCTATAGGCAAAGGACCATAACTTTATAAGGATAGTTCTTCTTATGCCTATTTAATATTTCAATGTAATATAACTGTGTTGATTAAAAAATATTTCAGTGGCAACACTTTGCAATCCAATCAGACATTTCATATTTAAATTGCGACAATGTATTATACATTGATACTGTTGTTTAAATGAAAACAATGTATATTATTTTCCCAAAAGTATTATGCAAGTAGTATGTAGAACAAAAAAAAAGTTAGCACTTAAAATCACTTCTTATAAATAAATAGTAAATGCAAAGTATTGCCACTAATGCCCACTTTATTTTGTCTTCTTAGACATGGTATGATTTTTTTTAACAATGTAATAATTATTTTGAAAGGAAATAACATTTTTCAAAGCAGATTTTCCTCTAGTGGAAAAAAGATACAAAATCATGTCTCGAATTATGATGCTGGATCTATAAAATATGTTAGTTAAAGTAAGATGTTTCTATGTTATGTGGTTCTGTGACAAATAATATTTGATCCATTCTTTACCATCTTTTCCATATATGTGGAACATATATGTATCTATATGTACATATATATGCTAGTTACAAGAAATGTATGGTCATTTTGTAGAGAATGGATCCAAATGTGAAAAATATGTAAAGTAAAAAAAAAAAAACACTGCTTTCCCCCATGAAAATATACTGTATATTTAAAAAGAAGAAAAGTTAAAAGACATTTGAAGATTGCAGGGGCAAAAGAAAAACCTACCAGGGCTCAGCACTTAAGCACTTTTCCCACATCCAGGGTCAGAACAGCAGAGATTCCTACACGGACTTTTTAAGTGCGGTATGAAATGCCACATTACACTTCTCTTCTACACAGTACTGTCAAACCTCTAATGTTTTCTTTCTTCAGATGCTTTTCCTTGTACATGATGATAGTAGACACTTTCTCTTTATATTTGCTGATAGTTAAAGTTATATGCAATAAAATGTTTTGGTGGTCGCCAGTTGGTTTAAAAAAAACTATGAAATGTAAACTAATTGTTATCTCTTTATCTTTTTGCTTTCCTCTGTGTTTCAAATGTATTGAATGAGTCTCACAAATAGAAGCATAATTTAGAAAACTTTCAAAGCTATTACTCTTTCTCCTTAACAATGTATAAAATTTTAATCTCTTTACAAATTTATTTAACTGTACCTGTTGTACTTATTGTAGATTCAATGATGCAGTTAAATATTAACACAAGGTTTTGTGAATTTGGGGAAACTGACCTATTTTCTTCATATTCAGTTCACATCAATGTTTGTGAATTGGTTGTTTAGCTTTCCATTCAACCAAAAAATATTCCCTCAAGAAAGCTCCATTTTTATCATAAATATTTCAGCATAACCAACATTGGAACAAGTCTGCCATGTTAAAAATAATTTAAAGACTTATCTCTGAAAATGGTACCCACAAATGTGATGTTCCCAGTAATGTAGCTTCAAAAATAAAATGTTCTATTTAAATGACATGAAATTCATAACTTTTGGAAGGGTATATTTCTAACAGAATAAGAACAAATTCTGTGCTGTAAAAGAGATTAGCCAAAAATCAAATATATTGCACAGAAAATAAATTAACACGATTATTGAATCTACTATTATCAATAACATTTTCAAAAACAAAATGCATATTGTAATATTAGGTACATGACACTTGCATGTTGATATGCCTATATACTTACAAAGTATTCAATGTGTACTTAGTGGCGCTTAAAATTTGTCATGTACAACTCTTATAAACATTCTTACAGGGTTCCCATTTGCACTTCATCTTTCAGTAAAGTCTTGTCAGAAAAAAAATTGTCTGATACATATGGAGAAATAAAATTTGAATTTTAGTTATCTGTTGGACATTACTGAATTGTCTATTCATTTAGTTCATTTTCCTAGGCTTGGAAGCAGACGTTGAAAGATGGAACTTTCTTTTTTCTCACTGACAGGTTATAAAAGATGCTACAAAACATTTCTTTATACCACATACTTTACTTTGCATATCTTTTTTCAATCGCATACATTATCCATTCATGTTAAATTTGCTCAATGATGCCCATTTTCCTTGTAAATTTCTAAATGACAGTTTTAAAAAATTAATCAGTAGGAAAATAAATGTTATTTTATTTTTAAACATTTAATCATTACTCTCTGGAAACTATGGATGGACCTTGTAATATGAATGAGTAAAAAACTATTGTTGACATAGGGAAATTTGCTTGAGGATTGCCAAATTTTCAAAACTCTGTAAAGGTAATTTTACATTCACTCGTGTATGTTTACTAATGTTGACTAGGGACAGAAGCAAAAGTACCTAAACTTTTTTTTTCAATTTTCACACTCTAATCAGTATTATATATTTCAACTACCTAAGATAATGCAAATAATAATATATCCATTTTAAGCTTATGCCAACAAAAACTTGAGATAAACTTTTAAATTTATGGAGGATTTTCTTTGTGTCTTTGGAAGTTCACTTACCATAAGGTATTTTATAGCCTACTTTAACAGATTTTGTTATACAGGGTAAGCCAAAGGCTGTACAAGAATTAGTGTCATCAGGTCTGATATTTGTGTTAGACCATGAAATATTCCATTAAAATTTATCTGTAAATACAAGGCAAGATTTTGTATTGATTTATTTTTATTAAATAACATTTTAAATTTGTGTCTTCCCAACAAAAGAAGCCATGCAATAATATACATTAGTAAATTGATACCATATTAAAAATCAAGTTCAACATATCTGAAAGGAACTTACATGTGAAGTAATACACTTATAGACACTAGTTTTTCCAATACCCCAAACCATCCACTCTTACATATTCCTAATACTGTATTTACATGAAACTCATACTTTCTAGATAATCAACTTTGTAATTTCATAATTGCAATTAACATTTGCATAGAAAATTTAGTTTATAAAAGAGACATTATATAACAACACTATGGTAATACCAAAAAAAAACTATGCTTCTTTAAGATATTCTGCTAATATATATTTTTAAAATTACATTATTTTTTCGTGAAACTTAAAGATACTTTAAATATTTTAATGCATGTGATTGACCCCAGTTCAACTCCCAGCATTACATATGGTCCTCTAAGCACTATCAGGTGTCACCTAAGCATAGAGGCAGGAATAGTCTCTGAAGACTGCTTGGTGACTCCCAAACCAAAAGGGAATTAAAGAAAGTTTTGATACATAGCAAATTAAAAATATATAGAAAGAATACTAAATAGGAATGATATCCTGGATGCAATTTTAATTCCATTTATTACTACTACTGTGGTCTATATCACCAACTCAAACCCTAACAAAAGAAACCTATGATTTAGTGGAATATTATGAAATAAATTATGTAACATTCCATCATGTTCATACCTTCATATACAACAGATAATCCACTCTACTGATGGATTATGCTGATTAAAAAAATAGATATGGGTAATACAGTGATTCAAAAATTTAGGAAGCTGGTTCTTTTGAAGAGTGATCATTGTGATGAGCTGTGTCAGTTTTTTGCTAAAATATTTACCAACCAGAGAGAATATATGGAGGCTAAGGAACATGTTCCACATCCTAATTTGATCCTCAACACCTCATAGTCCCCTGGGCATCAAGTGCAGCTTGGAGTCCCACTCACTGCCTAGATGGTCCAAAACAACAGGGCCTGAGGGGCAACATAACCTCAGTCCTTGGCATTGCCCATGTAGCCAACAATTGCAGGGAGGGACCCTTGGCTTTCTGTTTAGCACTGCTTGTAGGAGAGAGAGGGCTGCTTCGAAAAAATTCACAATACATGTATTCTGCAAATGCTTTACAATTTCCATTCATTTTGTTTTTCTCAGACAAAATCTTTAGACAGAGGAAGTGTGTGTTTCATAGGAACATATAGAAGATTAAAGAAATATTTCTTCACACAGTATGAAACTGGTATGCAATGATAAAAAGATATAGAAAATTAAAACTCATGAAACCGATGGGAAACAATATAATGCTCCCAGAATTCTCTAACAGCTCACATTAATGATAGAAACTTTTATCTATCAAAATTGACTTTTAAGGGGGGCAGAGTGATAGTACAGAATATAGGGTTCTTGCCTTGATTATGGTTAACCCAGGTTCAAATTCCTGGCATCCCATATGGTTTTCCAAGCCTGTCAGGAGTGATTTCTGAGTACAGAGACAGGAGTAATCCCTGAGCACATCGAGTGTGACCCCAAAATAAAAAACAAAAAGAATTGACATATTAGAAATATATGCACGTCTTACTCTCAAAAGAGAAATATGGTCTACATTTTTATATATTTGGGAAAAAATTATTAAAAAAGGAGCTCAAGGGACCTGAAGCAATAGCACAGCTGGCAGGGCATTTGATTTGTGTGCTGCTGACCTGGGTTCGATTCCTAGCATCCCATATGGTCCCTGAGCACTGCCAGTAGTATTTCCTAAGTGCATGAGCCAGGAGTAACCCCTGAGCATTGCCGGGTGTGACCCAGAAAATGACAAAAAAAAGGAGCTCAAAATTTTCTAATAACAATGTGTAGCTCTTTGTTAATTTAATCAAATGAGAACATAATAATACCTATCTTTCAAAGATCAGAAATGTTGTATATTTTATGGTATTTCAAAGTGTCAAAATCCCACAAAAATCTGATACCTCCATGACAGAGGAATCTGCGATCAAAGTACTCACATTTTGATGACACAATCTAATTTCATATCCCTTTGTAAAATGTAGCTCTTTAAAATTGAATTTATTTCCATGAAAATATGTACTTACTAACTTTACAACTTCTGCTATGAATTATTCATTCTGTGCCTTTGGCTATTTTCAACTCCTAAACACCAAATAACACAAATACTATCTCAGGTGACACCATAATCCCTTCCATGTCCTATAGATATAATAAAAGACATATATATATACATATGTATGTATATATACAAATATGCATATATATATTGCTTTGCTAGGAGCTGATAACTGGTTAGTAGAACTGTAGCGCTGTCCTCCCGTTGTTCATCTATTTGCTCGAGAGGGCCCAGTAACGTCTCCATTGTGAGACTTGTTGTTACTGGTTTTGGCATATCAAATACATAACGGGGAGCATTTGCTTTGCATGCTGCCAACCTGGGTTCAATTCTCAGCATCCTATATGACCCCGAGCACTGCCAGGAGTAATTCCTGAGTGTATGAGCCAGGAGTAACCCCTAAGGAACTCAAAATTTTCTAATAACAATGTGCCAGTCTTTACCGTGCGGGCAAGATAGTCTCAGTAGCTTGGCGGACTCTCCGAGAGGGGCAGAAGAACCAAACCCGGGTTGCTCTGGTTTGCTGTGCGCAAGGCAAATGCCTTACTTGATATATATATATATATATATATATATATGTATATATATATATATATATCACACACACACACATATATATATATTGAGAGAGAGAGAGAGAGTCTGGGGCCACACATGATGGGGTTCAGAGCTTTCTTCCTGGCTCACCACTCTGAAATCACTCCTGGCTGAGTTTAGAGAACAACATGATGCCCTGGATTGAATCTATTGGCTTCTTGCAAGGTAAGCACTATACCCTCTGTCCCATCTCTCCAGCCTCCAAGGCATTAGTATCTTTAATCATTTTTAGCTCATAGATTCTTTTTTCTTGATAATATAATGAAGTCGGGCTGGAGCAATAGCACAGAGGGTAGGGTGTTTGCCTTTCATGCAGCCAACCCGGATGACCTGGGTTCGATTCCTCCACCCCTCTCGAAGAGGCCAGCAAGCTACCAAGAGTATCCTGCCCACACGGCAAAGCCTGGCAAGCTACCTGTGATGTATTCGATATGCTAAACACAGTAACAACAAGTCTCACAATGGAGACATTACTGGGCCCGCTTGAGCAAATCAATGAACAATGGGAGGACAGTGCAGTTTAATAATGAACTCATAAAATTGAACACATACACATACACACACACAATTTTGTTTAATAATTGGACATGCCTAGCCATGAATTATGGAATAATTAAGAATCTAAGAAACTAAGAATCACTGCCATGATCTTGTAGCAAACATCATTTTTCCACCTACAAAAATACTTCTCATTCATGATTGTCTTTCTGCCATCTAATATCATCTAAGTGTTAGGCTATTAAAGTACTGCCTCTGTGACGACTTGAGAATATCTACTTGGCCTCTGAACTCAGAGCCTTAAGATTCTTGGAGAATCCAGATACGCTATTTTGTCTGCTGCTGTTTGACTATGATTGAGTGCCCCTGGGAAGGTCTGGATTTTTAACTATAAAAACCAATTTGGTAATTAGGGGGATGCACCTTTCGTTCCCACTCCCTAAACTGTGGGAAAGGAGACATGCTGAAGGTTGAGTGAGTCATCAATGGGCAATGATCTAATCAGACGTGCTCACTGTTAAGTTTGTATTAAATATTCCTAAAATATGGGATTTGCAGAGATTCTGGGTTGGAGTTCATGTGAATATTCGGGAGGGGTGGTGAAGAACTTGAGAGGAAATGGAAGCTTTGTGCCTCTGCACCCCATCTTCATGTTTTTCATGTGCAATTTCTATCAGCTATCAGTGAGTTATACCTGTTACAATTGCTGTATAACTTTATTTGGGGGAGACCACATTATACCACCATAAATATATATTTTAATTATCAGGAAAGGATAGAGGAAAGGTACAAAGAATGAATATGAATGCTTGGATGATAGACTAACTTGCCAATAGCAGAGGAGATCTGGTGAGTTCCTCTAAACCAGTATACTCTGGGGCTGTGTGACATTTTTTTTCATGATTATTCATATAAAGTCTTTGCTAGGCAAAACTTCTGGACTAGAGTTTTAACATTCAGAAGGCATCTCAGGAGCTAGAGTAATAGTGCAGTGGATAGGGTATTTTCCTTGTATACAGCCAAACCCCTAAGGTTCATTGAGTCTGTCAGGAGTGACCCCTGTGCACAGAGCTGGAATTAAGTCCTGAGTACTTCTGGGTATGCCCCCCCAACTAAAAACAGAAAGCATCTCAAATCATGCCCAATATTATAGTAACCATAATTCTGAGACATGTTGGAGAACCATTGTTTCATTCTAACTTAAGCAGTTTCTTTCTCACAGACAAGTTTTAGATGACTCTTGCCTTTGGCAAATTTGCTTATATTAATCATGTAAGTCACTCTCTATTGCTCTTTATCACCTTGGCAACAGAAGCATACCAGTCCATCTCAATAGCCCCTCCCAATGCATCACCTTCACAATATAGTGTTTGCATCTGTCAGAATCGTTACAATGCATGGTGTCTCACTGCATACAAAACTAAAACAACACCAGATTCTGCTTGCAAGATATCAGCAAAGAAGATAACTGTAAGCAATGTGAATAATAATATATATGATTATTAAGTCAACTGGTCATTTGATGAGTGATTTATCTGAGTTTTGGAATTGTTATAGCAATGATGGAAAACAAGGTTAGGGTTATGAAACCCTCAATTTGTAATTATGTACAATTGAGGTCTAGATAACTCACCACTTGCAATTAGCATCTAAAGTCAGGACAATATTGTGCGAGAGGTTTACCTCTGAGAGCTTCATGAAGTCAGATAGCTGGAGTCAAAGTTATGTTACATTTTAGGACACACAAATGGTGTCAGAAGATATGGACTACTGGCACACACTGAGACACACACTCACTTGGATCACAGTAGTATTCAGCAAGAGAAGAAAATTTTATTTACCATGCGATCCTCTAAATCCAAATCTATATTTATTTCCAAGATAAATATGAAGAACATAATTTATTTACTAGCTTTTTGAAAAAATCTTCAAATGTAATAACGTATTTTCTCAGAAGAGTGAATCCAAGTAGGAAAAACAAGCATGCCTTGTTAATGTAAAATCCAGAGTTTGAACATCCAACAAATGAGTGTAATCCACTGCCTTTCACCATGTCACTTTTTGCAACTGATGGTACAGAGTTGGATTCGC
This sequence comes from Sorex fumeus, assembly GCF_029834395.1. Classification (NCBI taxonomy): domain Eukaryota; kingdom Metazoa; phylum Chordata; class Mammalia; order Eulipotyphla; family Soricidae; genus Sorex; species Sorex fumeus. The sequence continues at coordinate 6,706,155 of NW_026606172.1, read as the reverse complement.
CTTTCTTAAACATTAATGGAAGAATTATCTATTTTTTGATTTATAACAATAATAATATCTGATAGATAATTATCTGGAACATATATAATTAGCTAGAATATATAATTATATACATATATATATAATTAGCTGGAATACTAGAGTTCAAAGGGAAAAGCAGACAAGCAGAAAAGGATACAATCCATTGATAGACTTGTTTAATAGATAATGAGTACCAATCTTTTGCTGAGCTCATTACAAAAAAAGTAAATAAGATTCAGTTTCTACTTGAAAAATACTAGCGAAGAAGACAAATGTAAACAAGAAATCCTAGATCATAGAACTAAATGCTCTTTTTGTGTTTTGTGAAATGGAAATCTTGGGCTGTAGCGATAACACAGAGGTAGAGCGTTTGCCTTGCGCACAGCCAGCCTGGCTGAGCCAGGTTCAATTCCTCCGCCCCTCTCGGAGAGCCTGGCAAGCTAACGAGAGTATTCAATATGCCAAACACAGTAACAAGAAGTCTCACAATGGAGATGTTACTGGGCCCGCTTGAGCAAATCGATGAACAATGGGAAGACAGTGACAGTGACAGTGACAGAAATGGAAATCTTATGGCAATTTAAAAATCAGAAACACTTATGAGGAAAATGACATCTAGATTTGTGATCATTAATATTAGTAGGAGGTTCTCTTGAGCAGAGAGAGATTCGAACATTTCTGGTAGCTGGAGCAGAATATTCAAGTGTAGAACTGAAAAACATAGAAAAGATCACAGAGATTTGGACAAATTGCTCTTCAGTGAAAGTCTACAGATTGGAAGAAGGTGATAGTATGATTTCAGAAAGGCAATAGCCAGATTATGAATTCATACATGCTTTTTGTTTGTTTGGGGACCACACTCCATGTTTACTGCTGTCTCTGCTTTCAAGGATCACACCTCACGGTCCTCGGGAATTTAGATTTAGTGCCAGGGATCAAACCCAGGTGAATAGTGTGCAAAGCAAATGCCCTATCTTACCTGAACTGTCTAGATCTTTCACATGTCTTTTAAAGGATTATGTGTTCTAGTTTGGTTTGTCATTGAAGTATTTCAGGTTTAAAGCCAGCAAGAAAAATTAATGCTTCTAACACATTTGCTGAAGGATTCAACGTCTCAATAATATTAATACTTGAGGCACCCAAAGCATTAATTCCTTTATATGTCAGCTCATTCATTGATAAAGATCATCTAAACTGAATCTATCTCCCATTCAAAGACAAAGAAATGTGGAATTCATCCTTCTTCCCTCCATCTCTCTTTTGCCTGCTATTTATGAAGAAAGTCTTACCTTAGCTCTATTAGTTTATTTTGATTGCTTGTACTGATTTAAGCCAATTTTGTCATTTCTTTGACAAAAATCAAAACTCAACTTAGATTTTTAATATTAATAATTCTTAATTATATTAGCACACAGCATATAATTATAATAATACATTAAGGCTTAAATATTTATTTCCGTATTAATTTGTTATATATTTATCCGATTTTCATTGACTCAACTGGTATTTTCAGAGTGCCAGGTCATTTATATGCAATGGGTAATGTTGATGTCCAGTAGTGAAAGGGAAAGAGAAAGAACTTTCTTGGGTGGAGAAATTTTATCCGGCTAAAAATAGTGACAAGATTTAGGCATAAGATCTTAATGCCAGCAAAAAAATAAATCTACAGAAGGTCTGTGGAAAATGTAGCCAAGTTTTCAACTCTTTTATAAGACTGGAGATAGCCATAGATCCCTTATCCATCTCAAAATTAGTAACTCAGAAGCAAGCTGATAACACCAGCTCCCCTTATCCTGAGGCTAAGGACATCCCCAAACCAAAGAATCCAAGTAAGCTATAGAAGAGTAGAAAACAGGCAAAGGCCCAAATCCAGGTAAAAGGATTGAGCATTACAGGGAGAGATCACTTGCAAGAAAACATGCAAGTAGTCAGGGAGGGGGAATCCTGGCAATAAATTTGGGGAAGGAATAAAATCAAGATGTAATCTGTTAAAGAGTTGGGTTTTTGCCCTGTACCAGCCCCAGGCTTAGAACTCTGGACTCAGCCCAAATTTAAGGCCAGCCTGAGATTCCAATTCAAAATAACATAGAACCCAGCCCAATCTCGATGGCAAGACCCTTCAGGAGACAATTAAATCAGATAAAAGGCCTGAAAAGATAAATGCAGATTATTAATGCTCTGCATCATTTGTCTTTGAAAGATCCCTAGTGAAAGACTCTCAACTACAAAGAAAGCCCTTAAGTCAGGGCAGTTCATTAGAAACTCCTATTAAATCAACCTTGAAAATGTAAACTGGGTATATACTCCAGTTTAGAACCTCTAGGATTCCAACTTGGAATGTGTAATTTTTTTTATTTTACTTTATGAGGTATCTCCCTCCCCATTCTCTCTCCTCTGTCATACTTCCTAAATAAAACTACTATATTTCATTATTTGAAAACTTTTCTGTAATAATAGATGAACAAACAAACCTGAGAGATCTGTTCGGAAATCAGTATTTACTTTTTCTGTGTTTTGTGAAATGGAAATCCCTCAATTTGCCTGAAGTCATGATACCCCTAAAAACTGGATGATAGACTAAGTACACTTCACTCTATGAGGCTCTCACCATGTTGAAATAAAGATAAAGTTAACCTTAGGTTCAGTTTAACATCTGTCTTATAGGAGTGATGGAAACCTAATATCCATGCTACACAGATGCTAATGTATGATTTTACCAGTTCTAACACCACTACCAGACATTTTCTTGAGGAGATCAGGTGACTCAGAGCAGAAGGGTAGGAGAATTCTGCTATTTTGATTACAATCTCCTTGGCTCCACATGCTTCTCATCTGACAACACAAAGCTAAACGCTTGAATCAAATATTCTGCCTGAATACTTATTACTGAAGGGGCCAAATAATAACACTTGAAGGATCAGAGAGATTATATAGGGTTTAAGGCATTTACCTTGTATATTCCCAACCCTGATTCAAATTCAATCATAATATATGGTTTCAGAGAACTACCAGGAATGAACACTGAGCACTGAGCCAAGAGTAAATCCTGAGCATAAGTGTGTGTAGCCCAATCCCCCTCCAAATTAAAATTTTTTTTAAAGTGCCCAAATTTACTTACTGTGATTTCCATAGCTACTCATCCCTAATCCTGTGGAGCATCACTTTCTCCTCCTTTTCTTTGAATAAACTCACTCAACTGAAGAGATTCTTGAATCCTTTCACATTTCTCCCCAAGACTCTGTTCCTGCCCCAACAATTGTACATAGTAAACTAAAGTTCCATGAAATAGCATGGAGTATGAATATTTTAAAATGTTAATATTTAAAAATATATTAAATATTTAAATATTTCAGAAGGTATACTTAATATTATTGAATTATCTATTTAAATGACCTGCATTTTTGAAAGATGGCACATTTATTCAAATTTTGCTCGAGCGGGCCCAGTAACGTCTCCATTGGAGACTTTGTTGTTACTGTGTTTGGCATATCGAATATGTCGCAGGGAGCTTGCCAGGCTCTGCCGAGTGGGCGAGATACTCTCGGTAGCTTGCCGGCTCTCCGAGAGGGGCGGAGGAATCGAACTCGGGTCAGCCATGTTGGCTGCGTGCAAAGCAAACGCCCTACCGCTGTGCTATCACTCCAGCCAAGTTAGTTTATTTAGTGCTTCCCATATACAGGAAGCAATCTGCTGCTTGTTTACAACAATGTAGAGCATAAGTATATTTCAGTTAACTACCAACATATCTTCACTTATGGTCTTTATAGCCCATGTCTTTGTATGCTAGGTCTCTATATGCTGAAGTAAGCAGTTGGTTATATCTATGGTTGTCAAATTTTACATCTGAGCACTAACACCTGTACATGTAATTATGCACAGATCAACAATTAATAATTGCTGGATCACACCAGTAGGTTTCAACCTTTTTATACTTTCAGACAAGAACTAATCTACAACACAGCAGTTGAAAACCAATGGATTATAAGATGTAGGCTTGTGTAAGTACACTTCACTCTATGAGGCTCTCACCATGTTGAAATTGCCTAATGATGCATTCCTTAGAACATATCCCTGTGGTGAGACAATATTTGACTATAGATGCAATATGCCCAATTCCATGACTTTCTTTTATTGAGGTTCAGATAGTGTTTCTATGAAGAACTAATTAACAACTATGTCTAAAATTGCAATAAACCAAATAAAATGAAGACTGATATCGATCACTTTATGACCTTAACAAAGTGTTTTGTGCTATATCACAAAATTTATTCTAGAATGTGTATCAATACTTTAGGTTGACTGTACTTTAGGCAAACACATCCTCTCCTTACGCTACTCAGTAACAACTCTACTTAGGAGTTTACTTCCAAGCACTGCTGGGTATGGATCAAAAATAAATGAAACAAATAACAAAAGAAAACAGGCAGAAATGTGTTTTCTCACAATTCTGGAGCCTAGAAGTCTGAGATCAAACTGTCTGAATATTGAAGAAATTATTGCTGGGAAGTTAGAAGGTAAGTAGTTCAGTTACTGAAATCTGAGATAAAATACAAAAAAAAAAAAATTAGGTAAATGATGGAGAATAATCTTGAAAATGCCAGGAGAGAGATGCCAGCAGTTATTTACATTGCTTTCCAGTCTGGTTCTATAAAGGTTAAGATGATGAAGACAGATTATTTTTAGGTGGAATGGGGGCAGAGTGCCAGTTTCCTAAGTGGTGCTTTGGAGGCCCAAGGACCCTTCAGGCAAGTCTCTGCCAACCAGGCCTCAGTTCAATGAGAGGGTGTTGTCTACAGTCTGGGCAGTGCTGTGGATCATTCAGGACTGTGATTCTGTAGGGCCTCAGGGAACAAACCCATTTGTGCTCAGGGATCTGTGGGGTTGTAACTGATGATGCTCTCGGCTTCATGTGGTGCCAAAAGTCAAACAGGTTAGTCCACAAATTAGAACTATGTCTTAGCAAGACAGAAATTCCTTGAATTGTGGCATCACATAAAAGAGATACAAGTGGAATCAATGTAGAGATTGATAGTTAGGTGCTGGGATGTTGTTTCTGTGGAGACCCTGAAAAAATCTGATCTTTCGACTTCTGTCTGAAAAACTGGGAGAATAGGAAATATGCACTTTCATTCTCAGCACACTGACCCCTTTCTAACCCAAGCTAATGGCTGATTCTTTATCTATTTTTTCTCTATGTTTTGAAAAAAAAATTTTTTTACTTGCATGTATAGAACACCACTAGGAGTAATTTCTGAGTGCAGAGCTAGGAGTTATTGCAAAGTGTAACCCCAAAACCAAAAACTCAGTCCGAAACCAAAATAAAACAAGGTAACAGCTGGGAGATGGGAGAATCCTTTAGGCAATTCTTAGAAGTAGCCTAAATTCAGCCAGAAGCAGGTCTTTACAATGCAAATTAAAACTCTGAGCCTGGTAACTATAGCCTAAAGCTGAAACTATTCAAATTGGCCTCCTCAAGGGAAATCCTATCCTGCCTTGCAGGTCCTTTGAAACCCCACTGGAAGGTTCTAGCTTTTTTTCAGTGCTGCCTGTCTCCTCACCCTCCTGCTGCCTTATACTTTTGAACCTGCTTCTCGGTCTTGACCCTAGAACACTTGCGTTGTTTCTTTCTTTTTCTTTTTTCTTTTTTCTTTTTGGGTCACACCTGGCTCTGGGGTTACTCCTGGCTCTGCACTCAGGAATTGCTCCTGGCATTGCTTGGAGGACCGTATGGGATGTCTGGATCGAACCTTCAAACATGTGAGGGCTGTGTTCAAGGCAAATGCCTTCCCAGTATTATCACTCAGTATTATCACTCCTGCCCCAAATCTGTGGGTTTAATAAACACTATTTTTCTGAGACTCTTTGTCTTAGTCAAGCTTGATCAGTCTTCCTATAAAAGAATATAAAACATGGGTTCAATATAGAATTACAACACTCCTTTTTTGCAAATCTCTCCATAAAATGAAGTAAAGAAATTCTGGACTCTATCAAAAACTTATTATAAATTTTCAAACCCTTGCACGCCTCTTGGGTTCTTGATTTAGGCAAGTACATTAGGGAAGGGCCCCCTACATCATGGCAATGAAATTTCTGAGAAAAAAATAAAGCCACGAGTCCAAAGTGTGACCCATGTTGTGAATACAGAAAGCAAGATCTGATAAGACCTTCTCCAGCAGCTGACCCTGAGGAAGCAGGACTACTACCTCCAGAAAGGGTCTGAAGAAAATTACTGGACAACCCTCAATTCTTTCCTTTGATCTGATTAACCTTTAGCCAGCCCAGACCAGAGAAGGCTGGACCCATCCTCCAAGAGAAGATCCAGCAGGAACAGAGGTCAAGAAAAGGAGTTTCAAAGAAGACCATTCCAAACTCTACCTCCTTGGAAAAAACCTTAGCAATGGACTCTTATCTTGCCACAAAGCCCTACATGGGGCAGCTTGGGAAAATCCTTAAAAGCCACCTTGAACACAGGAAGGGCACACATATGCTGTTTGAGCCCATGTGTTGTTTGTGGCTGAACACACGCATCTGATGCTGGGGTGCATTTAGGAGCTCTTTCCACCCTTGGACAAGTCCCTGTTCTCTCTTGAGCTCATTACACTCTCTCTCTCTCTCTCTCTCTCTCTCTCTCTCTCTCTCTCTCTCTCTCTCTCTCTCCCTCTCTCTCTTTCCCTCCCTCTCTCCCTCTCTCTCTCTTTCCCTCTCTCTCTCTCTTTCTCTCTCTCTCTAACTTTCCTGATCTCTTCCCCTTCCAAAACCCTCCAAATAAATCTTTTACTTCACTACTCCTCTACTCCTGGAATTCTTTTCTGTGAGGCAAGACAGGAACTCAGTAACCCAGGGTAAGGCCTGGGACTGACTTTCCTTTCCTGCAAAGAAAAGGAAATAAGAAACCAGAAGTTTCCATCTTTATGTCACAAGTCATAAAAATCTAACAATAATTATATAACAAATACATACTTCAAAGTATAATCACACTTTTTTTTTCTGGAAAGAGAAGGTAGTGAATACATCCAACTTTTTATACAGACTGTCTTCGTACAAACTGGCACATGATTGCAAAGAGCAATTCATCACACCAACCTGAGTTTGTGGCTCCCAGAGAAATCTGGTGGTGGGGAATCAAACTCCTGTACCTAGAAGACCAAGTACACTTCAGGCGGTGTGACTTGACGGCCAACTGGTGAGGCTGGAGAGGCTCTCGCCTGTGCCAAGCTGGGCTCATTGGAGACTTTATCAGTCCTAGTCTTTCCAGCTGGGTCTTGGGGTGGCAGAGGCAGATTGAAGAAAGTGACATCTCCTCCTCTCCACCTTACACAAGTCACCCATGGGGGCCCACTGACTTCAGTCTGACCCTCACGTTCTCATTTCTAAAATATAACTTATAAGAGCTAAAAAAGTGAGTGGTTGAATATATATGTATCCACACACATACAGACACAAATACATATAGAAAGATGTATTTGTTATATAATTATTGTTAGATTGTTATGACTTGTGACATAAAGATGGAAAACTCTGGTTTCTTATTCCCCCTTTCTTTTTGTCATGACACATTTATCCATCTCTTTATATTTCTCTCTTTCTATCATTGTGTTTCAAGTGTTTCTCTGAATCAAAATGAAAGATAACCAAGAAAGAATTATTTTGGTAAGTTAGGTTGTAAGTGTTACTATTGACATAGAGTTTATGTTATAGTTGTTTAAATAGTTTGATTTTCTTGTCATTCTTCTTAGAATGTATGGTCCAGCACTCAGCTGGACATACTAATGGCTGCCATCTTGGAGAATTCCTATAAGCCTTCAGAACTGGTATGAATTTCTACCATGCAAATGATTAATCTAAACCCCTGTGCTTAAAGAAATTAAACTCATTTGCAATGTTTTTCTCCTGCACATGATTCATGTGCAGAAAAGTCAACTGACTGGGACATTATTCCAGTCTTAAGAATAAGCTTAATTTTTGTTTCAACAAGCTAAATTACATTTATTTTTATTACTAATATATTTAACTATACCATCTTCTTTTTAATTTCTTCTGGTATTTAGATATTAATATATCTATGTGCACTGTAGCACTGTCCTCCCATTGTTCATCAATTTGCTCAAGCGAGCACCAGTAATGTCTCCACTGTGACACTTGTTACTGTCTTTGGCATATCGAATACGCTGCAGGGAGCTTGCTAGGCTCTGCCATGTGGGTGGGATACTCTTGGTAGCTTCCCAGGCTCTCAAAGAGGGACAGAGGAATCGAACCTGGGTCAGCCACGTGCAAGCCAAATGCCCTACCCATTATGCTATCGCTATCACTAGAAAATAGTATATAATTTTAAAATTCTTACTGTAAGGTCCCTAGGGACCCTGAGGGAGATTCCAGAGTTAAAACTCTACAAATTAGTAACTCTCCCTTTCCTGCCCCCTCCCTAGCAGAGCTTTAGAGTGAAACCATTCCTTATTGGAATACAAATTCTGAAACCATTTGTTGACTCTTCCCTGTTGGGATGTAAATTTGGGAACCATTTGTTGGGCTTTCCTTATCTGTTATCTCTGTTAGGAACTTTTCCCTTATCAGCTTCCACCAAATCAAAGAGAGCCAGGTAATAACCAAATGTTCCAGTTACCAGAGGCCCACTAGCCACAATACCTATGTATGTAAATGCTGATCTTTGACTCTATAGGCTAAGGAGTGATGTACTTTTAAATGGATTGGTTAAGAAAGTATAGGTAAAGGCCCTCCCGTTGATCGTCGATTTGCTCGAGCGGGCCCAGTAACGTCTCCATTGGAGACTTTGTTGTTACTGTGTCTGGCATATCAAATACTCTCGGTAGCTTGCCGGGCTCTCCGAGAGGGGTGGATATGTTGTTACAAATCTATTGGCTATGAAATGCGCAGGCTTTTCTGTAACGACCAGTGAAGGCCTATATAAGATCCCCTTTGAAGAAGTTCGGGGTCTTGCCTCACCTATCTGATCTGAGTATCTGTGTAGGCAGCTTGACCCAGGCTAGCCAGTCTTACAATAAACCTTACTTGCTGTTTGCAGTCTCTGGAGTCTCTCTGTCGTTAAAGGGAGATCACGATCCGCGTCCTAACACTTACCTCTTTACCAATTGCATATGTAGAGTATAATCACATTTTTTTTCTGGAAAGAGAATGTAGTGAATACATTCAACTTTTTATACAGACTGTCTTCATACAAACTGGCACATAATTTGTATATATTAGGTACAAAAACAGTATGAGTAAGAAAATGATGGATGTGGCTGGATTAGACTAATAGGGACTGTATGGCTTGAGTATTGTAGTTCATGTCAGCTTTATTTCCTTGATTTCTGCTGCTTCACTTTTCAGTTTTATGTTGATTTATTTTTGTCACATTGAAAAGGCAAAAAACCATCATTCAAGGATTTAAAGCCTAAAGATAAGAATAGTCTATTCTCTCCTCCTAAATCTATGCATTTACTTGTTTGGGTTTATAGATAAACTGGAGTTTATGTATAAACAGGAGATAGCCCCCAGGCACTTACACACTTCCTCTTCCAGACACCCATTGGCCTGCAGTCTCAGTCTTGCTCTGGGCTCTTTTAGCCTCCTGAGCCTCAGGGTCAGGTGCCCAGCTGCTCTTTGTCCACTTCACTCCCCTTGGTTCTCTGGTCACCTTTGAGAAATGCCTCTTTTGAACCATTTCTGGAGCACAGGCAGGGGTCATAGAGAGGCTGCCATCACTTCTGACAGGGTCAAAGAGGAAGTTGCTTTACCTATGGTCACCTTTCCTAGTTTGGTGTGAAGGGGGTTGGGTGGATGGTTGGTCACACACAGATATGCTCAGGGGTGTTTACTCCTGGCTCTGTATGAAGGAGTCACCCATGTTGATGGTTGCAGGACCATATTCGATACCTGGGGTAGAGCAGAGGTCAGGGGCAAGTGCCCTATCAGCCGTACTGTTCCTTCATTGCCCCCTTCTTCCCCCCATCCCTCCATCAGGTTTGTATCATATGTATAATCCTGCCTAGCCCTAGCCATTTCCATTATTTATTTTACTGGTTACACCTCCTGTTTGGGAGATATAAGTGGCCTATTACATTTTCTAGGTTTCCTCTACTTCCACAATAACCCTATTTCCCTACTATTATCTAAACAATGTAGCACTGTAGTACTGTCCTCCCATTGTTCATCAATTTGCTTGAGCAGGCACCAGTAATGTCTCCACTGTGACACTTGTTGTTACTGTTTTTGGCATATCGAATACGCACGGAGAGCTTGTCAGGCTCTGCCGGGCAGGCGGGATACTCTTGGTAACTTGCTAGGCTCTCTGAGAGGGATGGAGGAATCGAACCCAAGTCCGCTGCATGCAAGGCAAATGACCTACCCTCTGTGCTATAGTTAAATTTATTAAATACTCATTAGTCAGATGCTGAAGTTTTATCACAGTGAGATCTTTGCTGGATTATATTTATCTTGTGGTAGAATCCTCTATATAGTCTTAGTACCTCTTGAACATTCTTACAAGTATCTTTTTATATTCATTTAACAATATTTATATCATAGACAAGTTTTGAAATTTTGTTTGTTTGTTTGGGGGCCATAACTGGTGGTGTTCAGGGCTTAATTCTGAATCTGAGCTCAAAGATCATTTCTGGTTCTGTGCTCAGGGATTTCTTCTGATGATGATATTCAGGGCATCACAAGGATTGTGGGGATCAAACAAGTGTCAGCTGTAAGCAGGGCAAGTACCTTACCTACTGTACTATCTTTCTAGCTTTTATGTTTTTGATTTTTAAATTTACTTTTTCAGGTCTTATGACACTGTTAGGGCGCAGATCGTGATCTCCCTTTAACGACAAAGAGACTCCAGAGACTGCAAACAGCAAGCAAGGTTTATTGTAAGACTGGCTAGCCAGGGTCAAGCCGCCTACACAGACATGCAGGTCAGTTAGGTGAGGCAAGACCCCGAACCTCTTCAAAGGGGATCTTATATAGGCCTTCACTGGCCGTTACAGCAAAGCCCGCGCATTTCATAGCCAATAGATTTGTAACAACATATGCTTTCCTAACCAATCCAATTAAGGGTACATCACTCCTTAGCCTATAGATTCAAAGATCAGCATTTACGTACATAGGCATTGTGACTAGTGGGCATCAGGTAACTGGGACATTTGGTTATCACCTGGCTTCCTTTGATTCTCAGCCCTGCATTCCGGAGGTGGATAAGGGAAGAGTTCCTAAGGGAGGTAACAGATAAGGAGGGCCCAACAAATGGTTCCCGACTTTAAGTTCCAACAGGGAAGTTTCATTCTAAAGCTTTGCTAGGGAGGGGGCAGGAAAAGGAGAGTTACTAATTTATAGAGTTTTAACTCTGGAATCTCCCTCAGGGTCCCTAGGGACCTAACAGAAACATTTTCCTACTTTTGTTTGCTTATCCATTGTTATTGAGTCATTGAAGATGCTTCTAGAATCAGTATTATATAGAGTATTGATTATTTTCCTCTATGTAACATGCATTTGGATTTAATAATTAGGTCTTTGATAAGCTTTTGTGTTTGGTTTACATATACATACATATATATATACATATATACATATAAAACATGTGCCAAACTAGATGAAACATGTGTTCTTTATGACTTATTTATTAGGGAAATAAAATCAAAATAATGAACCATCATTTCCCACTAGTGAAAGAGAAAATATATATATTTTCGTATATAAAGGAAGAGAAATAACCATTGCTGGTGGGGATGGGGGAAAATCGAATTCTGTTTCCTCATTTGTAAAAATAAGAAAACTACAGTGCCTTGCATAAAGTATTTTTAGAGGATTTCATTGATATGTTGCATATTGTTTTGGTTGTGCAGCAATGCTATGTTAATAACTGGCACATAATACAGTATAAATATCACATATTAGTGATGATTTATATGGATGTACATACATATATGTATATCAGGGCAAAGCATTTTCATGCTGTTTGAACTTTTAAAAATTGAGATGATTGTCATACTCTTCTCTTTGTTTTAACTTTTTCAGTAGGAACACTCACATGCAAATCTAGAAGTGTTGTCTGCCACCTTCCAGATTTCAGTTTACTGTAATTGTTTTTATTTTGTGACTTTCAGAAAAAACTGCCTTGAAAATTTGCTGATTCACACTTTGAAACAGATTTGTCATTTTTGAAACTCAACTTCCTTGCCTACCCTTTCCCCTTTCTAACTGGTACCATCTGCACTGTATCTAACAGAAATTAATTCACATTTCTACTAGACATGTGTTATTATTTCCTAGTTAATAAATCTGATATGGGTGCCTCTTTTCCAGAATTGGTTCAGGAAAAACTTATTTTCAATTTTATACCTTACTCAACATTAATCCAAGAAAAATTCACAATTTATGTTTACAGATATTGGTTTTGTCAAGTTATTTATTTACCTCTCCCTAACCCTCCACACCCAACAAAAGCAATTCATTTAGCATAAATTCTTCAGATGCTCTTGACTAGTTTCAGGTATTTAAACATAAATAGATTAAAAATATGCAAAAACATTCTTGAGCTTGGTTACCTTTGAATTCATGTATATGTTCTCCATTTATCTGAGCACTAAATTGAGAGTAATTTTTAATTTTTTAATTTCCAGACTAGAAAAGAATATTTTCTTATTAGAGATATACCTAGAATAACCAGAAAATGAGGGAACAATGCAATATGAAATAGAATGCTTCTTAAAAAATTTCCAACTAATAACTATTGCTCTGAATTCATATGACAAGTGAGAGATAATGATATTAAAATTATTCAAATATCACTATTATTATGAAGGTAATATGAATTCCACTTAAGAATATTTATATATAATATAATATCTTAGAAACTAGAGATGTTATATATTATAGGGAAAAAAGGTAATCTCCATGTTTTTATGAAAATATGTATATTATATTTAAATTGGTTTTATGTCTAAAGTGTTTGTCAAAGTCTTGCTGTGGAATCAGTGTTTGTCAAAGATAATCTTCCACTGTGATTCATTTATATCGGTATGAAACAAGAAGAGCCTGATATCTACCAGAATAAGATTATAAATCAATGATTTTAGTTAATTTTTTTTAACAATCTGTGATTGAGATTCACATTCATTGAATATAGATTTCATACTGGAAAAAGCAGAATTTCTTAGGCCTTGAGCTACTGCTTTTTATTTTATTTTTAATTTTTTAAATTTTATAAAGTAGTTCACAATATTTGATTACTGTAAAAAAACTTTGAGGGCGGCCAGGGGGTGCCCGACGGCTCTCCCCCTAGCCGCCCACATTCGGGGAGGGCCAGGTACGCTCCTGCAGCCAGGGCGGCCAGGGCCCTGGGGCAGGCAGCAGAGGAAGCGAGGGCCAAGCTAGTTGATTGATCAGATTCATCAGATGCCGTTTACTCCATTCTCCTCATGCACCTGCCCCAGTCTCTCTGAGCCTCCCATTCTGGTCTCACACTGCCCCTCATTCCCGTCTCCTCCTGTCTCTCCCGCTTATCTCTCAGAGCTCCATCTTGCAGCCTGGGCTCTCTCTCCACGTGCCTACTCCTGTATTCTTCTTCTACATTCTTCTCTCTCTGTCCCCCTTGCTAGCCTCTCCATGGTCCATCTTGCCGCCCTGTGGTCTGTCCTCTCTCCAGCTCTCTTCTTTCCAACTCCCTCATCTCTCCAAGCTAACACTGCCCCCAGTCAGGTAGCCAAATCAACATATGAAATCTCTTCCTGAGGGCCCGCATAATAGGTCTTCTAAAGCCCTTCCTGACTGCCCAAGGGCAAAATACCCCTTAAGGTGTTTTTCTCTTTTCCTCAGTCCAATAACTGTCAACATATCATACTAGCTATTTTGTATGGACACAATAAGTGATAACATTGAGACTTGTAGGGCAGGTCTCCTGGGAACATCTTGCCACAGACTCAGACTACAGTGCTCAGGCCAGATTAATCATTCCTAACCCTAGCAGGGTCCAAATCTAGTTATTACTTTTGGATCATGACTGCATTTGTCTATGACCAAGCTCTTAACTTACAGTTAAGCATTATGGAGCTTTGGCCAGGCCCATCTCAATGCCAGGGTAGCACATAGATTACCACTTGCCCTGGTTCCATTCAGTCCCTCATTGGGACCCTGCTTTGGGGGGCACTAGGAATTAAAGGTAACTGAGGCTTAGGTGAAAGAAAAGATGCCCAGGAGGAAAATATCACTGAGAGTCACATTACAAAAGCGTGTCTTCTTGTGTCCATACAAAATGAACAGTGCTCTGTATAGACTATGCAAAGGACTTAGGGAGAAGAGAAAAACAATATTTACAAGTCAAGAAAGCACAAAGAAAGTTACAAATAAACACAGAGGAATGGGAGCACTGTGATGGGAGCAACCTAATATATGCAGGAACAACAAAACAGTGTTATCCTACAGATTACATTTAATATTCAAACACCAATCCCACCACCATTACACTTTCCCACCACCATATTTTGGGAATTTCCATCCTGAACCCCAACCCCTGCCCTAAAGCAAAACCGAAATAGTATATTTTGTATTGTTTGTTATGAAAAACCACTGAAAATGCTACAAAATTTTACCTGAGAAGAGTGTGGCGATTATTGTAATTCACTGAGGGGCCATTAAGTCCTTCTATAAGAGATCACAAACAAGTTGTTAAAGATTGAAACTTGTGTACATATATATGCATGTGTGTGTGTGTGTGTGTATCTGTGAAAAAAATATTTCCCTCTAAGATTGGTTACTTCCTACTTTAAACCTCATCAAATGTGGTGTGGTACTCTTGGAGTATGGGTAGGGTATGTGGTATGAAGTGTCGAAGACATCGGGTCCAGAAATAGGTTCATTTGTGGGTGAGGCTCAGCTGGAGCATGTAAGCAGTGGCCACAAGCATGGCGGTGGTTGAGTTCTGGGGGTTTTCAGCTGTCAGGGCTGGGTCTCTTGAGACGGGGAGAGGGCTCACCTGACCCCCTTTGGGGCAACCCGAAAGAGACAACTTGGCATGGGGTCAGGTGGCATGGTTATGGCAAGTGTCATGTTATGCTCCCTTCCAGGAGAGAAGGCCATTCAACTGAGCCACTGCGTTTGTGATGCAACCACAATCCCATCTGGATCTCCAATTTCTTGCTTGCAGATTTTGGAACTTTACTAGTCTCCAAGCCTAATACGATCCAATTTCTTGAAATATATCTGCACACAAACCCATGCATACAGACACACATATATCACTGATTTTGCTTCTTTGGAGAATTTGAAATAATAAGCTCCATTTTAACCCAGGCTTTATCTTGTGTTTCTATTCTATTGCTCTAATATTTCCTAGGGTTAGTTCCATTAACGGAGTGGATGAAAATAAAATGGTTTCATAGTCAATTCAGATAAAACTATTTTCCTTGTCAGGTGTGAGACTATAGAGAAATGTGAGAAAAATGATGAGTGTGCCAGTTATCGAGTATATTCATCCAACTGTTTTCCCTCTGTAAAATGCTTTAAGATCCTATGCCATTCTCAACTCCATTGGTATCTTGTAATTTGTCTTTTCATCTATACCTGTCCAGGAAATGATGACCTTTTATCTTTAACTTTAAAAGACTTATTTCTGACTTAGCTTCCCTGGGGTAAAAATTACACAGAATCTGATAAACTGTCACTGATTCAAGGAACTCTGATGAAAAAGCTGTACACTTCTTAGTCATATAC
This sequence comes from Sorex fumeus, assembly GCF_029834395.1. Classification (NCBI taxonomy): domain Eukaryota; kingdom Metazoa; phylum Chordata; class Mammalia; order Eulipotyphla; family Soricidae; genus Sorex; species Sorex fumeus. Next base: position 6,690,417 of record NW_026606172.1, on the reverse strand, counting down.
TTTTATTATTATGTTTGTCTTTGTGGTTCAAACAATGCCAAATGCAAAGTTTACAGCAGTGGCTGATGGGGGGATTCTTTGCCAGCAGCAAAATAATCCAAGCAAGTTATAAAATCTGCATGGTCAAATCAAATTCAGAAATTTTTGACTTACTCCTAGAGGCAATGATTAACTTCAGTAACAAGAATGTGCTTCTAATTTAGTCTGTCAACCTCAGTCTCTAATTCCATTGAAATGTTTAAAATGTTATGAGTCAAACTTCTATGTGAATTCTTAATAAGCTAGAAATAGTAGAAGTTAACTGGATAAGTTAAGAAATAAAGGGGTTACAGTTATGTCTAATAATGTATTGTCTAGACTTAACTTTAAAATAAAATTTTTATACAAATCTTCTTGCAAGTTAATTATCTATAGGAAGGTATTTGACATGCATCTTTCTTTAAATGATATATGATGTTTTTGGACATTATCTTTACTTAGAATTTAGAATCTGACAAAAACAAAAGGAGAACATCATACACAAATAAAATTAAGAGAAAAGAGAAAGAAGACAGAAATTTGCATTAAGGTATACTTGATTTACATTTTATTCCTGCAGAAATATTTATTAGTTATGTGTGGATTTCTTGATGAAGGAAAGAGCATTGTGACCTTAGTTACCCAAAGTAAGAGCTTTATCTAAACAATGTCAATATCTCTAGCACCTCCAGAATTCTTATTGTCTTTCTGTACATAAAATTGAATTAATATAGCAATAACAGTCATAGAATTTTTTGCTTAGGCCCATTAGTTTAAAGTAAATACATGAAAAACTTATTCTTGATATTAAATGTAAAGATAGTCTATACAATATAAAAATATCAATTTTATGTTAATCGGTTGTTTAATTTCTAAACAGATTTAGGATTTAACTATAATACCGTTATAAATGCTAAAATCCTATATTTTAGAAGTAGTAACTACTTTTAAATATTAAGTGAATAGTTTAAAGATTTGTATTATTAAATTACAGTTATCTATATTTCTTATCATCATTGAATTTAGATTAGAATATTCAGAAGTGTGATTAGCTAACATGACAGAGATAGTAGAATATAGCTAGGAAAGTAATATTTTATTAAAAATAATTAGATATACTAAACAGTTACTATAATCATTTATATATTAATTCTGAAATTTTAGTGTATGTGTTCTGGCAGAAATATAAAAAATATACTGTTGCTTCAGAAAAACATTATTTTACTAATCAACAGAAGATAGTTGTGTGTTTACATTTTATCAGAATGAGTATTTTCTATTTCAAAATTTTGCATTGTTTTAAGCATGAGAACAAACTGATTTTGTCAAAGCTTTTAAAAGTCTACTGAGATTAGTATGCGGGTTTTTCTATTCACTTTATTAATGTTTCATACACAATGATTAATTTAGTATATACTCAACAACACTTCCATTCACAAGATAAATCCCATTTGGTTATGATTTATTACTCATTTAAAGTGCTACTAACTTTGGTTTGAAAGTATTATGTGGTGGTGGTTTTTGCTTTTTGTCTATATTTGTTCAATTTATTAATCTGTAGTTCCTTTTGTATGATGTTAAATACGGTCTGTATGGGATGAATACAAAGGTCTCCCTTTCTTTGATTTTAGAAGTTTATAACATATTTTTGTTAACTCTTTTTTAAACATTTGATAGAATTCAACAATAAGTTGATATGGGTCAGAGTTATTTTACAGAAGTTTGTTAATTTAGTAATCCAAGCATTTTCATTACTATAAGTCTGTTTATATTTTCATTTTCTTTTTGTTGCAGTTGTCATAATGTGTGAATTTTAGTTATTTAATTTGTTTGGTATAGTATTGTTCATAGTCACTATACTTTTTATTTCTGTAGCAATAATTGTGAATGTTTTCTTTCATTTACATTGAAATGTGAGCCTTTCTTTTGTGGTCAATGTAGCTAAACATTTGCCAACTGTGTTCAGAGAATAAACATGTTGATTCATTGATGTTTCTGTACTGCTTTTCTCTGCTTTTTAATTTTTTGTTGCTGTTTTGTTTGTTTGTATTGGTATAGTTCTACAATTCTACAATTACTGCTTCAGAAATAAAAAAGTATAGTGACTATGAACAATACTATACACATCCAGCAATGCTCGGGCATTACTCCTGACTCTACTCAGAAATCACTTCTGGTAGGGCTCTAGCAACTATGTGGGATATTGAGGATTGAGACGAGATCTGCCTCTTGCGCTTCTTAACTGCTGTAGTCTTGTCACTTATAGCCCCATTATTTCATTTTTTTTTCAATGGGAAGAGATTCTAGTTTTTCATTCTAGATTTCAATATTATTTCCCTTTGACTTAAATTGGGTTTAGTTTGTGTAATATTTCTGATTCTCTTTATAACGGTACTTTTGTTTAAAAAGTGGTTTTTAGAGCAATATTTTTATTTGTTTGCTGGTTTACAAAATAATGAGGGGAAGTTACAGAAATTTCCAGTCAAGATTATTACCCAAATTGTTATACAGTTCTAATGAGGCTTGTCACAGAGAATGAGATAAAGAAATACACAAGGAGACAAATGCACTAGGACCATCCAAGCTTTAGGATTACCTGGGAAACAGGCAAGAGTTCACAGATGGGCCATTATTCATTATAATAATGCTCTCCCAACCTGATTCCTAAAACATGAGATCTTGTCTATGTTGACAGACATTGAGGACAACTAGTAAGCATATCACAATTCAACAGGCACATTAGAGCTTCGGCTGGAATATTTCACATAGTCAATCAGCAGGCAAACTTAATGTTTAGGGTTCAATTATGACAATTACCCACTCCATTATTGCCTACATTGTGCTCTGTCTATAAAATCTAATAATCAACAATAATTATTATGTTACTTTCTTTCACTAAGAATAAGCTTACACTGAAAATAATTATCACCTGAATTCCATTTGCTATATTTAATAAAGTATACCAAGTATCCTGCCGACATGGTAGAGCCTGGAAAGCTACCCGTGACATACTTGATATTTCTAAAACAGTAGCAATGATTGTTCTCATTCCCCTGACCCTGAAAGAGGTCCCAATATGCCATCAGGCTAAACTGGCATGTGACAGGGACAAACAGAGACATTACTGGCACCCACTCGAGAAATCAATGAACAAAGGGATGATAGTGATAGTGATCCCTAAACAAAATATAAAAAAATATTTTTGTCATCTAAAATATCCTCTCTGATCTGCCCAATTTTCTCCACCAGATTTCCATACCTCTTACAACCACTGAACTTTTTTATGGTCTCGCAAGTTTTGCTTTTTCATATGTAATAAAGATAGAAACATGAAGTATGTAGTATCTTTTTAGCAGTTTTTACCCACCCACATTAAAGCATTCTTGTTTCTCTTTTAAAGTTCATTAATTTCTTGGCTAAATAATATAGATAATATAATATAGATATTTATCTACTGCTAAAATATAAAGAATAAAGAAATCTGAGTTAAGATTTACCTTTGGTTTCAAGTAGGAGATATTGTCTAGAAAAAAACACCGATAAATGCTTGGGAGTGACGTTAATACATATCTTGGCAGAGATTAGATGTCACAAATTTAGGCTATGTTATAAGTCAGTGAATGTATAAATACCTAAAAATGTGCATTATATTGGATACAAATTTTTATTAAATTAAAATATAGATACTATAAAATCTAGTAGTGTGAATTTTCTACAATTTAATAGGGGAAGTTATTGAAATTTTGAATTTAATTTACTTGAAATTTATCAAATAATATTATTTGTGGATAGATGAAGTGATAGATATATGCAAAATTTATTTAGTGAAAGTTGATGATTTGATGAGTTATAGGTATCACTGTATCACTGTTTTCCCATGTTCATCAATTTCCTCGAGAGGGTACCAGTAACGTCTCCATTCATCCTAGCCCTGACATTTTAACGCGTGCCATATTGGAGACTCTTTCAGGGTCAGGAGAATGAGACCATGATTGTTCCTGGGTTTGGGCCAATCGAATACACCACAGGGAGCTTGCCAGACTCTGCCGTGCAGGCAGGATACTCTCAGTAGCCTGCCAGGTTCTCTGAGAGCGAGAACTAGACAATAAGAAGTCGCACAGTCACCTGGGAGCTTGATTTTATAGTCTCTGGGTCTTGGCCGTTAATGGATTACAAGGTGCTGGGGCAGTTGGTGGGTGTAACTGCCTAGCTCCCGGGAGATGGGGGATCTGGGTGGAGGAGGTCCAGTCCTGATCCAAGCAGCCATGGAGATCTCAGCCCTGAGTCTCACACACCTGGATTCTTCTGCCAGTTCCTTCATGCGTAAGGGTCCTCCGAGCATGTGGAGAGTGGTCTTAAGCATGACTGTGGCTAGGTACCAGAGGTCTTCAGCTGCCAGGGCTCTGCTAGGGGAAAGGAGGGAAATTAAACCAACCTCCCTCCAAGGGACCCCGGTGAGGACAGCCAGGCGCAAGATGAGTTATAGGTATTCACTGTAAAATTTCTTAAATTTGCATTGTATTTGAAAAACACTGAAATAAAATTGTAACATAAAAATCAAAAGTGAAAGACAGATACTAGACTTCAAATCATGATCATGATCACAATCATCCTGTTGTTCATTGATTGCCTCAAGCAGGCACCAGTAACATCTCCTTTGTCCTGGCCCTGAAACTCTAAAAAGTGCCACGTTCAAGGCTTTTTCAGGGTAAGGAGAATGAGACACATCATTGTTACTGGTATTTGGCAAACTGGATATGCCACGGGGAATTTGCCAGACTCTGCCATGTAGGCAAGTTACATTCGGTGGCCTGCCAGGTTGTCAAAGCAAGAATGAGATAATAAGGCATTCGTGGTCGCGCGCTTCCGGGAGCTGGGTTTTATAGTCTCTGAGTCTTGGCCGTTGATGGGATTACACGGCACTGGGGGGCAGTTGGTGGGTGTGATCCTTGCCTACTGGAAGATGGAGGATCTGGGTGGAGAATGCTCAGCCCCGATCCAAGCAGGCTTGGAGATCTCAGCCCTGGGACTCGCATGCCTTTGTTCCTCTGCCAGTACCTCCATGCATGTGGAGAATGGTCTCAGCATAGTTGTGGCTGGTTCTGGAGGTCTTCGGCTGCCGGACCCTGGTGAGGACAGTCAGGCACGGTGTAGGAGACTCTGCTTTGTTCTCACCGGGAGCCTGGTGTGATAATCTCTGGATCCTGGACATTGTTGGGGTTACACGACAGTTGGTGGGTATAACTGTCTAGCTACTGGAAGGTCTAGTCCCAAACCTTTCAGGCTTGGAGATCTCAGCCCCGGGTTCTGCACACTTGGGCTCCTCTGCCGGTTCCTTTATGCGTGAGGCTCATCCAAGCATGTGGAGAGTGGTCTCAGCATGACTTTGGCTGGGTCCCAGAGGTCTTCAGCTGTCGGGCCCTGGTGAGGACAGTCAGGCATGGGGTAGGAGACTCTGCTTTGTTCTGTTCCGGGAGCTTGGTGTGATAATCTCTGGATCCTGGCCATTGTTGGGGTTCAAGTATGCTTTAAAAAATGTCAAAGTCCCAAAATAAATTAGAATTTTTCTAAAATAGGAAGCTTTGAAAACATCAGTAGAAAGATAAAATTAATCCTTGCCAAAGGGGTACAACTAAAATCTTCCAGGAATTCAGGACATGTCTTAGAGAAGATACATTTCTCTAAAACTGTGAGCAGAGACATTAGTATCATTTAAGAGCCATATACTTGGTATATTAGAGATTTTTCTGTATTAGAGTAAAAACATGAACCACTACTTCCGTTTTTTCCCAATTTCTGTAAAATAAGAGTAGTAGAATTAGGTATTAAATTTTTATGAGACTAGTAAACACAATAGTTTAACTCAAAGCTCTGCAAAAATAAAATTGGTTTATAGGAATCTTACGAAGTGAAAATTGTACAAAAAAGTGAAAGCCAATTAGTATATACTGATATCATCTTTTCCCAAGATGTGCCATTTGTCCATGGGCAAAATTTAACCTAACACATCTTTGGTTACCAAGAATGTATTACTTGTCGAGTTTAATTTGTTTGTTTCACTAACTACTATATTAGTTAGTTATTTCATATGAATGTAGGATACCGAAACATGTTAAAAAATACCACTGAATCAAAATCTATTATGTATCTTGAAATGCTAAATAGTGCTTTTGGAGTTGGGAAGAAGAAATTCAATAGATGGCTCATCATGCTGTTCAACAAAGCAGCGATCAGGACTGTAGGCAGTAACACCTTGACATCACAGCTCATGCAGCCTGTGTGGATCTCCATACCCGAGAGGGAGCAAATGTAGCAGGGATCCACAGGGCTGTTTGAATGGTATTTACTCACCTTTGGGGGATATCTATAATGTTTATCTCGCTTACTTGTATGAACAAACTGGAATTCTTAGCATAATAAGTATACTGATTTTTTTGGCTATAAAGGGAAATAACTTTGTGGTAACAAGAAATACATTTTAATAATCAGTTATCTCATATACACCTGGGCAAATTGAAGTGATTTGTGCAATGCTTTATGATTAAATTAATGCATTAATGAGTTAGTGCATTTTGTTCAGTACGCCGATATCATTCACAAATATAAGAACTAGACTGGACTCAGAACTCAAAGTCTGATGGTACTCAGCTTCAAGAAATCTATAATTCATCAGGGAAAACAGATTATTAAAAATGTTTATAATGCTGCATATCAGAAAATAGCAAGAGCTATGTTAGACATAAACTGAAGGCAGTCAGAGTGATATAGAAACCAGATTAATCTTCTCAAAATTTGTGAATAGAGGTATAGTTGGAAAGATGCTAGGATATCAGTATGATGGGAATGTTGGGGTATACGGTACTAACAGGTAATTTGGTAAAAGAGAGGGAATAAACTAGATATCACAATCAGTATACTACCTTCTACCAATTAACTTACCCATGCACATTTGACGTTCATATTATGATGATATATAATGATTGATTCCTGAACATACATAGACAGTTGTATGTGAACATGTATTTTATGATATAGTTTACAACACATAAAGTTTCAAACTTAGTTCCATAGATAGTAAGATAAAGTTGTATTCTGATTATTACCATTGAGTGAATAAACTAATTAGGATAAACAGTTATTAGTGCCACACAATCTCCTTAAATTTTGTATCAAATTCTAGCATTTTAAACACAACAAACAAAAAACAAACAAAAAACAAACAAACACTGTCCTCCCATAGTTCATTTGCTCGAGTAGGCCCAGTAATGTCTCTATTTTGAGACTTGTTGTTACTGTGTTTGGCATATTGAATACATCACAGGTAGATTGCCAGGCTTTCCTGTGCAGGAGAGATACTCTCAGATGCTTGCCGGGCACTCTGAGAGGGGCGAAACAAATTTGAACTCCCCAGTATTAAATATTTTAAGTGACTCTTCATACTCTTAGATGTTTCAGAGTATGTCACTTAAATTACTATTTCAAATTAACTTTATTCCATCTTTAACTTGAAAGCATATACTATTTTAGAAACTGTTTGACTGTAATACATGTGCTCCATTTGAGTTATCAATTTCCAACTACATTAACAAGCAGTAGCTAATATTTTGTTAACTGAATATAAAGTTTTTGATCAATATTTTACTATATATTTTTAAAGATCATATTATGTAAATTACAAATTGGAATTGCAAGTGTGAAAACAAAGGGGGCTCAAATATATAGTGAATCATGAATTGTTAAATACATTTTGGTGCTATTGAATACATAAGTGCTTTATTTAAGATTCTGTAATTTTTACATACTAGAAATAAACTTCGGGCTGGAGCGATAGCACAGCGGGTAGGGCATTTGCCTTGCATGCAGCCAACATGGCCGACCCGAGTTTGATTCCTCCACCCCTCTCGGAGAGCCCGGCAAGCTACCGAGAGTATTCGATATGCCAGACACAGTAACAACAAAGTCTCCAATGGAGACGTTACTGGGCCCACTCGAGCAAATTGATGATCAACGGGAGGGCCTTTACTTTACTTTACTTTTAGAAATAAACTTCAAAGTAATTGAGACAGAACTGTAGAATTACTTAGTAATGTTCTCAACATGACGACCCATGGCAGTGAGTACAGCTCTCTGAGTCTCCGAAACACACAGGAAATAGATGGATTAAGAGTGATGCACTCTTTGTGACAATTTCCCACTCTCTGGACTCAAATTGTCTCCCATTTTTGCTGTTTTCTGAATGCCACTATTTTCAGTGGAAAATATCAAGGTGACTTATTAATGTCTGTAATTAAATGTTCAAAGCACCATTATCAGAAGTAGGGTCAAAAACCTTCCTTTCATGCCCTTCTCATTGAGTCCCTTACTTTCTTGGGAGGGGAACACTTTGTCTTCATTTGAGCAACTAATTCACCTATTATCTTTTGCTTATACTGCACTCCACTGTAGCACTGTCCTCCCGTTGTTCATCGATTGGCTGGAGTGGGCCCAGTAATGTCTCCATTGTGAGACTTGTTACTGTGTTTGGCATATCGAATACGTCACAGGTAGCTTGCTAGGCTTTGCCGTGTGGGCGAGATACACTCGGTAACTTGCCAGGCTCTTTGAGAGGGGCAGAGGAATTGAACCCGGTTTGACCAGGACCAGGCCGGGCTCATGCAAGGCATATAGCAATAGCACAGTGAGTAGAGTGCTTGCCTTGCAAGCCGCTGATCTGAGTTCAAGTCCTCTGACCCTCCCGAAGAGGTTGGCAAGCTACCAAGAGTATCCTACACGCATGGCAGAGCCTGGCAAGCTCCCCATGACATATTCAATATTTGATTTTCTTATACATTTTAAAAAGTATTCATTCATTTAATTGAATCACAGTGAGATACACAGTTACAAAATTGTCTGATGGATTTTTAGTCCTCTAAGTGCTAACTAAAGTATCTTTGACAAAACATATAGTGCCAGAAAATATGGTAAATCTTGTGCTGCATATTAGGGTTTTAAAAATAAATTACATGATTCAGTGAATGGGTGCATATTCAAAAATTACAAAAGAAAGCCTGGAAACAGAGCTCACTGGGAGAGCACTTCTCTTATATGCATGAGAACCTAGGTTGGATCCCCAACACTTCATGAAAAAGTAAGTTGCAAATGGAATAATTATTGCTTATGATAGCAAAAATATGACTGGGTATAATTAGAATACAAGAAACATATCGTAAATGGGTTTGACATGTATTCATTTTTACATGATGGTACTAAATCAAATTTAATAGCCCCCTTGTGAGATTTCACAGTAGAATCTCTTTCTTGCTGTGGTAGCAGCAGACAACTGCATAGAGAAACATATGGGAGCTGTGATTCCTGTAGCAACAAGCACAGGATGTTTAATAGATTTCTTCTTTCTCTAAGCTTTTTTTGTTAGTTTGTTTGCTTTGCTTTCCAAGCTTTATAATATTTGAGACTCATAGTGGTGTAAAAGATAAGGTAAATAGAACAGAGGCAATTTTTGATCTAAGCCATTGCTCAGCTCAGCTTGACTCCTTTCAGTTCTTGTACCACTCTCCAAGAAGCACTGAAAAACAATCTTACCTTAGTGAGGGTAAGTGAAAGATACAATATTATATAACTAGTCAGTAAGAGGAATTGGGATTAGAATTTATGTCTGACTTGGAGAGTTTGTGATCTCAGTTTTTCTGCAATATAGATAGCAGTGATAACACCTAAAATAAGTGAAAGTGACTTTAAATGGGAGAGAAGCCATATACAGGGAAAAGGCAAAGGAGATTTCTCTTTCACTGAAATGCATCAAAGTCTACTTAATCAATTGGTAGGAGTTGGCTGTCTAGGACCTGTGATTAGAGGACAGATAAGTAACTCAGATGGTTCACAGTACTGGAAATTGGTAACAACAGTAATTCTTAAAATGTGTACTAAGAGACTGCATTTTCAATCTGAAGTAAGAAATAGTTTTATAGGTGATTAGCTAGGAAAATTGTGTGCAGTTGTAGGGACTATAGTTAAATTAACTATTAGCATCTGTAGTTAAGTTTTTTTTTAACTCTTACCTATGGGTTAGGTGAGAAGGCGTGGCCAGAAATAATATTTTTAAGTTTAATTAAACAGCATAGTATTCATTTTTGAGAGTTTTAAGGTTTCTTGGAGAAATAATATATTATGGGCACAACTCTACTAAGCTAATTAGTGGGAAAGTCATGAAAATGTGCAGGATTGATTGTGCTATATAATCAAAACAACAATTTATATTCAATGATAGCATTGTCAAAGTTCTGTGCTAAGGATTACAAAAAGATAACACATAACATTTGACCTTGCTAGGGATTTAAATTTACTACAGAGACTAAGATCTATGTAAACATAACTGCAATAAAAACATTTAAATTGGCAAATTAGATTATCATCTAGCTGGAATAAATATTTTTAGTAATAAAGGGGAGAAGTTAATGAAATGAAAATTCAGTTGTTCGGGGTTAGGGAAGCAAAACGGATTATTAAGGCATTTCAGCAATATTATGATTACTAGGTTGGTTCAGTTCACAGCAAGACCAATCTGACCTTACAGAAATTAAAATCTCAGTCTCCTAACAAGACAGAAAATATCAGATGAGAAATGAGCAATTACTAGTCGATACCCAGACTCTGACAACCCTAATGTTTACATGAAAAGTGCATCCTCTAATGCAGTGCTGGGTTATTTTTATCAGTTAATAATGTTTGCAGGCATTTTAAAGCACCTGCTACTTAAAGTTGTGTGTTGGCAGAAAGACATCAAATTGAAAATTATGGATGCAAATTTCCATTGTTGTAAAGCTCATTAGTATAGAGTGATAACTTAGATTGTTAAGACATACTTTTTTTTTGTTAAAAAAAGGTCTTTTGACTCTATCATAAAGATTGTATACATAAATGTATGTCTGAGTTGAATTATTTTTAGTGATTAAAAGGGATAATTTGACTGAAAAATTAACTTTGCTCAAAATGCCATGAGTCAGAGTATAGAAAACTATCAAGTAGGATGAAAGTTAAGGAAACTCTTAAACGATAAAAGAATAAAGAACAAGGGGGTATGGTGCTGCCAGCAGGTCAATCTCTACCTGTGAGGTGAGTGCATCAGCATCCTGATGGCGGCTTCAGACTTCCAGATACCCCCAAATTGCTGCTGTGCCTTTGGCCAAACCACAAAAACTTGGGGCAAAGTTTACCAAGAATAAACGGCTAAAAGTTAGATATGTGGGAGACACACCCACAAACCACCTCCAGCTCAGCTACATAATTGGAGGCAAGGCCTCTCTGGGTCCTGATCAAGTTGCTTAATGGCCATGATCCCAGGGGCTCAGAAACAAATTTTGAAACTCAACGGCTTTTGACAGAAATGCATCCAGTCCCTGCAGTAGGTTACTGGCGCTGGGCCACCCCAGATGGGAATAGGTTTTGTGCCTTGGCCTGTTTCCTCTGGTGACTTGGTGGCCACCATCCTCCAGAGGCCATTGGACGGTCAGGTTTAGACCTGCAGTGACGAGATACATGGGGCCTCACGGGATAGGGATGGAGCCAGCCCTTTCTTCCCCACCCCAACGAGACCCTGAGTCGCCTCCCAAGAATGGCCTCTCTGGCTCCTGATCAAGCTACTTTATGGACATGATCCCAGAGACTCAGAAACAAATCTCAAAACCCAGTGGCTTTGGGCAGAAATGAGTCTGGACCCCATAGTAGGTTACTGTCATTGGGCCACCACAGGGAGGAAAGGGTGCTGTCCCTCCGCCTGCTCCCCCTTGGCAGCTCAGTGGCCGCCATCTGCTAGAGGCCATTGGACAGTCAGGTTTGGCCCTCATTGATGAGACATGAGGGGTCTCACAGGATGGAGGTGGAGCCGGCCCTTTCCTCCCCACCCCAACAAGATCCTGAGTCGCTGCCCATGAATGGCCTCTCTGGCTCCTGATCAAGCTGCTTAATGACCATGATCCCAGAAACTCAAGAACAAATCTGGGAACCCAGCAGTTTGGGGCATAAATCCCTCCAGATTTAATTGTTAAAATTTCAGAATTCCAAAATTGCTAGGCCACTACTGCGGCTGCCCGACATCATATGTTATTCATAACCAGCAACAGAAAACAAATTGTCTACTGTTGCCTTTTCAGCGGATCTGAGTGTTGAGGTAAAATCCTAAATAATAATGGTGGGTCTGGGGTTGAAATATTGAATGTAATCAAAGTAGAGAGAGAGTAATGTGGAAATCACCTGCCCCACATGTAAGGGGAGAGTGTGGGATGTGGATATACTGGGGTTTTTGGTGGTGAAAAATGGGCACTGGTGTGTTTCATTGTGTGACTAAAACTTAAACCTGAAAGCTTTGTAACAGCTCTCATGGTGATTCAATAAATAAAATTATAAAAAAGGGGGGAAAAGACTATAACAAGAAAAAAAGAGACAGAAATGATATAGTGAAGTAGGGCTACATAGTTGAGCATGTTTGGGAAAAAGAAGGAATAAAAAATAATCAACATAAGCATACAGCCTCGAGGAATTAGGTTGATATTTTGGGTTTGACTGATGGGACATACTGTATGCCTGACTAGCAGAACATTTATAAGAATAGAACAGTTATCTAGGCTTGGATTTGCTGATATGGCAGCCCATAAGTGGAGGGCCTCTATTCTGAGATTAAAAGTTATCTTACAAGTATGTGTACATGCTTTTAAAGAAAATGTGTCTAAAAATGGAATTATCTAAGCTTAAAAGGGTCATTTAACATAGGATTTTTTAAAACTGTTTTTCCCACTCACAACCCTTTTTTTCCTGAGAAAAGTAATGTGAACAAATCACCACCAAGAACACCTTTGGACTCTTTCTATGATTGATTTTGATTCAATTTTTCATCAGTCTTTTACTGTTGCTACCTTTTTTTTGTTTTGTTTTGTTTTGCTAATTTTTCCTGCCTTGTATTCAGTTATGTGACCCACATAGTGGTCAGGATTCACTGTTAAGAATTTAGTATTTAGGGGCTGGAAAAATAGTACAGCAGGTAGGGCATTTGCCTTGTAAGAGGCAAACTACTTCAGAGTAGACTGATTACAATTCCTAGCATCCCATATGGTCCCTGAGCACCACCAGGAGTAATTCCTGAATGCAGAGCCGTGAGTAACCCCTGAACATTGCCAGGTGTGACCCCCCCCAAAAAAAAAATTTGGTATCTTTCCCGAGAACCCATTGTTTAAACAAATTCTAATCTGCAGAATGACTGACTAGACACTTTAAACTTTTTCTTAACATTATTGTTTTTCAACACTACTACAGAATTTCAAGTCTTTTATTCTCATATCTCAATATTTCTATAATTCTCATCACTATCAGAGTTTCAGTTCCATCCCGACACTGAAAACGCCCAACTTATTTCTCCAATCCTACTGTCTCTCTCTTAAGTAACCACTTTTGTTTTTAATCAAGTCTAGAAATTAATTTTCATTTTCCCCATTGATTTAACTTTTTTCTTTTGTTTTTTGGGCCACAACTAGTGGTGTTCAGGCCTTATTCTTGTATCTGCACTCAGGGATCACTCTTGACAGAACTCAGGAACCATCTATGAAGCCAGGAACTATACCCCAGCTGGCTGTGTACCAGGCAAGTGTCCTGATGTTCTATCTATCACTCCAGTCCTATTAATGGTTTTCTAAGAATAAAACTATTTGGCATTTGTCTTTCAATTCTTCATTTCACTTAGCATAAACTACTTACACTGCATTTATTTTTATGCCAAAGGACATACTTCTCTGAAATAGCATAGCAGAATTCCATTGAGTGTATCCTGTATGTCAACTTCTTGATCTACTTTTCTGTAAACAGGTATTTAAACTGATTCCATACTTTGGGAATTGTAAATTCTATGTTATATAAATTCTATAATATATAAAGTATTATCTCAAACAAGTTTTCATATATGGCTCAGATATATGTCAAATAGTGGCATTGTTGTATGACTTGACATTTCCATTTTTATTTTGAAGAACTCTTTAGACATTTTCCTATAGAGAGTTTGTCAATTCATATTCACATCCTCATAATATGCAGGTCCATTTGAGAACAATGTATTGCGTGTGGGAGGGGGGAGTGGATAGGGTTAAACTACCCCCATTGGTACTCAGGAACTATTTCTGGTTTTATGTTCAGCAATGACTCCTCTGTATGCTCAGGGACCATGCATGTTGTGTTGAACAAACTGGCATTGTCTGCATTACAGGGCAAACACCTTAACCTCTGTACTGTCACTCTGGTTTCCTTCAATTTGTTTTCATATGTCTTCCATATGTCTTTTTATGTAGATGATTTTCCTTGGTGATTTTCTCCATGTTTTCCTTTTTCCGATATCTCTTCAGATTTATGTTTTATCTTTTCCATAAGGGCTGTATCAAACATAAAATACAGGGATCTTAGTGCTTTTACAGACTTATCATCCATTCAGTGTACAGGTTATGTCATTTTCTTCATCATCTTATAGGTTGTGTTATTGTCTCCTTTCATTTTTGCAGTATTACCGTTCAGCTACTTCTCTTGGTATCGTTAAACAAACTACTTCAGAGTAGACTGATTACAAAAATGTTTCTCATGAGGAATTTATCATTTCTTAAAGTTTTCTTGTCAGCATTTGAACATCATGTCTTTATAAACAGTGGAATCCCATTTGTCCCATATACTTGCAATAAGATATATTTTACTGACTTTATCTCTATGAAAATAACAATTAAGCAAACAGGCATAAAGTTTCTCTTTTTATTTTTGTTCACTTCCTTGACTCAAATATAAATCAACTTTAAAATTTTTTCAGTTTGAGGAAGGCAATTTTTTAAAATGTATTATTCACTCTTCTGACTGACTATTCCAGTCAGTATTTACTAACATATTTCTTGGTATAAATCACTTTTTGCTAAATATAAAAAATATAACTTCTCTTTAAAATATTCAGCTGCGCATATTATTTTGTTTTTAAGATTTTCAGGATTATTCTTTTTGCTCATTTTCACTTCTTGTCTTGGTTAATGTTCAAATTTGTATACATACACACAAAGTTTACTAAAATATTCATTATTACGCGAACCTAACAATTATGAATCAATAATTCTTCAAATAACCTTGTGAATTGTTATGTAACTTCTAAAAGTGGTAGCCTGGGTATGGGTTTGCTGTGGTTTGAATAAGACAAAATAAAAAAGTCTTAAAAAAAAATTTTACCAATTATTTCTGCTTCTCAAAATTTCAACTTTCTTTTTTAAAAATATATATCAGAAAATATAAATACCCATTTTAATCTACTTATTTTCAAACGAGTGCTATTTTTGACACCATTTTTAAAAAACTATGTATTCATGATTATCTAGTAATTTTAGATATATTTCACTCATACAGAACAGTGTTATCTTCCATAGTCAATAGCGCATAACTAGCCAAAGTAAAATGAATAGGTCATCAAAATTGTAGTTAGTAAAAGTTTTTGGGCACATGTCTAAAAGACTAGGAAGAGAGAATAGTTCAACTAATTAATTTTTATTGAGATAAAGTTAATTATATTACTCTATGTGTTTTAGGGATACAATTTCACACATATTCAAAGTGTATGTTATCAAATCATAAAGAGTGACTTGAGTAAACTTTAAATCAAAACATAAAGCAAGGTTCAGGGGCATATTATTATAGAACAATGTATGCATTGATTAGTTAAGTGCTATTTGTTATTCACAGTGATTGATTATAATATTGCAAATTTTCTTAAATAGTAGAAGAATTAGTCAATGGTTGTTTTATAGCAACTCTGGGAAAGGGTTTGAATTTGCTTGTTATTTGTAAATATCTACACAATAAATTTTCCAGAGCAGATCAGGCTAGCCTCACAAATTCATTCAAAACAACCTTTTATTTTCTTAAGACTAAATTGGTATTACTCTTTTAAGGATCTCTAAGATATATGATCTTTTGATTTCTTTTTTATCCTCTAAAAAATAGACATTACTTCACACCCTTTAATAATTAATGTATCTCTTTTCCAGCATCTCCTGAATATATGTGTTGGGACTATATTAATTGTATTTACTCAGCAGATTTAAATTTTTATTATATTTTAATAAAAAGATTTTATTTATTTAAAAAACATATTTAATATTTTCATAGGGGCAAGGGGGTCGCAAGATATATCTTTATGGAAACAGTACTACAGAGTACCACAGAGTGTTCTATTTATACTAAAACCTTAAAAGCATTATATTTGAGACACGAATTCACCCTTCTTTTTAATTTTTTTAAACTATACATTTTCAATTGAGTTCTGTATTTTCTCCTGAAAAAATAAAAAAAAAGGAAACCCATTAGTAGACTTCTCTCTAACTCTCACCTGCCGCCACACTTGTCCAAACAGCACCACTACAGCCTCCTGCTGCTTTCTTGCAGTCCAATTTTTAAGAAGTTCAATTTATTCTCTACATATTAGTCAACTTAATAAAAATGCATTAAAATTATGCCACTTCTTATACTTAAGCCCTTCAACTGCTTCCCACTGTCCTCAGAATAAATTTAAAACTCTCCACTGACAGTGAATTAGTATATGAATGTCTGCCCATTTGCCAATGTCATTTCTAGCCATTTCTCCATAGCTCTCAATAATTTAGCCACACGGACTTCCTGTCAAGTTTTAATGTATTCCAAACTCTGCATAGTACATCAATTGTCATATATTCTATTTTCCTTTGTCCCTTCATGTCTCCAAGACAGATATACATCCCCTTCTTCATGCTATTCAGGGCTAATGCCTTTCCATACTTGGGTCCTTTTCTATTAGTCACATTGTTTGAAGGATCTTTCTTGAGATTCATTCTCTGGGTTATTCAGTTATTCTCCATCTTTGTATTGGTTTATTTTTCCTTTTAATACATACAAAGACATATAGTGTACTTTATTTGTTGTGTACTTCCTATGAAAAGGTAAACTGGAAAAGAGTGGAATTTATGTTATTTCTGAAATTAACAAATGTCTGACTCTAACATAATTGAAATTTGTTCAGTAGTAACTAAAAATGGAGTGAATTCAATCATTTGGGTAGATGTGAGTCAAGTAAAAGAATTTTGAGAATAAAACAATATTAGGTATATGAGGTAAAAACAAAGTTCTTTTTGATAAGACTTGGTTACTACTATAAATAAACACATATAGATACTGGGCTGGAGCGATAGCATAGCAGTAGGGCATTTTCCTTGCATGCAGCCAGCCCGTCCAAGCCGGGTTCGATTCCTCCGCCCCTCTTGGGGAGTTGGGCAAGCTACCGAAAGTATTTCGGCCGCACGGCAAAGCCTGGCAAGCTACCTGTGACGTATTCAATATGCCAAACACAGTAACAACCAGTCTCAAAAAATGGAGACATTACTGGGCCCGCTTGAGCAAATCAATGAACAACGGGAGGACAGGACAGTGACAGTATAGATACTATTATAAATAAAATATGTAGTTGTTGCTATAAATAAAAATACTATGTATAAGCTAACAAAAATTATTAGGATCTGAAACTATAAAGCATAAAATTTATCAGAAATAAATGAATTTGATAGTTTAGCTCTAGATTTTTGGTTCTTAAAATTAATAAATGGGTAAAAATCAATGTCATACATAATCTGCATAAGGAGAAATAATAAAAGCATAGACAACTTATATTCATTAGCCATGATAATCCACAAGCAAGAAGAGTTATGACATTATGCAATGTATGTTGCATATACTATGCCTAGAAACAAAATAAACATGTGTGATTATTGATTAAATAAGTAGGTGGATTGTGCTTAACTCATAAGAAAATTAATTATTGCAAGGTATTTTGAAAAGCTACTCTAAATTATTAGACATCTGCAGAAAGAGACTTGAAAATTGAGAAGAATTGGAAAACCTACAAACTTGTAATTAGCCAAGTTTGTGAACAAGATATCAGGTTGTTCCCTTGGCAATGAAACTTGGATTAACAAAGTTTCATGGAAGAATTCTAGGGCTGATCCACCTTGTGGATACAGAAAACAAAGGGCTGATAAGACCCTCACCTATCTAAAGCAACAGACCCAGGGAAGCTCCTGCAGAAACAAAAGGCCAGGAAAGGAATTTCAAAGAAGATCATCACCTTTCCCAACCACCCCTGGTAACCTCCTTAGCAATGGGCCCACATGGGACAGGTTGGAGACACCCTATAAAGGCCACCTTGAACAAAGGAAGGGCAGGCATATGCTGCCTGAGCTCAAGTGCTGCTTGCTCCCTTGTGGCCAAGCACATGTGGGCTGAGCACTTATGTCACCCGCATCTCCCCTCTTGAGATGTGTACTTTCATGCTTTTCTGTCTAATGCTAGGATGTGTGTAGGGGCTCTCTCTCCACCCTTGGAGAAGCCCGCGTTCTCTCTTGAGTATGTTACTCTCTCTCACTCTCTTCTCCTCCACACCTTAAAAATCCTCCAAATAAAATCTACTTATTTCAAAAAAAAAAAAAGATATCAGGCTGACACTACTGGTCAACTTCCTCCTGAAGTTTCACCCTGTTGCATCATTCTGAGCTTGAATAACTTTTCCAAAAATCTAGAAAATTGACTTGGCAGCATCTGCTTTTGAAACAATGTATTCTCTTAAGTCTTCCTTTTTTTCTTTTTCTTTCTCTCTTTCTTTCCTTCTTCCTTCCTTCCTTCCTTCCTTCCTTCCTTCCTTCCTTCCTTCCTTCCTTCTTTCCTTCCTTCATTCCTTCCTTCCTCTCTTATTTTTAGCGAGGCATATTTGTTTTTCTTCTGATACTTCAGTTAAACAAAGATGGTTTTCTTGACCCTCGTCAAGGGAAATGCAGGGTGTATAGATAACATCTTCAAAGAACAGTTGTTCACTGTGCGTATTACAATGTTATTTCAGTATTTCTGATCGTTAACATTTTAATTTGTATTTTACTAATTAGTTTTATGTGAGCGTGGAAATTATTAGCCAATATTTAATGGGTGTGAATTCCATTGATTTCACTTCCCATAGACATGGAGTGAACTGTAAACTAGTCTTATACTTAAGTTTCTTCAGTCAGAGTAGCTACCTCATACTTAATTCTAAAACTATTGTAATTGGTGAAGGTCATTGGTTGATGACCAGATATCTAAAGTACTAATTGTTCATAGTTTAAGAGAGCAAAGGCCTTGTAGAAATAAAAGCCTAAATTGGGCACATGGGTTTAGATTTTATGACAGCCAAATGGATAGGAAAGATTATAATGGCACCAAAGCATCTGTTAAAACTAACTGTTATCAATTATCTGTGAACCAAGTCATGCTTTTGTGATGCACTATTACCACTTTGGAGACATAATTTAGGACTATGAGGTCAAATATTTACTTTTTAAAAAGAGAACCTCAGTATAAAATTATATATCACCATATAGCATTCAAGGATATTATCAAGTAAAACCATATCCCCTTCAAATATAAAAATAATTGAAACTGATATGACTGAGAAGTCATTTACCACAAGGTAATTTTCTGTATCATGAAAGAAGTTACAATTTTCAAAGGATTTTCAGTTTGCAAATATTGCTTCTTAATAAAGCATAACAATTATTGGTCTCAGGTCTGAATGAAACAGATAATAAGCATAAATCAGATAAATGCTCCTTTATCCCGGAGCCCTCTTCAGGGGATATCTATCGATGGAGATCTGTGACAATGGACACACTCCAGTAGCTCATGAATCTTATCTGCTAAATATAGTAGGTAATGGAGTAAAGATCAATAAAAAGATTAATGGTTTTAATTACCCCTATGTATCCAGTTGTGGGTGAAATTTTACTTGCTATTTTCAGTGGAGGTAGCACACCAGAGTCAACTTTCCAGTTAAGCTAATTTGACTTTCTGCTTGGTAAATTGCTCATCGACAATCCTGTAATGAGTCTGCTCTGTGTGGAACTGAAGACCGAGCACACATCCACTTTCTAAAATCACAGGGGAAAGGCCATAAAACTGATGAATCATACACAAACAATTTCCTTGTGAGAAAAATTAAGAAATAACATAATTTCCAGGCAAGTTTTTCTGTTTGAGTCCTATAGAGAAAGCAAAAGGGCAACATATGAATGCTGTATTTACCAAACTCAGTGGAAAATGCTAATAAATACCAACAAACATCCTCTAAAGATGTGTGGGGTGACTGACAAAAGAAACTATTTTTATAATGAAAGGACAAAGACAACTTTATAAGATTCACTTTTGATCGTAGATAATTGGAGATGAAAAAATAGCTGCTTCATAGTCCAGACAAATATTTATAAATAGCACTGTCTTCCCATTGTTCATTGATTTGCTCCAGTGGGCACCAGTAATGTCTCCATTGTGAGACTTGTTAGTGTTTTTGGCATATTGAATACACCACGGGGAGCTTGTCAGCCTCTGCCGTGCGGGCGGGATACTCTTGTAGCTTGGGATCTTGGAGAGGGATGAAGTAATCAAACTCGAGCCGGCCACATGCAAGCCAAACGCCCTACCCACTGTGCTATCGCTCCAGTCCATCATCAACAAGTTAATGTAAAAATTAAAAAAAAAATCTTACCATCTTATTCACTTACCACTTTCATATTATTTGTGTTGGCTCCTTTCTTCCCAATTAACATTATTAGAATGTTCTTAATATAAAACTGAATTAGGTAATGATGGCCAAATGTTAATACACTGTTGAATACTAATGGCCTAGAATGACACGGCTAGGGCTATGAGTTCAGATGGTCATTCAAGCTACATTTAATGGATGGTCAGGAACCTATATTAGGAAACCATGTAGCATGCTATTTTTAATACAGTCTTAAAGGAATATAAAAAAATTCACAGAGCAGTTTGATTATTTCCCAACATCTATATCCTGTAAATTTTTTAAAGAATGTACTAACAAGACGGGACACAACTGAAGAATAGTCATCCTAAAACTGTCTTCCCTTTCGGATGGTAAGAAATAAGTATCTAGGATGCAGCCATTGAGCAAAGTACATTTTCTATGGAACTCAAGATATAAGCAGTTTGCATTTATATGTGAAGTAAAAATATTGAAAGATTGTAGCTGTGGGGGTTGGTACAAAGGGCTTGAGCACGTGCTTTTTTCTGCAGAGAACCACACGTTGGATCTCCAAAATCACTTGACCTTTCAAGCAAGTGGTTCTCATACACTGCTGGGTATGGTGCCCCAAATAGTAAAATATAAAAGAAAGAACTAAAGCAAAAGAGAATAAAAATGTACATGTTCAACAAGCTGCGTGAAATATTAGTGTGACATATTTTGTTTTAATATATGAGACCAAAATGTCCTAAGAAACATCTGCAGAATTAACAACTTGTACCCATATAAAAGTACTGTACATAAATACCTTGTTTATAACAGCAGGCACAGCATGGGACAGGCGTCCTTTCCCAGTTAATGACTGACTTGTGCTCAAGAGAATGTTTATAGGCTCCCTTTTCATTATTTTATGTCTCCAAGAAAAAAATGTACCTAAGGGATTTGACTGCAAATAAAGCATTTTGATCACAGACCTGGTGACAAAGATTAGCATCTGCTTGAGACACATTTTGAGAGTAATCTCAGGGTTCAGTGACCAAGGACAAATGAAAAGAGATAGTGTGTGACCTGTGCACTTTGCCACTTGCATGATATTAAACCATATAAACAACAAAGAAATAAGCTTTTTAATATTTATTGAAAGTGTACTAAATGTTTTCAAGCTCTATAACATCCAAGAATTTTGAAGATGTTTCCTTTAAATAAAGGCTGAATATAGGGAGAACAGGTTTCTGGGAGAATAATGGAGTATAACCTTTAGCTCCCACACAAAAATTGCTAATTTATGTCACATAAAATCTTGACTATGCAATAACTGAAACCCAACCACGAAAGTTTTTAAGTCTACAACTGTACCTCACGGTGTTTCACTAATAAAACATAAATAAATAAATAAAAATATTGACTATATAACTCTAGAATCATTCAGGGTGTACACTTTCTATTATTGATGGTTAAGTCTTATTAATGATACCAATGAGTGTATAAGATAGTAATTATTTGGATGATGAATTATCTTGATGTGTAGGATTTAAGTGAGGTCAGGGAACTTTCTATTTCTATTTATTTTGGCTATAGTAGAAAATAAAAATATGCATTTGTTCTGAAAAAAATCTATCTTGCAGGGTTAATAAGAATAACACAAAATAAAGAATGTAGAATATTTTTACCCAACAAACCTCTAGATATAAAGACTAGAATTTACCTACTGTGACAATAGATATAAATAGAAAATTATTTTCAGTAAGATGTCTTGTACCTGAAGTGTAATAAAGAAAGGAATATTTCTATGAGGAATTGACATTATAGAACAGTAACATATTGGTTTGAATTAATATTTTTTAAAGTTTCTTTAAAATATTATTTGTGATAAAATTAAGTACAATTTTATAGATTCCTTTTTTTTCCTTTTACTTTTGTTTTTGGGCCACACCCAGTGGAGCTCAGGGATTATCCCTGGCTTTGTGCTCAGGAGTCACTCCTATTGGTACTTGGGGACCACATGAGATACTGGGATTCTAACCAGGTTGGCTCTCTGCAAGGCAAGCACCTTTCCCACTGTACTATCTTTCTTGACACATTCTTTACGTCTTACTTTAAATAATTTTTCTGTAATTTCAAAAAGTTTATCATGAATATATGATTTTAAAAATAAAATTATAAAGTCAAAATAATTATATATTAATGCCAGAGTGCTAGTACAGAGAGGTTACTTCTTTGCATGCTGCTGACTGAATTTGATCCCAGTATACAATAGGATGCCAGAGCACCTCCAGGAGTGATCCCAGAGCACAGCTAAAAGAAAACCCTGAATTCCTCTGGATGTGACCCAAAAGTAAAAAAGTAAAGTGTACTAATTATATACAAAATATATTTTACTGGGGCTGGAGCGATAGTACAGCGGGTATTTGCCTTGCATGCGGCCCATGCGGCCAACCCTAGTTCAATTCCTCCGCCCCTCTCGGAGAGCCCGGCAAGCTATCGAGAGTATCTCACCCGCATAGCAAAGCCTAGCAAGCTACCGATGATGTATTCAATACGCCAAACACAGTAGCAACAAGTCTCATGATGGAGACGTTACTGAGCCCGCTCGAACAAATCGATGAACAACGGGAGGATAGTGGAGAGTGCGGTGCTATATTTTACTGAAATATAATATTTCCCCTATGCAGTGATTGCATATACAGTATATACATTGCACAACTGTATAACGTGGAAAAGAGGAAGATTTCAGAAAATAACTATAAAAAAATTACTTTTTTTCCCTTGAAACTTTATTTTGTCTCTCTGGTCATTCAATAACCTGTGTTATGGGGGCTTTTTGTAGAAGTTCTGGGCTTTTCTCCCACACCAAGCACAGTTACGACTTTGACCTGAAGGGACTCTGTGCCCGAAAGCATGTTTTGAGAGCCCAGACAGGAATGTGTCCTTGAGCCAGGAAAAAATTCTGTGCGCTAGGTAATGGGACTGAAAACACAGGGAGACTTTGAATACCCATGATTGAGCCTATGCCCATGTACCAAGTAAACTTTGTTTCCACCACTGTGAGAACAGGCCCCAGAAAGGGACAGACATGCTACTGGGTGAGGTCATTTAAGGGGCACTGCCACTACTAGGAGCTGCCCCTGAGCAGGGATGAGCCTAGAGACACTGGGGAGGGTGAAGTAGATTGTTACTTCCCCCAATGAGAGAGAGAGAGAGGGAGAGGGAGAGAGAGAGAGAGAGAGAGAGAGAGAGAGAGAGAGAGAGAGAGAGAGGGTGTGGGAGGAGAAAGAGAGAAGGAGGGGTGAGAGAATATCCTCAGCCAGTGGGTGGCTGTCAGAGAGAGCAATGGGAAAGATTGCCCCCATGAGCTGGGCTCAGTAAACACATTCACCCTTGGTAGGAAATTGTATACAGGGAAAGTGGAGAAACAAGGCAAAAAGGAATCTGGAAATTGAGCTCCTGGAAGGAAGATGAGACAGAGATTTGGGTGATAGATTAATTAAAGGAAGATGGCACCTTTCTCAGAAAATGGAGGGATGGGAGCAGGATAGGGCAGAGAAAGAAAGCATGGCAAGATGTGTTCTTATCATCTGCATCATAGTTGGAGATTTGAAGCATGAATTACAACATGGTGTTGATGGTGTTGATCTCCATTTGTAATACTATGGCACAGCACAATCATTCTCAAACTTCAGGCTGCCTCCCTGAGGGAAGTTTTTTTCAAGGAAGGGAACTGTCTGGACACTTAGCAGTCAATACTTCACAACTGTAGGATTAGTGCACCTTCTGGGCTAAGGCATATCAGTGGACCACCAACAATGCTCACTAGAAAATGATTTAGTTTTGCAAAACTGGATTTTTTTAAAGCAACAAAAGAAAAAAAGATTACAGAGAAGAAAGAACATGGATATTAAAGCTATAGCATTCTTGATTTTGCAAAGTGAACTTGGCAGAATCCCAGTCTTCTCAAATATAAGATGGGCATAGTCAAATAGGCATATTTCTAAAATATCTGGGATACTGCCTGGAAATTCAAGATGTTCTCTAAGTGGTAATTACTTCTCCGTGACACTAATTACTTATGTTCAAGTTTTTTTATTCCTAAAAATTAACTAATCTTCGTAGAGTGCTTCAGAGTTTGCTAAGTTCTATACACATTATCATATTTAAACTTCTAAGGTTTTCTGAGGTCAATAGCTTATAAATTATTTATAATCTTTTACAGATCAGCAAATTCAAAGTCAGAGAAGAAAATGGGAGATAAACCATGCTAGTCACCTATTGCTGGATTACCATCACTCAAATATAGTGGCATGATACCTCACAGCTTGGGGTGATCAGAAATCAGGGTGTTGCTGACCTGAGTTCTATGCTCGGGATTTTATAGTCATGAGGAAGTTATTGAACAGGTTTCACATTAACCTATGATCAAGATATGATTAGAAACAGTCATCTTTTCAGGGTTCATCTGGGGAAATCCTTATTTTCAAGTGCAGAGGGTGGTTTTTGATAGGATTTTAAGTTTCTTACACTGGTGAATAAAGGGCTTCCCTTCCTTGCTGTAAAGTATGTCAATACATCTTCCATCTAAGAGAGCAGACCTATGAGAAACATGTTAAGTACTAATGAAAAAGTACTAGTAGTGATAGTCACTTGGAATATAACCAATGATGAGTCAACTGTATTTTCATTTTACCATATTAATGTCTTTTAAAGTAAACCACTGGTACTGGCCATGCTCTAGTTGGCGGAGATTAGACATGTATGTGAATACAAATGTTTTTAATATCTCTTTGTCAGAAATTGCACTAATACAAGATATTCTGGAATTTACAAGATAATCTTCATGTTATTATTAATCTCTTTATCTTAGGAAAGGACTATTTTGATGACAAAATTTTACAGGATCACAATGTTAGTACAGACTTGAACTCAGTTTGTAATAAAAGGAGTATAACTGGTCCAATTTCTGATTGACTAGAGTGGCATCTGCTGCTTTTATGTGCTATGTGGCATGTTTTATAATGTTAGAGTTCAAAAAGTAATTGAAAAATGAACAAAACAACATAATAATCAAAGGGAAGTTATCCCTTATTTTCTTTGTTAATCTTGCTGAAAATCCAAAATAAAATTTTCCAGACATGCACAAAATGAATAGAACAAAGACAATTCTTTTTGATGACAAATAGTATTTATAATATCTTTTCTTAATCTTTATCATGTGATGGATGGTTTTTCCCTTGCAAAGGCAGACATAATTGAATTTTACCCAATGTGTCAATGTTTATGATCACTATATTATTCAGGCTTATGCCACTTGTATATTTTCAGATTTTAAATTACCATAATAAACTTCCATAGTTAGACAATATAGGAGACATCACTTAAAAAGCCTCTAATCTTATTTTCAAAGTTAGATAAGAAACAATCAACACTTTAGAATAAAAGTGATACCCGTAAGCTGGAAAGTAAGAACGTAACAATAACATCTAGACTAATCACCATTAGCTATTACAATAATAATACTTGCAAAATAGAAACACTGGTTTAATTAGTTGTAACATCTGCAAGGCAAGACAACCTAGAATCTGATGTTTTATGGAGATGTTAGAGCAGGCCAAACTCATCCCAGTATTCATTGACTATATCTGTGATTCGACCTAAAATATATGATAACGAAAATGCAATGTCATTCTCATTGTAAATTCCATTACTATGTCTATTCTATGGTAACAAATAAGAATTTGTTCATCATTTTAAATTCAATCTTTTCTTCCCCCATTCATCTCACCACAGGTGTCCAGGTAAAATTTATTAACATCGAAGAACTCAACAGGGGAAAATAAATTAAACTACCAAGTATGTTTTGTATTTGATTCAGAAGTTTGTGCTTGCCTAATTCCTGGTCTATTCTCAGTCTTGCTTAGACTAACTGTAAAAAATAGCTTTATATCCTAGTAAATAGACAACTTAAAAGAATGGAATGAATAATATTTGTATGTTTTTATCAGACAATCAGGAC
Source organism: Sorex fumeus (assembly GCF_029834395.1). Lineage (NCBI taxonomy): Eukaryota > Metazoa > Chordata > Mammalia > Eulipotyphla > Soricidae > Sorex > Sorex fumeus. The sequence continues at coordinate 6,663,805 of NW_026606172.1, read as the reverse complement.
TTATCACAAATTATCAAAATTATTATAAACTATTAGAATTTATCACAAATTCTGACATAAAAATCTCCTGTATAATTCAGTTATCAATAAAACACATTTTTCATAAATATGAAATTGACAGTTTTATAAAACTTTTAGTGTCCCCAAATAGAATAAGTGAATCAATTAGTAACAAAGACCTTTAAAAAGAACTTTGAAATTTCAATGAAGCACAGTCATAGGAAAGTGGAATTATATAGACTACAAACCTACTTAAAAGACTGATTTACATAAATACATTTGCATAAAAAGCATAATATTTAGCTCATATTTCTATGAGTTTCTCTGTTGCTTGTAAAATCATTAATTATTCAGGAATAATGGCAAATGAACATTTAAAAATATCCAATCTCACAAATAATTAAAGAAATGAAAATCAGGTTAAAAAATTTAGTTTAACTTAAAACATTATCATGCATTTAACTGCAATGATGCAGTACTTAGAAAAATGCACTTTAAGTCACACACACCATACTCCATACACATATATACACACACAGTAAAATAATCTAAACTTGTACAGGAATTAAAAATAAAATTGTATATTCTTACAGTAACATGAAATCTTTCAACTGAAAATCACTATTTTCTTGGGAGATTGTTTATATTTTATTTTAAAAAAACTAAATACAGTGTAGATTTTATGTACAATACATAATACATCGGGGCCAGTAACGTTTCCATCGTGAGACTTATTGCTACTGTGTTTGGCATATCAAATACATCACGGGGAGCTCCCGCTCGAGCAAATCGATGAACAACGGGAGGACCGTGACCGTGACCGTGACATAATACATATGTGTATATACATGTATGAAATCTCTTCTCTGTCTCTGCCTCTCTCTCTCTCTCTCTCTCTCTCTCTCTCTCTCTCTCTCTGTATATATATAGAAAACACGCTAATACATCATACATACCAGTGCTGGGGAACAGTTGGGGTACTGCTCTTTGTGGTGATTGACCCGATAATTTGGTGTTCAGATGCTTATATTGTACTTGTATTGTGAAGGGTATGGTAGCTACAACCCAGCTTTACTCTTGTCTTTGACTTGATCTACCTCCTTCATCCTGTATCATTCCGTATCATTTTGGTACCATCATCTGTTTACGTTCTTTTTACATATGGTATCATAAAATATTATTAGAGATCATCTAAAAATTATAATACGAGAATATTTTTGCATATTCATTCCATTCAATTCATTCAATTCAATTCATTCATTCAATTCATTCAATTCATAAAATTAGCAAGAAATATCTTTTATAATCAGAAATAAACTTAATAGGGTCTGTAAAGATGTGTATCAGGCAGGGTACTTACCTTGCTTGTGACCTACAAGGTTCAATTCCTGGAATCCCATATGGTCTCTTATACACTGCCAAAAGTAATTTGTAAGTGCAGAGCCTGAAATAACCCCTAAGCACTGCCAGGTGTGGCCCCAAAACAATAACAAAAAAGAAAGAAACTTTAATATTAGAAAATGGAAGGAAAAGTTAAGAAACTCTTTAGGCAATATATAATTTAATAAGTTATTCACCTCAAGTTTTTAATTAAGTTTAGTTATTATCACTCTTGCTTTTTTTAGGGAAATTTTATAGAATGTGAGAAATTGTAATTAAAGAAATATTCAAATACACTTAAGGTGAATTTTGAATATGCAAGCCATTACTTACAATGTTAATGATAAGTTCTCAGGAAGTATATTAGAACCAGATATGAAATGTAGGTGATAGAATCCTATGATTTTATTTGTTAGTTTGAGCATCATCCTCTAAAATTAATAAAAAATTAGTTTCAATATCCTCTTGTTAGTCTTGCAAGATACTTTGTTAGTAAAGCACAGCTAATGAAATGCTACAAAGTGACTTTATAAAGGGCTGGAGCAATAGCACAGCGGGTAAGGCATTTGCCTTGCATGCAGCCAAGCCAGTTTGATTCCCCTGCCCCTCTCAGAGAGCGTGGCAAGCTACCGAGAGTATCTCACCCGCACGGCAAAGCCTGGCAAGCTCCCCGTGACATATTCGATATCCCAAAAACAGTAACTACAAGTCTCACAATTTGTTGTGAGACGTTACTGGTGCCCGCTGGAGAAAATTGATGAACAACAAGAGGACAGTGCTACAGTGCTACAGACTTTACAAAACTTGAGCTAACGCTTAAGAAATTTGTTTTATTAGAATTTCTCTACTTTAATGAATCTAAAAGATAACGCCAACATTTTATTAAATATGATATTTAGTTTGCTCTAACACTTATAATTTTAAAGAATTCAATAAATAATTCATTTAACTTATTTTCATATGTATCAATACTCTAACTTTGTAAAAGAGTGGTAAGCACGGGATCATGCAAAACGAACTAAGAAAGAATATTTGAAAAGAAAAAAAAATATTCAATTGTAAGCACTTATGGAAATCCTGGGCATAGTTCTTTCAGGAAAGAATACTTTCACTTACATTATCAATATATTTGGCTAGACTTGGCTCTAAGACCTATCTAAAGCTTTAGATCTGGAACTGTATCCCAAATTTGAAAAATCAGGTGATTCTACCCATCTCCTTGCTGTTGAAATAATTACTCTAGAGGTGGAACATTTGGACAAAAATATAATCTACCTTTATTTGCAATTTCTCTTTATAATATGGCCCAAAAGAAGAGAATGCATTTTCTTCTTATACTAAAAGTTTAAGGTACCCTGAAAACTTAGAGAAAAGTAAATAAAAGTAAATAAATAAAGAAATCTAAATAAATGGATCTCATTTCCCTAACTAAAAGTTTAGTCCCAGATGTTCATTTTGATTTGTACAATGGGTGATGACACCCACCCACCCCACCCCCCAAAAAAAATAAATACAGAGGAAAATAATCAATAAAGGAGAATCCTAATGCCTGGATACAGAAAGAAACCTCATTCTGAATCTTTGTGAAGTCACAGTTGTATGTACCACAATACTAACATTAGAGTAGTTGTAGCTCTGCAGTTGTCATGAATCTCAAACAAGTGTTACAGGGGCACAAAAGCGTGAGCACTTAATAGTCTATTGCATTACTGAGCTCTAAGTCAGACTCTTTTCTAAGTAGTATTTTAACTTTAGGCTAGAGCTTTTTCCAAATAATGACATCAAAAGATAAAATAGATGAATAGGGAGAGGTTTGAATAGGTACCTCAATGATTAAGTACAGCTTTGTCAATGTGAAAACTTTAGATTGATTAAGGCCCCCCCAAAACAACACAAATGAACACAATGTTTCTTACTTACCTGACAGCCTAGATACCGTGATCAAGAGAGTATTCCTCAGGTGAAGCTGACACACTGCATTCTAGCCATGCTGACCCCTGAAATTTTCCCAAATGTGAGAACCTCGTTTACATAGTTTGTGGCAGCAGCAGATTTTATTTGTGTTTAGCCCTTAAAACAAACTGGAAAAAGTAGATAAATAGGTGGGAATTTTGGATTAACATAATAATCATGCACATGTTTATGCAGAATGTAGAAGTCAAGAGAAGATACAGATATCTCCCTTCCTCTCCCATCCCCTCCCATCACCTGTTTCCCTCCTTTCTAACTTCCTCCCCACCCCTCCTCTCCCTTCCCTCCCTTCCTTTCCCGTTCCCCCCTCCTTCTTTTCCTTCCCCTTCCTCCTCTTCCCTCTGCTTTCCCTTTCTCTCCTTTCCCCACCATTTTCTTATTTTTCTGTTTTCTTTCTTTATTTTAATCCTGGGTGTTAGGTAAGGTCCTCATAATCAGAGAAATCAGAAATGTGGCTTACTTAACATTCTTATCTATTCTCAGTTCTGGTGCAAATTTTTCCACCTAACTCAGATTCTACTAGTTGGCTTTGTAAATGCCTTCCCATGTTGTGCTAATCATTGAATTCAGTATAGCAGAAGGAAATCATACAAACATGTTTCTTTTAGTTCAAGGTCTTTTCCTCTATGTAGCATAGCAATTAAGAACGCAGATGTCAGGATCAAATTGTGAGAATGGAATATTGGTACCACCATTTACTATATGTTCTCAACATAACACAATAGAATGCGTTCTTCATGTTGAAGTTACACCAAAACTCTAAATAAGTCTTGAGATATACCTCCAAAGCTTTATATTACGGCAATTGGGGGAAAATAAGGTGCAGAAATTAATCAACTGGGATAAAGTAATTCAGTTGGTATTAATAAATGCAATGCAGTCTTTTTACATATGGGTATTAAAGTATAATATATTTTCTTAATGATTGTATGGCATCTAAAAATTAGATATAGTTTATAACTTTTCCACGTTTTCGGCTCTATAGTCGAACATTTTCAAAATGGTGAAGTAAAGTTTTAGGCACAAAAGAAATTTGTTACAGTTATCAAATAGACATTGCAGCTTTTGCATCACATAATTTCGGGAGCACTTTTAGAAACAGAAATATAATTAGCATGAAGAATGGTTTTTACATATGTTTTTGGTTTAAAAAGTTTTATAGTGCCTCATAAAGTGTTTTAAATAAGTTACAAAAAGAAAATAAATGATGGATAACTTCATTTTTGAAAATACTTGATATTAAAACCAAGACAAATTTTAAGTAATTATTTGAAAATATTATCTTTGATGAATCATAAAAATTCAATTTTGATGACCATTTCAAAAATACAGCTAATTGCTTAATTCTCAGTTACTTAGCATGTTAGTTTCAACTTTGCATTCTAGAAATGGGGAAGAGGAAACAAAACAAAATCACCTAAACCATAGTATTTTATATTTTTAGAAATTACCATCATATCAAACTCACTCTTCGCTAATCCCATTTCTTTTTTCTAGTTCAGTTAATGGTGGAAGATTTCCACTTTTTGAGAGAGATATCTGAAAATACATGCTTGTAGCTTTCAGAAACATTTCTCAAGACGATATAGCTCTTTTGTAAAAGGGATTCAGCTAATGGCTCAGGTCTGAGCTTTAAGTGAAAAAATATGACTCTCTTGGTGTTAGACTTTGTTCTCCAGACCCATTAGTTTTTTAGTCTGTTTTGTTTACTTTTCTTTTAGTGGGATTTTTGAGTGGACTGCTTATTTATTTCAGTTCTAGACAACCAAATTCCATATCCCACCTAGCTAATGTTTCATGGGTCTATCATTCTTATCATTATTCAAGTTCTATTTCACATTTTAATGTCCACTCTTTCAGGACTCCTGCTTTTAAGGTGTAAGTCACCCACTATGATTTTCTTTCAGCAGGAAATAACAATCTAAGGGCAAAAGCTCTGAAGTGACAATATTTGAGGTTTTTCTCAATAACTTAACGAAGATCTACTCTCTCTCTCTCTCTCTCTCTCTCACCTCAGGAGTATAGAACTAGCCATCAAGCAAACATTTATATCACTTGAAATTATATTTGAACATACTCTGTTAACATTCAAAATTTAAACATTATTCTTTTGGCACATTTGGTACATAGGATCTTTTTGCACAGCACAAATGACTGCAAAGTCCAAATCATGTTTAGTGGTTACATTTTACCTATACTTCGTTGGAGAGATAGTACTGTAGCGAAGGTACTTGCTTGCATGCGTTCAACTCTGTGTTCTGTCTAGCACTCATCTATCATTCTCACAAGAAGGAGTGATCTCTGAGTAAAAGCCAGGAGTAAGCCTTGAGCACCAGAGCATATGGGCTCAAAGCAAAACCAAGCAAATAAACCCAATTTACAATAATTATTGTTTTTATCCTATTTGAAATGAATGTTAATTGTTTTAAATTACAGAGTATAGATGAAAATATATAATATATAATAATACATGCAGAAAAATTTGACTCCCAAATTTTCAGACAAGGCATTGTAGACATATTTCGTTTCTTTCTTGATTTAATCTCATTATTATTTATCTATTTTCACCTATCCTAAAAGGTAAATATAGGAATACAAACTTTTTAGGTATATGTCTAAAATATATATATAATCTTACTAAAGGGTATCTATACTTACATATACTTATTATTGTACATCAAAGTATATATAGATATGTACTGTTTATATTATACTTTGATGTTATATATTATTATTATTTGTGAAGGTTTATGAAGTAATTCCAATGCTGATGATCTTATTTGTTACTAATATTTGTTGAGAAATTAATTTATAGGAAGCTTAAAATAAACTTAAAAAAGTACTGAGCATTTTCTAAATACGCAAGTGCTAAAGTTGAATCATGTGTTGTTTGTTTTTATTTTAGAATTTTCATTACTGAACATATTTCAATGTCTTACTTTTACTATGAAGCTTATTATAAAATATTTTTATACAACTTCTTAAAGCTTATCTAAGAGCACAAGGTAATCTCCAGTTTCTGTGATATTTTTTATAAGACAATGTTCTATTCTGAGGCCATGAATTCTATTTTTAAAGTAATTTTAGGTTTCACAGATATTTTCCTACTGAAAAGGGCAATAAATGCAGTATTACCAGAGAAGTCAATAACATGGCAATATAATGAGGGGATTTTTAAATATTTTATGTATCTCAATAATTACTTTCTTCAGACCCAAAATTTTTACTTTCCTTGGAAATTATGTCATTTTTCCACATTGGAATTAAGTCAATTTTGCCAGCATCTTTATAAAAATACTCACAGCCCCAATGCATTGTTTCTAGCCCCCAGTTTCTGACTCTACAGTGGAGTAGGTAGTGTATTCCCTCATCTTTCAGAACTTGTTCTCTGTTTCTTCCATCTTCCTAAAACTTCTCATTTCCCACTGAACAATGTGAGCTCAGCGTGATCCTGCTGTGGTCACTGCAGAGCTCTGGAATTGCCAATTCTTCTGTGGACAGTGTCAGTAATGAGTGTGAATGTCACCTGATGCTCTATCACCTCCACCTGTGCCCTTTGAGGTACTGCGTTACCCACCATTCTGTGCTGTCTCCTTGCTGTGTGCTTCCTGCTCCTGCTTTCTGAGAGAACGTGCGGTGCTCACCTCTCCCCTAACATCCCCCCACCCCCTTTCAACTAGCTCTTCTCTCTCAGCTTCTCAGCTGGGAAATTCCTCCTACATTTCTTGTGAAAGCTTGCACAGGCTGCCTGATGTTCTCTCTTAGGTTTCACAGAGGAGAAACTTGCAGAATTGATCCCTTGATATGGCATCCTGAAGTGAAATCTATGGGAGGTCAATAGTTTCTCATCTCTATCTCAAGGCTACCCCTTTACCGAGAAGTAGAGAATGAGTGTCAGAACCTCAAACTTCCTTCTATCTTGTGTGCATGTTGTGGGGTGGTTGAGTCACCCCCAGCTCCCCCCCCCACCCAAGAAAGTAACTCAATCTTCCAGATACTCTCATTTTGACAGCTGCTGTTGCCCATCTGTTCTGGAGTGATGGTGAAGTGATGGATTTCCAGCCCATACTCATACCCTCTATTCTCCCCAAATCTCCTAAGAATCATATCTTTTCAAACACAAATAGTTCCCTATAAATCTCTGATTCTTTCCAGGAAGTTAGGATTCCACTTAATTTGGGGATTTTGAACTGCATATTAAAAATATCTTTCATCTTGCTCCCTCCTTATCTCATCGTACCTTGCAAATAAGCCATTTTATTCCAGATACAGCAGTGTCTCAAAGGGCTTACAAGATTCCTGAGTTTTCTTTGATTTTAATACCTGTCCCTTAATTAGGTTTTGGTGTCTATGTGTTCTGTTAAAAACTGGCATTAAATAAAAAGTTTCTGTTTCAAAAAGCTCTACCCAAACAAATGTACTTCTTGACTACCGTTTCTCTTCATCGTTAGGCATCTGTTACCAAGCAAGTGATGCAAGCAGAGAAGCACTGAGCGCACAGCATGGTGTTTAAAAGCTAAATACAACTGGGGTAGAGTTTACACTCTTCACAGCCCTTGCTGTCCAATATTAAAGAAGTGCGCCCGTGCACTTCCATTGAACTTGCCTGCATAAGTCTGCAACATTTCACAGTGATTAGAGATGTGTTAGCATATCTTTAATTCAAAGTGGGGTAGGACTGTCCCTAGAAACAAAGTGGCAACTGAGCAACATGCAATCTGTTTGTGACCTAGATTTCAGAGGAAAGGGGATTCTACTACATACAATCTATTAACAGCACCTACTGGGGAATTACAGATGAGAAACACCTGAGGTCCAAATGCAGCAAATTAGTTGATACATTTGCATCCTGGATTTCCTCATTTGAAACGACTATTTAGAGAAAAGACTTAGAGGTAAATGTATTAGACACTGAACAGGAGAGGGTCCATTAGCACTTTCAAAGGGACATCGGCCCCATTGGAAAGAAGAAAACACAGAATTAAATTTTCTCACCAGGATCTTCTAATGTGTCACCACTTGGTGAGGAGGCAGCCACAGAGGGAAAATTTACATTGACATTTTCTCACTAATTTCAGAAGCGAAGAAGAAAAAAAAAAGGAGAAAAAAGAGAAAAGAGCTGCATAATTTTCTAGTCACAATTGACTTTGCTGCTTCTCTGAGAACAAGATGAGCCAAGCAGGAAGACATGTAATAAATCTAGTCCTGCTCCATTGGCTGGGAGACAGTATGGCTGTGCTAAGAGTTCTGGGGGCATAATCCCATAATTCAGTGGTTTCACTACAATGCGTGTTCCACTTCTTTTCCCACTGAGCTCATTTATAGTCCCAAACAGTTTTTTGCTGTCACTTCCCATTTGTGTTGCTGATTTCCATGTTTTTTTCTTTCCTTAAGAGATCATCCCTGTCACAACCCATCTTGCTTCTGACTTGCTGTCATCTATCCTTGAGCTGCCCCAGACCCTTTCATCCACTGTCTTCCCCAGTTGCCATCACCCGGAAGTTAATGAGGTAGCCCTTCTCCCAGGTGGAACTGCTTGGGGTGGTCTCTGTGCTGGACAGTTGTGATCTCGCTTTTCCTGTGTTTATGACATGCCTCACTTTTAAAAATTGTGAGCTATTGGGGAGGTTCCTTCAGCCCTAATTGATCAACATGGAAAAGTTTGTCATTGAAAAACTAAAATATTTGGAAACTTGTTCTTTTTACTTCCATATACTGCTTTTCCATAAAAGAAAGTGTGTGTGTGTGTGTGTGTGTGTGTGTGTGTGTGTGTGTGTGTGTGTGTGATGCTTATGTATCTTTGATGATTCAGCAACTGGAAAGATGAATGAGAGCAGTGTTACTCCTATCATAATCATTTAACAGATATTAAAACATAGTTAAAGGAAAAAATCTGTCACATTTCAGTCAAAGGTGCATTTGACATTGAAATACAAATTTCTAAAATTCAGACATCTTTATTGAACTTTTATGGGAACCATTTTCCTCTCTTGACTATGGACAGAAATTTATAGTTCTTTACGAACAGCTTCTCTAGAAATTTGTAAGACTTATAAAGTAATTTCATTGTTTTATATCTGATTGAATGCTTCTTCTTTCCATTGTTGCTATAATGTCTGGAGGGTCACCCCCTTGGTTGCTAGGCTCTCCAGTGACACCACACTTGGTTTTAGTGCTCACATGCCTCACCCTGGTTTTCCATGATCTCATTTTTTTGGCTGGGAGAGTACCTGAAATTGAATATTTGTTGTGGGACTTGGCTTTTCAGTGGCAGCAGTGGGAACTTTGCAACTGATGTTATGGCTCTCATCAGGGATCAAATTCACAGCCTAAGTATTGTTCCTGGTTTCTGTAAAGTAGTTTACTTCAAGATAATCTTCAAAATTCAGTCTGATCAATTATGAATAAAGAGTAATACATACATACTAATATAAATGACAAACATCAGGGGCCAGAGCAATAGTACAGCAAGTAAGGTGCTTGCCTTGCCCACGATGGGCCCAGATTTGATCTCCAGCAGGTATATCTATCAGTCCCGAGGACCACTAGGAGTGATTCCTGAACTTAGAGTCAGGAGGAAGCATTGGTTAAAAATTTAAAAATATATATAAGCAAGAACAATTCATATAAAAAAGAAACTTAGAAAGAAAAGCGATGAGGGGCTGGAGAGACAGTACAGGGAGTAAGGAATTTGCCTTGCATATAGTCAACCCAGGTTAAATTCCCAGCACCCCATAAGATTTTCAGAGCCCTTTCAGGAGTGATTCCTGAGATTAGAACCAGGAGTTGTGAGTAGAGCTGGGTGTTGACCAAAACCCAAAATAATGAAATGAGATTTGTTTCTGTACACACTGTACATACATGTGATTACTAAGTAAATAGTTATGGGAGTATGGCGTATTTACAAACATAATCAAATATAACACAAAAATGTTTTTTAACATACTGAAAATGTTCTAAGACGTTTTATATAAATACTATACAACTAAAATTATTTTCTCCTTACTTTAATTTTAGTACTCCTTAAGTCATTATTCAACTCAGACACTATTGTATTCAAAACTAGTAATAGTATATGATTCCTATGATTTTATTTGAACAGATATAAAGGTATTTTAAGAGCAGCTGCTTATTGAGATTATACTGTGGATCTTGGTGTTATATTTTCTGGGCTCAACTCTAGTAACTCTGCTGCTCAATATAACACACTTAAAATAGCACACTCAAGAGCTATATTTGGCAAGTTGCTAAACTTCTCTATGTTTCAGATCTTTTTGTTAGCTTTTGTATTTAAAAAAATCTTAATATAATAAGACTAAACATTATAACTACTCCTAAGGGTTATTATAATATTTAAATCTATCAGTACATTTTTAAATATTTAAGACTGACACCTAACAGTATGCATTTTGTACATTTAACTATTACTTTTATTTTTAATTGCAGGTTTTCTATGTAAATACTAATTAGTATTTATCAAGATATTATTTCTCTCTCTCTTTTTTTAAATATGGGAGTCACATCCAGCTGTGCTCAGTGCTTACTCTTAGTTCTACTCTCAGGGATCACTTTTGGCAAGGTTTCAGGGAGCCATCTGGTTCCAGGGATCAAACCCAGGAACCTTATTTTCTACACTGTGTGTCTTGTAGCTCTCTTAAGCTTTATTTTTACTTTATTTTTTTAAAATGTAAGTCAGCATGTGGGGCTTTTTGCTTAATATTTAAAGGTGTGTATAACTATTATCATTTATTGTAAAATAATGTTATGGATTTCCAAGTTACATTACATTTTTCATTGTTTACATAATTCTTTCTTTTAATGTATGCCATTTCAATTCTGCATAGTTCTGTTACATATATTAGGTGTGCTGGACAAAAATCCATCACCACTTTTGATGGTAAAATATCTCCAGAAATTATGTTAAACAGTTATTTAACTCTCGTTTGATGATTTTTAAAATTTAATTTTATTTCTATAAGACTCTTCACAATAATTTATTAAATTCAATATTCCAACATCAATCACACCACCATTATACCATACCCACCACCATTATTTTGAATTTTCCCAACAACCACCCACGCCTGCCCCAATAGCATAATAAATACATAAATAGCATAGGCCCTCCCGTTGATCGTCGATTTGCTCGAGCAGGCCCAGTAATGTCTCCATTGGAGACTTTGTTGTTACTGTGTCTGGCATATCGAATACTCTCGGTAGCTTGCCAGGCTCTCTGAATAAATAGCATAATATATAAATATTTATTTTGTATTTCTCACTATGAATATTTTTCTATAACTGTATCACTGTCATCCTATTGTTCATCGATTTCCTTGAGCAGGCACCAGTAACATCTCCTTCATCCTAGCCCTGAGATTTTAGAAAGTGCCACATTCAAGGCTCTTTCAGGATCAGGAGAATGAGATCCATCATCGTTACTAGTTTTTGGCATATTGAATACGCCACGGGGAGTTTGCCAGACTCTTCTTTGTGGACAGGATACTTTCAGTAGCCTGCCAGGTTCTCCAGAGTAAGAACTAGATAAGCTGGGTTTTATAGTCTCTGGGTCTTGGCCGCTGATGGGATTACATGGCATCCTGTGTCGTGGGTGTAACGCCTCCCTACTGAAAGATGGGGGATCTGGGTGGAGGAGGCCCAGTCCTGATCCGAGCAGGCTTGGAGATCTCAGCCTTGGGTCCCACACAAATTCCCTATAAATTATATATAAAATTCTCTATAAATGATCAAAAATGGTTTCCTTAGAAGGAAGTGTGTGAAGATTGTTGTAGCTCACCCCGGAGCCATTCAGCCCTTGTATATGAGTTTACTAGCATGTTGTTTATTGTGTGCTAATAGTGTTTTAATTGAGATTGGTTGCCTTCTACCTTACATTTTGTCCAATGTGTACTATTCCTGGAACATCAGTGGTATAAAATATGAGATGTCGCATGGCCGCTTGCTCCAGGAATTCTAACATTTTAAATAAGGTGATACTGCTGGAGTTAAATTTTTTACTGGATAGTGACTTTGGGGTCTGAGGCATCTCTGCAGCTTGTTGATATTTTCTGACATTTCTTTGTAAGTCTTTTGATCATGGTGGACTATTGAGCTTACATGGCACCAGAGGCAGTTTGTGGGCATGGCTATTAGGATTCCGAAAGAACAGAAGGATGAGGGGGAGATTGCACATCCCAGACTCTGTGAGAGTCTGGAGATTTCAGTCACAAAATTCGCATGCCTGGGTTTTTTGAAAGATTTATACCTGAATGAGACTTGTCCAAGCCTGTGGAGCATAGTGGCAATTGGGTTCTGGATGTTTTTGGCTGCCAGGGCTCTGTTAAGTTGTGTGTGTGTGGGACTTACTTTATGCCCTCTGTGGTGCTTCAGATATGAAGTTCAGCCTGGTGCAGGGTCTGGAGGCATCTCTGCAGCTTGTTGATCTCTTCCGAGATTTTTTGTGAGTCTCTCCCATTTGCTGATTTTGAACAAATTAAAAATAGTAATTTTATATTTGTCTGCAAAGCAGCGAATCGGAATGGGAAAATCCAACAGATATTTATCTTATTGCAAGGACATGATCATACCAAAAGGTATTTATGAACAAATTCCAGAGCCGGATTTTCTTTAAGATAATGATGAATCTACTTTTGGAAAGTTGAGCTATAAAATTCCACTATTGCCTCTGGAAAGTTCTGTGATGGAAAGAGGCTAAGAGGAAAAGATTTTCATTTTCTTTTAATAGCCTTTGTTTATTCACGTCTTTACCCCAGCCTTTTCAAATCTCCTTAAAATAAGCCTTAGAAAAAAGTTAGAGTCAAATGAAATAGGCACTTTAATTCTACCTTTTTATAATTCTGAAGCTACAACTGACCCTCCTCAATGTGGTCTTCCTTTTTAACATTAATTACCTTGTTATCTGAGAGATGCAGCAGGTCTCCCCTGTCTGCTTAGGAAGAGTGCCAACAGGCCAACAGTTGGAAGTGAATTAACATGATTGTTTGGGGCTTTAGAAAGCCCTCTCCGCTGTCTATTCTTCTTAGATTCCTCATAGAGTCACTTGGGTATGTTTTCTAATTCAGTATTCTGTGTCCACTGTCCAGTAAACGTATGTTTATACTGTATGTATATAACCAATTATACTGTGGCTAGGGGCAATGTCTCTTCTGCATTCTTCACATGCCAATGATTAGAAAACCTGGTGTAGGACTCCTGGGCATGCCCTCAGTCAAGAGGTGGGGAAAAAGGTTTAATCTATTTGGCAACATGTTTTGCTCATTCAGATGATTGGTTGTGACCATTGGGGAAAGCAAGCCTCTTGCTTTGTGTTCCCCAAAACTAACATAACTCCACTCAGCAGAGACCTGTGCTTATTAGCAAAAGTGTGAAGATTTGGAACCATAATAAGGATACTGAGCTGAATACATGCAGTCTATTTCCTTAGTTTGATTATTTTGACTGTCTCCATTTGTCACTTAAGTTTAAAACCAGTTTGGCCAATTTGATTAAATTGACTGGTTCTTTCACTGAAGTGACCAGTCAATGCTAACAAATTGGTTGTGTTTGTAGAAACTCATTAGCTTTTATCTCTCGCATTGTGGTGGTAGTAGATATAGAATCTAAAATTTGACACAATCGCTGCTGTTGTTGGCTCTTATAGGAAGGGGGTATAAGAGAAAATATCATGTTTGGAATTTTATATATTTGAGTAGAGGAAAATAATCATTATTGATTTGGGCAACAGACTTGCCTTTGGGTACTCATTATTATCAAGGGGATTAGTTTGAGATTATGTTGTGATTTCTCGCAAGGATTTTTATTAAGCACTTGTTGTTACTGTCCATACTCTGAGCACCTGGGTAGTCAATTAATGTGTGACCAGGAGGAAAGTAATATCAACTGCAAGTATCCTGTAAATAGTTCCTTGGAAGAGATGAAACTGCTTTCTTGCCAAGAGGAGCAGCACCGACCATAAACCTGATTCTGGTGTTTGTGTTTCATTTATTTCAGACTTCTTGTTTATTATCCCAAGGGCCACATATCTTCAAGGCTTCTGCATGTCAGCTGTGTAATTGCTGTAATAATAATCTGGTATAAAGTCAGAAACATTTTACTATCCAGAAAAAAAAAATCTGGCATTTTTGTGTTGTGTCCAAGCAACAGTTTTAGCTACTAGCTACATTAGTCACAAGAAATGATTTATAAGAATAAATTAGAGGATGAGTCTAGCACTAGCCTTTTGTGCTGTTTCATTTTCATTGTAAGTAAAATATATTCATCTCAGAACATGTTGCCAGATAATACAAGGCATGCTCCCAGCTCAGAGTACAATCAGGCCCTCTGGAGAATTCATGCTGTACTGTTAGGGATTTGCAGGTTGCAAATCAGGGGAACTGAAGCTGATCTAAGCAAGGGAAACTTCTGTCAGGTGGTTTATAAAGTTTAGTAGGATAATCTGACGCTGAGAATGCAGAACCTTAGTTCCATACTGTAATAAATACTGAATAGTTACTCTGTTACCAAGTGGATGGGAATTTGTGACAAGCTCTCCAGTCTTTATCCAATCTTACTTGACTACTCCAACTAAATGTGTTCAGTAGGGAAGAGGTCATTGTCCAACTGTTAAATAGAATGATTACAACAAGAGTAGGAAATGGAAATGGATGCTGTAAGCAGGCAAAGTAAGTATCTACTTTATGAAGTTGAGGATAGTCATTTAAAGCAAGAATGTAAAGTTTCGGTGATACCATATGTCAGAGACTGAGATGTGTTTTATTCTGTCAATTAATAACCTTTCCTCTTACAGAAACAGAACAAGATAAATTTCTCTGGTCGCTATAGCATGACCATTTTCATTAAAAATGAGTTGAGAGCCAGCTATGAACTGGCAGTGACAGGGCAACTGAAAGCTCATGTGAAGGGGGGGGCGTTTCCGGCTCGTCCTTCACACCCTACTGAGGTCACGAGTTGCCCCCACGAGTGGCTCTCTGGCACGGCCATGGCTCCAGAAGCACAAGGACTTAATGCAGAGCCCGGCAGCTTGCGGTAGAAAAGGGAATGGACTATGCATTAATCCACAGTATCATGCCTGCCCGGGTGGGAAGGAGTGTTGCTTTCCCCCTGGGCAGCAAGATGGTGGCCTCCTGGGAGCTTTTTGGAAAGCCAGGTATGAGCTGGTGGAGACAGAGCAACTGAAACCTCATGGTAAGGGGCGCTTTCCCAGCTCGTCCTTCATGCCCTACCGAGGTCATGAGTTGCCCCCCACAAGTGGCTCTCCAGCAGGCTATGGCTCCAGAGCCACAGAAACCATTATCGTAATTAGCTGACCCTTGGCAGAAATACCTTCAGGCTTAATAAGTAAAATATCAGAAATCCAAAGTCATACGGTTCTCATAACTAACTTTAGAAACAAATTATTTCATAATGCCTTTTCAGCAGTTCTGATTGTTTGGTGTAAACTCTAAACAATAATGGTGCATCTTTTGTTGAAATAATCAATGTAATCAAAGTAGATCGAGTGTTAAGTAGAATTCATCTGCCTCAAAGGCATTGGGAGGGGTGGTATATTGGGGTTTCTTGGTGGTGAAAAATAAATATTGGTGAAGGAAATGTGTTTGATCATTGCACGAATGAGACTTAAACCTGAAAGCTTTGTAACTTTTCCCACAGTGATTCAATAAATTAATATAAAAAAATAAAAAAATAATAAAAATGAGTTGAGAGTTTAATGTGAAAAAAACCAAGAACATTGTTTTAATGTAAGCTTTTGAGGAGATAAATTTTGCTTTCTTTTAGGACATGTAAATATTTTCAGGTAATTCAGTTAGTAATTCATGTCTTGCAGTAAGAAAATAATCAACTTCTTTAGAAATGTTGCATACTCTTTTTTTTTGTATGTCTAGTTCCTTAAAAAAGACAGAGAGAGGAAAGAAAGGAGGTGGGGGGAGAGATAGAGAGAGACAGAGACCGAGACAGAGACCGACATAGACAGAGAGACAGAGAGACAGAGACAGAGTCAGAGAGACAGAGAACCACAGAGAGACAGAGACAGAGAGACAGAGAACCACAGAGAGACAGAGACAAAGACAGAGAGACAGAGACAGGCAGAGTAAGAGAGAGTATAAGAGAGAGCAAGAGCAAGAGAGGGAGATAGGAGTCAGGAGAAAGACAAGATTTTAAAAATGTGGAATTTTGCTTTGAATTTTCTATAAGTATTTTTGGTGAGTAAACCCAATCCTCAAAACATTTTTCTTGAAGACAATCATCCTCCACTGAGTTTAATTTATGAGAAAAAAGCAAAACAATTCTACCAGCTATCTATAGTCCTACAATCAGATACTTAAAGAGCCATGTATATAATATATGACATTCTATCTTATTTGATAGTTTTCTATCTCTTGATGTCCTGACAAAACGTGTTATTGAGAAAAAATAAAAAAATTAAAAAATATCAAGAGAGGAATTAAGCACAACCAATCTATTGTTAACTATAAACTCTTATTAAGACCTAGGCAGGGGGAAATTTTCTTATTCCATCTGGATTCTTCTAAGAAACTGGATTAAAAATTAGTATCTTAAAGAATAGAAAGAGAACGATCACGATCACCCTGTTGTTCATCGATTGCCTCGAGCAGGCCCCAGTAACATCTCCTTCGCCCTAGCCCTGAGATTTTTTTAAAAAGTGCCATATTCAAGGCTCTTTCAGAGTTAGGAGAATGAGACCCATCATTGTAACTGGTATTTGACATATAGGGTACGCCATGGGGAGTTTGCCAGACTCTGCCGTGTGGGCAGGTTACATTCGGTAGCCTGCCATTTTGTCCAAAGTAAGAATGAGATAATAAGATGTCCTACGGCCGCGAATGCGGCTGCGTGCTTCCGGGAGCTGGGTTTTATAGTCTCTGGGTCTTGGCAGTTGATGGGATTACACGGCGCCAGGGGGCCACTTGGTGGGTGTGACCCCTGCCTACTGGAATTTGGAGGATCTGGGTGGAGGATGCTCAGCCCCGATCCGAGCAGGCTTGGAGATCTCAGCCCCGGGACCTGCAAGCCTTTGTTCCTCTGCCGGTACCTTCATGCGTGTGAAGAGTGGTATCAGCATGGTGGTGGCTGGTTCTGGAGGTCTTTGGCTGCCGGAGCCCTGGTCGGGGCAGGGAGGGAAACTCAACTCGCTCCCCTCCAAGGGGCCCCGGCGAGGACAGCCAGGTGCAGGGGCAGGAAAAAGAGAAAGTCAATTAAAAAAAAAACTAGTATGGAAAACTTACATAGTTGGAAATAAAGAAAAATAGTACAGAAGATAGCTATACTTATACAGGACACACTACTTTTCTAGCAGTGAAAATGAAACTTTTAGCTAAAAAGGACATGTTTATAGATGTATAATACTTGGATTATATGTATAATACTTGGATTACATATCCTTTCCTCAAACTTCTAGGTTGTAAAAAGGGGTGGCAAGAATTGCTTTGTCAATTAGACAAAAAAAGGATTTTGCTGAAAAAATAGCTCAATGGGCTGAGCTACTGCTTTGCATGGCAGACTCAGTCGCAGCTTTGTATTCCACTAACAACACCTCCACTAGGAGTGACCCCCATATAAAAAAGGGTCTGATGAGAACAAAGACTAAACCCAGAAAAAAAGGAGGGCAAGAACAGAAATAAAGACAAGAGTTTCTTCTCAAACACATAAGCTGTCACTCTCTTCATTGAAAATAACCCGCATTCCTATTCAATGCAACAGTTTCTCCTGAGGCCCTGACTGACCCTTAGTTCCTCTTGCTAAGGTGATCATTTTTGAAGGAAATCTACTTTGGACATATTGAGCAAACTTATCTGACCCTGTGGGGTAAACAAGCCCTCACTCTCAAACATATGTACCATGGTCAATTCTCATTCTAGTATTGACATGTTAACAGGAAGAGAGTAGTTATGTGGCACTTTCATTTATCAAGGGCAAGGTCATAGAACGTGAACATGAAAGTTGGTAAAAAGGACAAAACATATTGAGTGCATACAGCATTAAAATACTTTGAGTATTGAAATAAACTTACAAATATTTGCATGCAGGAGCTATCCACTAAAATGGAGAGTCCATGAGAAAGAGTAGGACGAGAAAGAAGCTGGTACCGAATGTGGTGTCATTCTTGACCTTCTGGAACTTGGGTCATAACTGACCATCATGAAGAATTCTGACTTGTGGTGCTGGAGTGATAGTACAGCAGTTAAGGCATTTATTTGCCTTGCATGCGGTCGACCAGGGTTCAATTCCAAGCACCACCAAGCAGTAATTTCTGAGTTCATAAGCTAGGAGTAACCCCGGTGCATTGCTGGGTGTGACCCAAAAAGAAAAAAAAATTCTAACTTGCGAGACAACTCTGACTTTTTTTTAAATAAAAATTTTAAATTCCTCATATTTATGATTATTAAAAGATTTAATACTGGCCTTTGTCTGCCAGTATTTGTCCTCGAAAGATGAGGCATGTCCTGCCCAAATCCTCTGCTTTGATAAGGCAACAGCTGTGCATCATTCACCACAGGACACCAGTGTCC
Organism: Sorex fumeus; assembly: GCF_029834395.1. Taxonomy (NCBI): domain Eukaryota; kingdom Metazoa; phylum Chordata; class Mammalia; order Eulipotyphla; family Soricidae; genus Sorex; species Sorex fumeus. The sequence goes on along the minus strand of NW_026606172.1, from coordinate 6,644,909 downwards.
TAGTTTAGAATTCACTGATTTAATGATCCATTTTGGCAGTCTTCATCTTTTTCTTCTTTTCTTCTTCAGGTAATTACTCAGAAACATGCTTGGCATGGTCTGGAAAAATCTGTTTAATATTAAAGCCATTAAAAATAAAGATAGAATTTTTACTGAAGAAAAATAGTCTTAAACAGAGTCTGAAGGTTCATTGTGAGGCATTTTCTTTACTCAATCTCTCTGTAATAATAACTTTTACAAATGTAAATATAGTCTTATACTATTTTTTTCTTTTCCAAAGTCAACCATTTATTTTTTTTAAATTTTTTTTGGTTTTATTTTTGGGTCACAACTGGCAATACTCCAGATTCTGAACTCAGGAATTACTTATGGCAGTGCTGAGAGAACATATGGAATGCTGGGATTGAACTCAGGTCGGCTGCGTGCAAAGCAAACACCCTGCTCTCTGTACTATTGCTCTGCCCCTCTGACAAGTTCTATATGGCATAATCTATCATAAACAATAGCAAAAGGGCTAGGGATAGATATGACTGACTCAGTGATAAAACAGATGCTTTGTATGACACCCTGGTTTAAGTTCGGCAATCTATGTGTGGATAGGTGCTTGCTTCAGAGATACATTCTCTAAAATCACCACTAATTGATGTATATTTTTATAATATAATAAGATTATCTTCAGGTACAGTTTAAGATTTATAGTATTTACCTACCCAATACTGGCTTATATATGGTGAAAACATCAATGAAGAATTTAGGTTTAAGCCTGTTTTTTCTTCTTTTTTTTTTAATAATTCACAGTCACTTTTGAATGAGACTGCATTCACTGCATCCTCCAAACTAATACTTTCTAGTAATCGTAAGATTTCCTGCTTCTAAAATTTATTGCCATGTCTGAACTTTCCATATCTACAGACTTAATCATTATAATTATAGTAAAAAGTATCCATTGAAGCCTAAAAGATAAGAAATGAGTCCATTTAAATTCTTGTAGCATTTCTCTTGAAAATCAGCACACCTTAAGGGTAAATGTAGACAATAATGAAAACCATAAAAAAGTAACATTCATCCAGAACCATTCTAGGCACAGTAGATTATAAACCTGACTTATATGGGATATGTTTTTGGACAATTTAGCTAAGCATTTTTGACAGCCTAATATAGATCACTTTACTTAATCATAGTGCTGATTTTCTTCAACCTAAAATAAGTGAGCAAAGAAGCAGTAAATTATGTGTAAATATCAAATATTTTAAACTTAACTAGTTAATATGAGGCAATATATCTTCAAATACACAATGTATTGTTAAATTAATTTAAAAAACAACTCAAATTCTCTATCTACTTGGGTATCCTATGTAATTATAGACATGGCAAGATCTAATTATTTAAAATTTTTCATAATTGTCATTTTTATATTCAAATCTCTGAGAAACGTTTGCTACTAATAGAGATACCCTGGTGAAATACATACTTTCTCACTTGTGCTTAAATTAACATGGTCTGTCAGAAAAATTAACAATGAGTAAAGATATTTTAGTAAATCACTGTTGATGGTCTTCAAATTAATATATTACCAGTCTTCTGGTATATAAATAACTCTGACTCTCACATAACCATCACAATTTGGGTTTCCAACCTCCTATCAATACTTCTTAGTAATTTTCAATGATGATTTGGCCAAGTTTTGTGATACAGAACTGATGTCTCTGTCTCGAGTCTTCATATCTTTAGATGAACAAGACTTTCTTTTCAAAAAAAGGAAGCTGAGAGGAGGAAAATTTGGGATATTAGTCATGGTAAATGTGAAAGGACAGATGTTGGAATATTTTCTGACTAAAACCCAATCTTGAACAACTTTTTAACTTTGTATCTTACAGTGTATAAACCAAAAATAAAAATAAGGAAGGAAGAGAAAATGGGAGGGAGGGTGGGAGGAAGGAAGGAAGGAAGGAAGGAAGGAAGGAAGGAAGGAAGGAAGGAAGGAAGGAAGGAAGGAAAAAGAAACTAGAAGCAAAATTCTGGATACTCGATTAGAAATTCCAAATTTCGATTTAGTCATGAACTCCCTAGTCTTTAATTCTTAACTATACGTAACATTTCTGGTTATGTGAAGATTTATTCATGGAATTTTCAGACAAGTGTCATGTGAAGAGTCGAGCCAGTCTATTGATGAGTATTGATCGCAGGTTCTTCAGGTTTTCAGGTCTAACCTTGTCTGGACCAGGTGCTGTTCACTTCTTTACTGACTAAATGGCGTGTTGGATTTTGGAAGGGAGAATGTTGGGAATGACATATCCATCTTGCATAATTTGGTATGTGGGCAGGTGGACATGGCTATTGAGGAGGTCCAAGTAGAAGTCATGGATAATCTTCTCCATTGCTCTTCTGGAAGATGTGATAGATCTATCAGGATGTCGGAGAGCGGTCAACTTGGTCTTGTAGTTGGCGAAGGAAAGTCGGGCATTGTGAATGCTTTTCCTAGTGCCTGCTGCATCTGCCAGCACTGTACTCGTCTCTCTTTGAGGTCTTTCTTTGTTGCTTCTAGCACTTCTTTGTGTGCTCAGATGTTTGCTTGTGGTTGCCTGAGGCTTGTGCCAAGACACTTTGGCAAATGAGCTCAAGAGTTTTAGAAGACATGCATTTTTTGGGGGGGCTATCTCTCTTTCGGTGTTCCACACACAATCATGGAGGTGCTGAAGCAGTCGATGGTATTCCTCATCAATGTTGTCAACAACAGCATCTTCCCATGTTGCCGCAATAGTGCCAAAGAGCTCCCAGTTGGTGGTCGTTCTAGGAGTTCTCTTCTTAAACATTGCAGCCCTTTCTCCCTTCTACTCCGTGAAGTAGAATTTTGCACAAAGGAGATGGTAGTCCTATCCCATTTGGAAGTTTGGGACAACAGCGACATCAGCAGGACTGTACTGCTATATAAGAAGGGAAACATCCATGACATTGGCAATTATTGCCCAATCTGCCTATTGCCTTTAGTCTACTATCTGTTCACTCAAGTAAGTAATCCTAAGTAGGATTGGTAGGACACTAGATGAGGACAACCATGTGAGCAAGCTGAGTTCCAAAAAGAATTCAGCACCATCAATCATATCCACATGATAACCAAGCTCATTGAGGTTCCTAAGGAGTTCAAGATGCCGCTCTGTCTAACATTCATTGATTTAAAGAAGGCCTTTGATTCTGTTGAGACTGAAGCAGTCATCGAAGCCCTAGCCAAACAAGGCGTTCAAACTCAATACATCAGGATCCTCTTTGAACTCTATTACGGATTCACTACCAGGATCTCACCATTCTACAAGGAAGTGATCATCCATGTCAAGAGAGGGCTTCAGTAAGGTGATACCATTTCACTAAAACTCTTCAGTGCCACCCTCGAGACTGTCATGAAATGACTGGAATGGAAAAGAATGGGAGTGAAGATAGATGGTCGGCAACTATACACCTCTGCTTTGCTGATGACATTGTTCTAATAACATTATCCAAGCAGCACAAATGCTGGCCACCTTCGACTGTGAGTATGCAAAGGTCGAACTACAACTGAATCTCACTAAGACAATGTTTATGAGAGAAGGTCTCGTTCCTGATGGATCATTCTCTCTCAACGGAATGAACATCTCGGAATGCAACAGTTATGTGTACCTAGGTTGAGAAATCAACATGACGAATGACCTGGTACATGAGTTGTGCAGGAGGAAGAAAGTGGCTTGAAAGGCCTTCAAGAGAATCGAAGGAAAAGCTATGAGGATGAATTAAAAACCTCTGGCCCATCTCTTTGATTCCACTGTTCTTCCTGTATTAACATAGGCCTCAGAGACCTGGGCCTTACAAAAATAGGATGAGAATGCTATTCGGGTGTCCCAAAGAGGAATCAAAAGAGCTATTCTTGGAGTATCAGGCTTCACTCAAGTGTAAGAAAGAATTCGAAGTTCCAACCTTCATCGACGATCAATAATCAGGCATGCTGTCTCATTTGCCAAGGCGTCGAAAATCAGATGGGCTTGACACGTAATGAGATTTGGAGAGGACTGCTGGACTAGAGTCATTACTGACTGAATTCCACGGGACGTCAAAAGATCACATGGCTGCCCACCTACGAGATGGTCACACCTCTATGTCAAGACACTGAACGATCGATCAGTTTGAGGCTTTTTGTGTTCCTAGAATGAGCAAACGCTATTGGGCTACACTAGCATGTGACAAGGACAAATGGAGACATTACTAGCACCTGCTTGAGCAAATAATTGAGTAATGGGATGTTAAGTGATCAAGTGATACCTGGAATTTTAACTTCTTCTCCTTTTTTAGAATGAATTCTCTATGTCTTCATTTATATTATTATTATTATTTTATATAATTTTTTTTATTGAATCACCACGAGAGCAGTAACAAAGCTTTCGGGTTTAAGTCTCAGTCATGCAATAATGAAACACCCGTCCCTTCACCAGTGCACATTTTACACCACCAAAAACCCAAGTATACCTCCTGTCCCACCCCCTCCCCCTACCTGTTGTTGGCAGATGATTTCCACATTTCTCTCTCTCTACTTTAATTATACCCAATATTTAGACATGAGACCCACCACTATTATTTGGCATTTTATCTCAACACTCCAATCTGCCGAAAAGGCAACATTAGACAAAGTTTTCTTGCTGATTATGAATAGCATATGATTTTGGAATTCTTAAATCTTAGTAATTAAATCTGGAGAGATTTCTTCCAAAAGCACTGGGTTCCGAGATTTGTTTCTGAGTCTCTGGGATCATGGCTTAGCTGCTTTTTGAGTAGCCAAAGGGCCCATTCATGTTTGGTGACTCAGGGTCTCACTGGGGAGGGAAAGGAGAGGCCTGGCCCCACCCCCATGCCATGAGGCCACGTATGGCTCTTCACTGCGGGCCCCTACCTGGCTGTCCATTGGCCTCTGGAATTTGGCAGACCCCAAGCCTCCAGGGGGAACAGGCCAAGGCATGAAACCTATTCCCGCCTGGGGTGGACTGGGGCTGGTCACCTAATGCAGAGTCTGGACGCATTTCTTCCAAAGGCTGCTGGGTTCCGAGATTTGTTTCTGAGTCTGTGGGATCATGGCTTATAACACTTATTGAGTAGCCAGAGGGTCCCTACCTTAAATTTTTGTGTTTTTCTTCGCATTTCTATGCATTAAATAAAACTGTCACCTTTTCTGAAGGAGTGGTTTCATATAGGAAATTAATACTTTCAGTTGAGCTATAAATTTTAGGTTCTCATTCAAAAGTTTATAATAGTTTAATGTGTATTTAACTCTGGGCCCAGAGAAATAGTACAACTGGAAGGGCACTTGCTTTTTTTAAATGCCACTACATATCTGTAGTTTTTATTTTTTCCCTTTTGTCTGCTTTCCCGGGCAATATTAGATGGTGGAAAGTGATTATTATATTATAGGACTGTTAATTGTGTTTGCTAAAACACTTTGAGAGTTTAGATTATGGGATGGGACATTGATATTACATAATTACTAGCTTGAAAGATGTAAATAATTCCTACTTCTTGAATAAATTAAGTTGAAATTATGTTACTAAATATAATTATCAGTACAGTAACAGATAAATCTGATGTTTGTTTTAAACATGAATATGTACAATAAGATGAGATTTATGTAAATTATAATATCTATGTTATGTTATCTATATGACATAAAACATAACTTATATCATGCAGTCTTTTTTACTCTTGTTACAACAGAGCAAGAATAGATTTTTTTTAAAGTAATAGAAGTTCTGTGGTCAAAAATTGTTTTGCTCTATTGGACATGTTGCTTCTGCACTGACAGGCCACCTGCCTTGAGGCCAGTAAGACAATGACTTTGCTGTGAAGTTACTCAATGGCAAAAATAGAAGAGAAAATGTCTAAAGGCACAAACCATCTTTATGATATGTTGAAGATGTCTAAGTTAATAGTGCTAATGCACTCTTACATTTTAGGGAATCTACTGGAGATAAAAAGTTCAAGTAATGGGGCCGGAGTGATAGTACAGAGGGTAGGGCATTTGCTTTGCATGCAATTGACCTGGATTTAATCCCCAGCATCCCATATGGTCCTCCCAGCACCTCCAGGAGAATTCCTGAGTGCAGAGCCAGGAGTAACCCCTGAGCATTGCTGGGTGTGACCCAAAAAGAAAAAAAAATTAGGTAACCTGTGATCCTTATATAAACAGCTATATAAATAACTCTGACTGAATTGACTTTGTAAAATTAAGGACCACTAAATCATAAAGTAGTGTTTTTCCTTTTTAGACCTGCTTTAGTTAACTGAAAGAATTTCGAAATTAAGCGGAACTTTTTATTTCTATGGAAAAATTATATTTTTCCTTTGTGTAAGTTAACTATATAAACTGAGATCAAATATATAAAGGTTGATATGCTCAGTGAAATCTTTTGTCTATTCTCTAGTTCTCCAGGTCAGGTTATTAGTTGGCTTTGAAGAAAAGAAATTACAGAACTTTTTGAGTTCTCTTCACAAAGATGATTATTTCAGTCAACAAGTTTATTGAAGTAATTTGACATTAGTTTTCCATAAATTGAAATATCATACAAATATATATTATTTATCTTTCTATCTATCTATCTATCTATCATCTCCATTCTCTCAATATGTTCCATCTGAACAAGTCTACTGAGCTACTTTGTTTGTCATATCTAAAATGAATGGTTATTATTTGATTTTCAAACTTCCCTTTACCTCAAGAAATCTTTATGTCAGTATAGTCTGTGATCCAGATCAATTTTTACCCATTATTTTCTATCTTCGATGTGATAATTACAGAGATAACTGGAGTTAGTCTACAATATGAGCAGATTTCTTTCTCATTCTTGTTTTGTTCCAATCCCTATGAACCCAAATAGTATGATCCACCACTCTAAGTAGAAAATAGTATAGCTTTCTTTCTTTTCCTTTCTAGCACAGATTTCAACAGAGCATAGAAACTTAATCAATATTGATCAAATGAGTATATTAATTGACATGGCACTCTATATAATGAGACATTATACCATTTACTTTATCTTGTCTTCCTCTCTGCTTACAGAAAAATAAAAAAGAAATTCAGGTAGCACAGTAAAATATCAAATTCAGGGGACTTCTGACAACTTATAAATATTATTCCTTTTGCACTGAAAACTAAATCTATTTCTCATGCTTGCTTGCTTTCTTTCATACCCACACACAAACAATCGGATTTTCTTGATTTCCGACTCCAATAGAATCAGGTCAGCAGTGAGGATAGAAGCAATAAATCTCTTTATCTCTGTTGACTTTTATAGAACTGACATCCCTTAAAATATTTTTCTTGACTTTGGAGCTTTTTTACTGACTGATTAGGCAGCAGGGCAAGGCAGTCAATTGAATCTCCCCAAATCTAATATTAAAAGCGGGAATGAGAGACCTGAGGGGCAACAGAATAAGTGAAGAGGACTAAAGAAGGTCCAATAATTCCTTTCCCAAAAAATCAGAAATTGCATTTAAGCGTTAGCCTTTCTGTCTACCCAAGTTACTATCTTTTTGATTCTGACATTCTGTTTTCTGTCATCAAGACAGCATACCCCTGTTTTGTGTTAGTAATAGACTCAACTTCTGAAAAATTGATTGATGACAAGCATATTACAAAGTAAAATGTACATATCTAATGCTAAAGATGAAGGAAAACATTTCTCCTTTGTGATGGAATAGACAATTTATCTTAGATAATTGAATGTGTGGAACAACATGTAAGCCCTTGGAAATTTTATTTGTGATTTGTGGTAAAGTTTCTACTTTGGACACACTGACATTTATAAAAATGGATAAGGAGGAACATCTGGAATATTAAACTGCAGAAGCACATCATAAGTACTCATTCTTTTCATTTCTAGTAAGTATAAATATAGATGATACCAATGACAGGGATAGAATATTATGAAGATATTGAAAATATAGTTTTTTAAAAAGTAAGACACACCAAGATTTTTGCTTCTGTATCAAATGACAAAACCAATTTTCCTATGTATACATCCATCTTATTAAAAGACTCTAGACTAGGCACAAAAGTAAGATCAAAGTGAATTAAAGACCTCAGTATCAGACATGAATTCATTCGGTACATGGAGGAAAATGTAGGCAGAATCCTCCTGACATTGAAGCTAAAAGCATCTTCAAGGATGCTACACCACTGACCAAGCAAGTGGAAACAAACATAAACAAATGGGAATACATCAAACTAAGAAGCTTCTCACTTCAAAAGAAACAGTTACTAAAATAGAGAGAGAGCCCAAAACATTTAACCTTTCTCCCTTTCTTTTCTTTTCTTTTCTTTTCTTTTCTTTTCTTTTCTTTTCTTTTCTTTTCTTTTCTTTTCTTTCTCCCTCGTCTTTCTTTCTTTCTTTCTTTCTTTCTTTCTTTCTTTCTTTCTTTCTTTCTTTCTTTCTTTCTTTCTTTCTTTCTTTCTTTCTGCCTTCTTTTCTTCCTCTTCTTTCTTATCATTTTCCTTCTTCCTCCATCCCTCCCTTTTTCCCGTCTTTCCTTCCTTCCTCCCTCCCTTTCTCCCTTCCTTCCTTCCTTCCTTCCTTCCTTCCTTCCTTCCTCCTTCCTTCCTTCCTTCCTTCCTTCCTTTCCTCTTCCTCCCTCCCTCCCTCCCTCCCTCCCTCCCTCCTTCCTTCCTTCCTTCCTTCCTTCCTTCCTTCCTTCCTTCCTTCCTTCCTTCCCTCTTCCTTCCCTCCCTCCCTACTTACCTCCATCCTTCCTTCCTTCCTTCCTTCCTTCCTTCCTTCCTTCCTTCCTACTTTCCTCTCCTCTTCCTTCCTCCCTCCCTCCCTCCCTCCCTCACTCCCTCCCTCCCCCCTCCTTCCTTCCTTCCTTCCTTCCTTCCTTCCTTCCTTCCTACCTTCCTTCCTAACTTCCTCTCCTCTTCCAACCTTCCTTCCATCCTTCCTTCCTTCCTTCCTTCCTTCCTTCCTTCCTTCCTTCCTACCTTCCTTCCTAACTTCCTCTCCTCTTCCAACCTTCCTTCCATCCTTCCTTCCATCCTTCCTTCCTTCCTTCCTTCCTTCCTCCCTTCCTACCTTCCTTCCTACTTTCCTCTCCTCTTCCTCCCTCCCTCCCTCCCTCCCTCCTTCCTTCCTTCCTTCCTTCCTTCCTTCCTTTCCTCTTCCTTCCTCCGTCCCTCCCTTCCTTCCTTCCTTCCTTCCTTTCCTCTTCCTTCCTCCGTCCCTCCCTTCCTTCCTTCCTTCCTTCCTTTCTTCCTTCCTTCCTTCCTTCCTTCCTTCCTTCTTCTCCTCTTCCTTCCTCCCTCCCTCCCTCCCTCCCTCCCTTCTTTCCTTCCTTCCTTCCCTCCCTCCCTCCTTTTCTCCCTCCCTCCCTCCCTCCCTCCCTCCTTCTCTCCCTCTTTCCTTCCTTCCTTCCTTCCTTCCTTCCTTCCTTCCTTCCTTCCTTCCTTCCTTCCTTTCTTCCTACCTTCCTTCCTACTTTCCTCTCCTCTTCCCTCCTCCCTCCCTCCTTCCTTCCTTCCTTCCTTCCTTCCTTCCTTCCTTCCTTCCTTTCCTCTTCCTTCCTCCGTCCCTCCTTCCTTCCTTCCTTCCTTCCTTCCTTCCTTCCTTCCTTCCTTCCTTCCTTCCTTCCTTCCTTTCCTCTTCCTTCCTCTGTCCCTCCCTCCTTCCTTCCTTCCTTCCTTCCTTCCTTCCTTCCTCTCCTCTTCCTTCCTCCCTCCCTCCCTCCCTCCCTCCCTCCTTCTCTCCCTCTTTCTTACCTTCCTTCCTTCCTTCCTTCCTTCCTTCCTTCCTTCCTTCCTTCCTTCCTTCTTTCCTTCCTTCCTTTGGGGGAGAGCGTGTATGGGCAACACCTCAGTTGTGCTCAGGGATCCTTCTTGGCAGTGCTTGGGGTTTAGCCACTTGTAAATCTATCTCTCCAGTCTCAAGGATATTAAAAATACTTCCTATAACTGTGATCAGATGGAAATATTAACATAAATCTCTAGTATTTTAATTTTCTTGATGTTAGGGAGTGATGGGAATGGGTGCAAAAAATGGGTACAAATATTCTCTTTCTCCTTTTAGGTATTTTGATAGACCAGAAAATAAAATTTCAGAAAAAAAATTCTTGATATGACCCTTATGAAAACAGTATTTTGTATTGTAAACAATTCCTTCTTTCATTGGATCCAATTAATTGTTGTTGTTATATGGTTCTGTGGTATGTATTAAAATTGTCTAAATAATATATATTATGCATATGAATATTAAAACTGCCTAAATACATGTATTATACATATGGATATGTATACATACATATATATGTGTATATATATATTTTGGATATTAACTCTCAGTGTCTTAGCCTTCAATAAATGGCCCCTTTTCCTCCTCCCAGAGAAACTTACTGTACTCTTGTGAGCATCCCTAATTCCCCAAGTTTATCTTTAAACTTTCTTTTGTGTTTTACCTCTGATTGTCACAGTTCCCCAAGTCAGTCTTAGTAATTCTGGACTGTGTATTTGTGGTGTATTACCTGCTTTTCTTTTTCCCTATCGTTTTTCTATATTTTACTAAGTGCGATGATTTTGCTTAAACACAGAAAGACCATCAATGCTAAGGTCCTAATATTTGAGAGTAGACTGACTCTGAAACACATATACTCCTGGGCATCCATCATAATTACTTGACTCAGGCTTTGGTTGCTGTAGTTCCTAACACCCTAAAAGGGAGGTCCACCAAGGGCCTAGGATGGACCTACCTCAGGTAGTGACAAAACTACCTTGGCATCAAAATGAAACTGTCCAAAAAGTAGCATTGCATGGTCTTGATGCAAGCTGTTATAACCTAAGAGATAGGACCCCCATGGGGAAATAAAGCTGAACTTGGCTTTTCTGCAGATTCCCTCATGGGTGAAGCTCATTTGAGCCTGTGGAGAGCAGCCGTGAGCATGGTGGCAGTTGTGTTTTGGAGGCTTTTGGCTGCTGGGACTCTGCTGGAGCAGGGACGGAAACTCAACCTGCCCCCCTCAGAGTTGCCCCAGTGAGGAGAGCCTGGCACATCTATTACCATTTTAGACATTTATGTATCTCTGTTTAGAAACTTCGAACTCTTATGTTCATCAATGGCAGCACTTGCCAAATTATGAACTATTATTTTGAGAGAGAGAGAGTGGTGTGTTGTATAATTGCTAATGTCAATATGTTAGTCATTTATATTAATGTTGAAATGTGAAGAAATATATTTCATTAAAAGTGGTTTTGAATGACTTATAAATAAAAAAACAAAACTTGTTCAAAAATATAAATCTAATGAAAATAGTTTATAATTACTATAACTACTTTTGCTAGTACTTGTTGTTGAAATTTGATGATCCAAAATGATAAAATAATTCTTGCTATTTTATAGTACATGTCGTCAAAGTGAATATTCAGTTTCCTTTTCTTGATAGATGAACTATTTTATAACAGGTTCTTTCCCTAGCATTGCTCTTGATTGTTAATTTTAGCCTGGTGGCAATTAAGAATCCTGGTTTTCTCACCATCTGCAGAAGAGTTATTCATTAGGTAGAACACCATGAGGAACAGATAAGTGTCTAAGGATAGATAATTGAAAGTCGCTGCAATTCCCCTCAAATACACTGCCCACCTGTCAGGCTCTTTGGCATAACAAAATTATTTTTCTGTCAATTTTCAATTTTCCAATCTCAGGAGATTCTGAGAGAATAGCAACTTCTTTAATTGTTGAAAAAAGATGTCTCAGAACATCAGAGCATTCTGTTTCTCAGGGCAAATGATTAGTTTTCTAAATATAAATAAAAATCCAATTTGCCTGACACTTTGGAATATCTTAAAGTAAATAGGCAAATCAGAAAATCTCCTTCACCAGTTACATTATAAATTAGGGCAAGCTTTTTTAAAAAATGCAGCACACTTAAAATAATTTTTAGTATTTTTTGGCTTTGCCCTACCCTCTCTTATCCATATCAGCTCCTTATTTGCTTTCTATTCTCTCCTTCTGTCTTACTCCCTTTGAAGTTCACAGCTTTGAAACATACTATTATGTTATCTCTTATCTTTTTCTTTTCTGAAGCTTTTTTTCTATTTCTTTTGTTAGCTATTTGTGTAAAGTTGTGCTTGTGTATGACCTATGATGGGTATGGGTTTAGGAAAATACTTTTGTTTTTTGCTTTTATTCTAAGAATTTAGGAAAAAATAGTTGAAAACCCTGTGAGTGGATACTAATCAACTTTTGCCTAAGGCAATTTTTATCTGACTCACTATATATATATATATATATATATACACACACATACATATACATATATATGTGTGTATATATGTATATGTGTATATATATATTTGTGTTTAAGTATATGTGAATTAGTCTATATGATCCTTTATAACTGGCAATGATATCTTCATTCTGAATTAGTATTAAGCATAAACTCAAATGAAAGAAAGCTTGTTTTTTTAATTTTTTTTAACCCTAATTTAAGGGCAAAGGGCATATAATAGCATGTTGGGTGCTTAATTTACATGTATCCAGCCTGGATTCAATCCCTAGCACTCATGTAGTCCTTAAGCAGTCAGGAATAAGTCACATGCACTGACAGACATGGCCCCCAAATCAAAATAAAATAAATTTAAGTTTATTATTTTGCTTAAAGATTATGTTGCATTTACTGTGACCTGAGTCAGTGGTGGAGCATATGACTGGCATATGTGAGGTCCTGAGTTTGATATATATATATATATATATAAAATATATTGATATATCAAATATATATATCAAATATATATTTTATATTTGACATATGTAATAAACAAACACTGTCCTCCCGTTGTTATTGATTTTCTCGAGCGGGCCCTGTAACATCTCCATTTTTGAGACTTTGTTGTTACTGTGTTTGGCATATTGAATACATCACGGGTAGCTTCCTAAGCTTTGCCGTGCAGGTGAAATACTCTCAGTAGCTTGCCGGGCTCTCCAAGAGGGGTGGAGGAATCAAACTCAGGTTGGCCGTGTTGGCTGCGTGCAAGGCAAACGCCCTACTGCTGTGCTATTGCTACAGCCCAACATATATAATATAAATATAATATATATTATTATACATATAAAATTATATATATATATATCACTGTAGCACTGTCCTCACATTGTTCATTGAGTTGCTTGAGCAGGCCCAGTAACATCTCCATTGTGAGACTTCTTGTTACTGTGTTTGGCATAGCAGATACTTATTCTGCCGTGTGGGCAAGGTACTCTCGGTAGCTTGCTGGGCTCTCTGAGAGGGACGGAAGAATCGAACCTGGGTCAGCAGGATTGGCCACGTGCAAGGCAAATGCCCTACCAATGTGCTTTCATATCAAATACAATATATATATTCTCTTCCTAATATATATATATATATATATGTACATATGTACTCCTCCTACTATACTATTCTTTTTTTTTAATTCCCTACCCTTAAGCTAAATAGCTAAACTGGACCTTTATCTGTTTATGTCCTGCATCTTACCTGCTCTTCTCTGAACACTAAGATCAAAGGAGAGCCCTAGACTTCAGATGTGACAGAGGTAGCATTGCAGTGGTTGCCTCCTTACTGGCTGGTTTTTAGACGTGCTGCTTTATTAATTTATCAGTTTATAGGTGTGAAATTTTTATTGGAGAAAAGTGGGAAATTTTCCTGGGTTCCTGTTTGCCTCATGGAGCAGTTAACAATAGACAGATTGGGAGAAAAAGAAAACAAATTTAACTCCATACCTATGAAAAATTTATAGGGCTGTAAGTTCTAGAGTAGATGGGACAGAACAATGTGTTTTGTTTGTTTATTGAGTCAATGACAGTGATAAAGTAAGGCATTAAGGAGAAGGAGAGGACTCATGATGAAAAGACAGTGACTCATATGACAAATCCAGATGTTTTGGGTGCTGTGGAGATTGTTCAGAGTCTGTGACAGAATTTTTGCATGTGGGAACTCAGGTTAGATCTTCATACTTCATAGCACATGAGTACCTCCAGGAAAGACCGTTGAGCACCAAAGTGTGAACAGTCCCTGGAATATTACTCAAAACACCCTAGAACAAACAAGTAGAAGATAGATTAAGCTTTGAATGTTTTCCCTGCCATAAACTAGATTTCTCCAAAAGGATATTTCTGGAGCTCAATCTCAGTTATCTTTGTTCTTTTACTAACAGGTAACAGTTTCTCTTGAAACAAGAATATTGATCTTATATTCACATGGCAATGACAAGTATTAAAAAAAAAACTGCCCTAAAAATTATGGAAAAAATCTATCTGAACATTCTGAAGAGACCTATCTTTCACCTCAAAATTAAACTTGTTGGCAACTAAATATAATTCTGTGCAATTTTCACAACAAATTTTTAAATAAATGTAGGACTTATTTGTAATCTTCCTCTTAAATTTTATTTAATTTTTTTTGGACGAAGCAGTCTGTTTTAAAATGATCTTGCAAGTGCTCCTTTTGTCATCTCCATCAGTTGTATGCCATTTAAAATATAAAAAGCATACTCTCTGTGTCTTTTTTGTTGTTGTTTATTTTGGCCACATGCAGCACTGCTTGGGGCTTATTTCTGGTTTTGTGCTCAGGGATCACTCCTGACAGTACTCAGGGAACCATGGAGAGTGTCATAGACCAAACCTGGTGGCCGCATAAAAGGCAGGTGTTGTACTATCTCTCCCATCCCTGTTGTCTGTCTTAATCTAGTACAGAATGAGACAAAATGTTTTCTTAAACTAAAAGAAACATTTAATCATGTGGACATTGATTCATTTGTCAGCTATAAATTTATTCTTTTTATCACCTACAATCTATCACTTGTTCTCAATAATATGCAAAGAGTAATATTTTGCTATCGCTCCTTCTGCCCCTCTCGGAGAGCCCGGAAAGCTACTGAGAGTATCTCGCCTGCACGGCAAAGCCTGGCAAGCTCCCCATGATGTATTTGATATGCCAAACACAGTAACAGTAACGACAAGTCTCACAATGTTACTCGAGCAAATTGATGAACAAAGGGAGGACAGTGACAGTGACAAAATATTGTTGCAGCTTAGTAATAAGCTTAGACATGTAAGAGAACTAGTAGCCTCAAGAATGAAGTCTACCTCTTTTGGCTTTTCCCACCTCCATTCCCTGGATGATGCCTGAAAGGGTAGAACCAATAACGTTTATCACAAACACCTATAAGTCATAGTCCTTAAATCCCACCAGCTCCACTCTACAAACATCAAACTACATGTTGTTTAACTTAAACTACACAGCCCAAGAATCAACTCCTAACACCCAGTTTCTTGGGAATGTTGAGGAACTCAGACTGAGGTATGCAAAGTCTCTTTGAAGTAGAAAGGAAGGTCAGCCTTAATTTCCATCTAGATCTTTCCTCTCCCAATGGAAAAAAAGAGTTTCAGAAAGGAGACATAGTGAAATAAGATGAGCTTATTTGGGAAAAAAGAGAAGGAAGAAAAGTTTCACACTAAAAAGAGACTGTGGGGTTCTCCAGAGTACAGAAAGTGATCAAAAATTTTGGAATAGGTTTGTATATGAATCACTTGATCACTTGACATCCTATTATTCAGCTATTTGCTGGAGCATGCACCAGTAATGTCTCCATTTATCTCTGTCGTGTGCTAGTCTAGCCAATGGCACCTGCTTGTTCTAGGAACACAAAGATCTTCAAACCAATCGTTCAAGGTCTTGATGAAGAAGTCTGACCATCTAGTAGGTGGGCAGCCACTTGAACTTTTGATGCCCTGTGGAATTCAGTCAGTAATGGCTCTCTAGTCCAGTGGTCATCTCCAAATCTCATTACGTGTCCATCCAATCTGATTTTTGATTCCTTGGCAAACAAGACAGCATCCCTGATTCTTGATTGTCAATGGAGGTCGGAACTCCAGACTCTTTGTTTCACTTGAGTGAAGTGTGATACTCCAAGCACCAAGCATAGCTCTTTTGATTCCTCTTTGGGAGATGTGAATAATGTTCTCATCCTGTTTTCGTAGGCCCCAGGTCTCTGAGGCATATGTTAATGCAGGAAGAGCAATGGGATCAAAGAGATATGCTTGGAGCCGGAGGTTTTTCATCCTCTTAACTATTTCATTGATGCTCTTGAAGGCGTTCCAAGACACTCTCTTCCTTCTCCGCAACTCAGGTGCCAGGTTATTCATCATGCTGAATTCTCGACCTAGTACACATAACTGTTGCATTTGGAGATATGCATTCCGTTGAGAGCAAATGGAACGTCAGGAACAAGACCATTTCTCATAAACATTGTCTTCATGAGATTCAACTGCAGTCCAACCTTTGCACACTCAGGGTCAAAGTCGACCAGCATTTGTGCTGCTTGGCTAATGTTTGGCATTATTAGAATGATGTCATCAGTGAATCTGAGGTGGTGTAGTTGCCGACTGGCTATCTTCACTACCATTCCTTCATGTTCTGGTTGTCTCATGATGTTCTAGAGGGTGACACTGAAGAGTTTCGATGAAATGGTATCACCTTACTGAAGCCCTCTCTTACATGGATGATCACTTCCTTATAGAATGGTGAGATCCTGGTAGTGATTCCGTAATAGAGCTCACAGAGGATCCTGATGTACTGAGTTTGAACGCCTAGTTTGGCTAGGCCTTCGATGACTGCTTCAGTCTCAACAGAATCAAAGGCCTTCTTTAAATCAATGAACGTTAGACAGAGCGGCATCTTGAACTCCCGAGAAACCTCAATGAGCTTGGTTATTGTGTGGATATGGTCGGTCATGCTGAATCCTTTTTGGAACCCAGCTTGCTCGCGTGGTTATCCTTTATCCTAGTGTTCTACCAATCCTATTCAGTATGACTCGAGTCGAGCTTATAGACAACAGACAACAGGCAGCTCAGGCGATAGTTGCCAATGTCGTGAATGTCTCCCTTCTTGTACACTAGAACAGTCCTGCTGGTTTTCCATTGGGACAGAACCTTGCATTCAGACACGTAGCGTGTGAAGAGCCAAGCCAGTGTATTGATGAGTACTGATGGCAGGTTCTTCATGTGTTTGGATATGACCTTGTCTGCGCCAGGTGCTGTTCTCTTCTTTACCGATGAAATGGCGTGTCGGATTTCAAAAGGGAGAACGTTCGGAACAACTTATCCATCCTGCAGAATTTGGTATGTGGGTGTTGGTCATGGCTATCAAGGAGATCCAAATGGAAGTCATTTATAATCTTCTCCATTGCCCTTCTGGAAGATGTGATAGATACATTAGGATGTCGGGGGGCAGTCATCTTGGTCTTGTAGTTGGCAAAGGACAGGCGGGCATTGTGAATGCTTTTCCCAGCTTCTGTTGCATCTGCCAGCACTGCTGCTCTTGCCTCTTTTAGGTCTTCCTTTATTGCTTCTCTGCACTGCTTTGTGAGCTTGGATGTTCGCTTGTGGTTGACTGAGGTTTGCGCCAAGCCACATTGGTGAATGAGCTCAAGAGCCTTTGAAGACAGGCATCTTTTTGTGGCTATCTCTCTCTTGGCATTCCTCTCACAATCATGGAGGTACTGAAGCAGTTGATCATATCCCTTGTCAATGTTGTCAATGATGGCATCTTCTCATGTTGACGCAATAGTGTCAAACAGCTCCAGTTGGTGGTTGTTTGATGAGTTCTCTTTGGAGCCTTTTCTCCCCTCTTCGTGAAGTCGAATTTTGCACGTTAGGAGATAGTGGTCTGATCCTGTTTGGAGTTTTGGGATAACAGCAACATCGGTCAGGCAAAACCATCAATTAAATATGATGTGGTCAATTTTATTGTGTTACTGTCCACCAGGAGACTCCCATGTCCAACGTTTAGATTCGGCCTTCTGAAACTGTGAGTTACCATGGATGGTCTTTGTTGATATGATGAACTCAGATAGCATCTCACCCTTTTCGTTCCATTCTAGTCCATGGGTTCTGATGTGGAGTTGTTTGGCTGATCTTCTCAGTCCTATCTTGGCATTAAAGTCACCAAGAATGATCTTGTAGAAGAAGATCTTGTGGTGTTCTTTATAGAATTTCTCCAGCTCCATATAGAACTTCTCAATTTCTTCTTCATCATGATTGGATGTTGGTGCATAGACAATGAAGATAGAAACTACCAGCAGTGAGGCACATCCATTCAAGTGTAATTGTTCGATTTGGGTTGTTAGGCCTTTGAATTAATCAACTGTCATGGCCAAATTCGTGTTGACAAGGACACTGACACCACCGACGTCTCTTTTGTTGCATGTTCTGAGGAACAGTTCTTCGCCAGTGTTGAAAATGGTGTATATATTTATTGTAGTTGATATAATGACCTATCAAAATAGGCTCTTGAACCGAGCTTTGTCTAAGGTTCCTGGTGCTTGCCTAGACTAGATCTTATCAAACGTTATAAAAAAAAGACCTTGTTCTCCTGTCATAGATTGTCTCAATCTGCTTGATTAAGCAAATTCCCATTACAACAGGTCCTGGCCATAGAGTCAGGTTAGGACATAAGAGGGAAAATGGGGACATTGATGGAAGGAAGGAGATATTGATGAAGAGATTGGTGTTTGATGTGGGAATGTGTCCTGCTAAAACTCAATCTTAACTTTGTAAATCATCGTGTTTCACGTTTTTAAAAAAAAAAGTCAAAAGGAAAAAAAAAGCATCACCTATATAATATGCATTTCTAATTTGATAAGGTAAAAATAAAAATTAAGTCAATCTTGTTATGACTCTCCCTTAACAAATTCTTACTAATTTCCAAGTATTCTAGTTTTATTTTCTAAATGCCCATAGAATGGAAAGGTAACGCAGAGGTTTAGGGACTTCCTTTACATTAGGTAAGTCAGATCAGCACCAAGTACACTGATGTTCTATTTCCTGAGCACTACCAGAAGTAAGACCAAGTAAAGCAGGGTGTGGCCCCCAAATAAAGGGTGTGACCCCCAAATAAATAATAAAAGCCCATAAATTCATTGTCCAATAATTGTTTTCTATACCAACATCTCATGCAGCTATTATTTGAATCACTTGTATAGTAGGAATGCTTGACACAGTCAATTAAATCTTGGTCATATACAGAAAGAAATCATGAGTTTTATAATGGAATTCATCTAGAAAAATGAGTTTTTCCTGAAATGCATATAAAGGGACAGTAAGTGAATGACTTTATTAGAATGCCGTGCATATTTACAAATTATGGTTAATTTTTTTTCTCAGAATAATTTAGTCAGTGGCAATTAAAAACTCAGTGCAATCAAGTAGACAATATGAATTTAATGTTTTGTGGGATGGATGGGAGTCACAAAGTGGGAAGAAATGGCGAGAATAATGTGGGTGCAAGTGATGTTGGCAGGTAGACAGGGAAAGGCCCTTCAAAATGAAACTTGGGTCAACAAAAGTTTTGGGAAGGAAAGTTCTAAGGTTGATCCACCCAGTGGATAGAGAAAACAGATCTGGTAAGACCTTCAACAGACTCTGAGGAGATTGGATCCCTCCCCATGAAGGAAATTCCTTGAAAAGCCTCAGACCTGGACTGCTCCCTTAATCTGATTAATTTCAGTGATTCAGCATAGAGAAGATCTAGAGGATCAAAAGGTCAAGAAAAGGAGTTACAAGGGCCAAAACCAATTTTACCCACTTGGCAACAACCATATCAATGGGTGGAGGCACCTCATGGGGGCACTGTGGAGAAACCCTGTAAAAGTCACCTTGAACAAAAGAAGGGTGAACATAGGCTACTCGAGCCCATGTGCTGCTTGTGCCCATGTGGCCAAGCACATGTGGTGCCCAAGCACAAGTGTCACCTGCATCTCCCCTCTTGTGATGCGTATGTTCATGCTTTTCTGTCTAATGCTGGGATGTGTGTAGGGCTCTCTCTGCCTTTGGAGAAGCCTGGGTTCTCTCTTGAATGCTCTCTCTCTCTCTCTCTCTCTCTCTCTCTCTCTCTCTCTCTCTCTCTCTCTCTCCTCTTTCATTCTCTCCCCCTCCACACCTTCAAAAACCCTCCAAATAAAATCTTTTTTACTTCACTGCTTGTCTACTCTTTTCTGTGAGCGAGACAAGAACGCAGTTAGCCTGGGTCCCAGATAGCAGTTATGGATCGAGAGAAATAGACAGTCTTTCTCCATTCCTGAATCATGTGAGCCACCTGTGGGGTCCACTTATATCACAAGAACCTTTATGCCTGACACCTGGTGACATTATCATTGCAGTGACCAGGGAGAAAGGGTCTGTTTACAGTATTCATGAGCTGCTGCCTGGTACAGTCATCAAAGTGTTGCTGTACTTGTTTTTGGCAACCAGGCTTCTTCTGAAATCCACTTTATCTGACAATGCGGCAGTGCTCCCAACCAGCAGAACTTTTGTGGTTTTCAGTTTAAGGCAAAAGTTATGCTCCTTGCTGAAAGTAGACTATAGACCAAACATGATTGCCACTCAATGCCTCTTTTGCTAACCACAACACCCAAAAGGAGAGAGAGAACAAAAGGGAATGCCCTGCCACAGGGCCAGGATGGGGTGGGGGATGGGGGTAGGAGAGAGACTGGGACCCGTGGTGGTGGAAAATGGGCACTGGTGGAGGGATGGGTATTTGATTATTGTATAACTGAAACCCAAGCACAAAAATTTGTAAGTCTACAACAGTACCTCATGGTGTTTCACTAATAAAAATTTTTAAAAAAAAGTTATGCTCCTTCTAGAAAAGGGAGAGTCGTTCTATCTCCATGCCAGGTCTTTTGTTCTTTGTCTTTTCTCACCGAACATTATGTTAGCACTATGGCAAAACAAATAATTTTATTTAGGAAATGCAAGAGAGAAAGGAAAGAGAGAAATAGTAGAGGACAGAAATTATATACACCAGGCTCCAAAGTGCGGGTTAATTCCCACATGTTAAGCCCCAAAAAGTAAATGGAGTGGGGTGTGGACAGTGCAGTGCCTGCTTCTGCAAAGCTCATTTTATAGGCTGTCCTCAAGCTGCCTTGGGGCTCTCTATGCAGATAAGAGCTCTTGCTAAGGCTTTGTCAAAGAAAAGAGATTCTGAGTTCCAGTGGTGCTCTTTATTCAGTCTTATCAGGGTTTTTGTTCCTGATACACTATCCCTTGATGGATCCTGGCCTCAGGCTTTTAGTTGAAGGCTTCAATCTGGAGCCAGGGGCTGCTGGGCAGAATGAATCCTAAACATTTTATTTTATTTTCTTATTACTTCCAGAAATTTATTTCCAAGTCTTCCTTCCAACCCTCACCGGACTGCCTTCTTCTATATGATTTTTTAAAATGTGATATGTCTGTTTAAGTGCTATTAAAATCTTAGATAATTAGATTTAATATAACAAATTAATAATGGCAATGCATAGTTAAGATAATGCCTTATTGCTATTTATTGGGTCTGAGGCGTAAGTAAAAGCTATTGCAGATAAATAACATTTCAACATCATGACTTGATATTTTATCTCATTGGATAAAAAATTTTCATTGGAAAGATATGACCAAATATAGACCCAGAATTCTGTAACAGTGTCTATCTGAAGAACTCATTTTCCATGTTCATGCAACACTCTACTCCTGTGCAGATGTCATTTCTCTCTCTTCTTTTGGGTGTTGTGGTTTGCAAAAGAGGCATTGAGTGGCAATCATGTTTGGTCTATAGTCTACTTTCAGCAAGGAGCATAACTTTTGCCTTAAACTGAAAACCACAAAAGTTCTGCTGGTTGGGAGCACTGCCACATTGTCAGATAAAGTGGATTTCAGAAGAAGCCTGGTTGCCAAAAACAAGTACAGCAACACCTATGTGCACCCTTCTTTTGTTCAAGGTGACTTTTACAGGGTTTCTCCATAGTGCCCCCATGTGGTGCCTCCACCCATTGATATGGTTGTTGCCAAGTGGATAAAATTGGTTTTGGCCCTTGAAACTCCTTTTCTTGACCTTTTGATCCTGCTAGATCTTCTCTATGCTGAATCACTGAAATTAATCAGATTAAGGGAGCAGTCCAGGTCTGAGGCTTTTCAAGGAATTTCCTTCATGGGGAGGGATCCAATCTCCTCAGAGTCTGTTGAAGGTCTTACCAGATCTGTTTTCTCTATCCACTGGGTGGATCAACCTTAGAACTTTCCTTCCCAAAACTTTTGTTGACCCAAGTTTCATTTTGAAGGGCCTTTCCCTGTCTACCTGCCAACATCACTTGCACCCACATTATTCTCGCCATTTCTTCCCACTTTGTGACTCCCATCCATCCCACAAAACATTAAATTCATATTGTCTACTTGATTGCACTGAGTTTTTAATTGCCACTGACTAAATTATTCTGAGAAAAAAAATTAACCATAATTTGTAAATATGCACGGCATTCTAATAATTACCCTAGTCCTATGTAGCGGGTTTTATTTTCCTGAAAGCTCGCAGGATAATTCAAACAGGCCAATTTTATCTTTCTTTTGGAAGCTAATGAACAGAAGTACGCCAGCTCCCAGCACCCCTGGTTGCTCACTCTTCATATGAGCAGCCCCTGTTGGCCTGGCTTAACACTGTTCCTTTCTCCCCTGGACTGTGAGCACAGATGACTAATAAACTAAATTGATCTCATTTGCCCAGGGTTAGGTATTGTGTGTTCAGTCATTCCCCTAACCAGCACGGTGAAAAGGACATGGTGAATACATCAAGCCATGACTTGAAGAAGCAGGCATTAGTCTGAATAGAAAAGTAAACAAACATTCTGATGAGGAAAAAAAAACAGAGAATAAAGGTCAGCATGACCAGAATACCTATAGCTCAAAGTGAAGTCTAACCGAAATTAGTGAAAAGCTACTTTTGAGAGATAAATACACTTAAATAGTGGTCATGATGCCAAAAATTATTCAAAGAAATTAGATACTATATTGTTCAAATTAATAAGTTTTTTGATAAAAGAAATTTCCTGATTAAAGCAGTATTTGAAGATTAGAGATATGTGTTAGGACGCAGATCGTGATCTCCCTGTAACAATAAAGAGACTCCAGAGACAGCAAACAGCAAGTAAGGTTTATTGTAAGACTGGCTAGCCAGGGTCAAGCCACCGGCACAGACATGCAGGAAGGGCCAACAAATGGTTTCCGAATTTACATTCCAATAAGGAAGGGCCTCACAGCTAAGGTTCTACTAGGGAGGGGGCAGGAAAGGGAGAGTTACTAATTAGCACAGTTTAGCTCTGGAATTTTTCCCAGGGTCCCTAGGGACCTTACATATGTAAGCAAAAAATTTTAAAATCTCAGCATTAGTAAAAATTCTAGACTCATGTCCCATTAAATGCTCGGTTTTCCTCTCCCAGGTTTCTACCTTATAATCATCTGGTATAAATCTAATTTTAATTAAAAATGCATTCTGCTTCCTATGCTATATTTGGTTATCATTTATTTGTTTTTGTTTGTTTGTTTGTTTTGTTTTGTGGGTGAGAGGGAAGTTTGAACTACACTGAAGAATGCTTAGGTCTTACTCATGGATCTATGCTCAGGGATCACTCCTAGATGTTCTTAAGGGATCATTTGTGGTACAGGAGTTTTTGAACCTGGGTGGTTTGGGTATAATGTAAGAAACTTAACACTTATACTCTCTCTCTGGCACCTTGTAGAAATGCTATCTTAAAGTAAACACTTTTATATGTTAGCTTTATCTTTTAATAACCTGTCCATGGGACAGTTTCTTAATATACACGCATGCTTTTATCTATCTCTACATTTATGTGTACATTAATACACATGTATGGTGTTCAAATAACTATCTAATTATATAAATTCAAATGTCAAATATATTTTGTAATTCATCTGTTTTATTTCTGCCTAAACTAGAATTATAAAAGAAACTGTGTGACCAATAATTATTTGGACAATGAGCTGCAACGTAACATTTTGTTTTAATTGTTTTTATAAAATAATTACTGAATTTTTATACCTTAGAAGTATATAAAAGTAATTGCTGCTTATTTTTTATATAATTTGTTAAAGATTGTTTCTATTATTTTGTTTTAAATAATTAACATTGCACATCCTTTGAAAACATCCTTTAGTATTTCTAACGGGAATTTACTGGTGATAAAAAGCCTAAAATCACCTTTGCATTAGTCAAATTCCCACTGGAACATATGCATTCAAATACATTGAAATGCTTTAGATCCCATTAACTAGGGAGAATGATGTTTTATAATTGCATTGTAATCAGTGACCAGAATAAGTATGTAAAATTTTAAGAAAAAAAGTTTGAGCAATAGCTCTTTCATGTGAAAGGAATTGCTGGGTCTATATTTTGTGCTATATTTATCTTTAGTGTGCTATTTTGGTGTTGTTAAAATGCAGACAGTGTCAAATCAGGTATGCCACTATAGGAGAAGTCATCTACCTTTTCTACTTTTATTTGAATTGGCACTTTATAGATTTAAGTGTCAAATACATTTTGTCATGCCTTTAAGTGTAATCCACCTGTTTTTTTTTGGTCTAAATTAGATTTATAAAGTTGAATATCGCATTAAGGTTTGCATTAGTTATTCAGGTGATTTTTTTTCTACATAGAAACACCCTAGAGCATCAAATCTTTTTTTGTACTCATCTTGGCTACTAGAAAAATAACTTTGTAGTGGTTGCCTAAAAAAGTGAAAACTGCTGGGAACTGAGGAGAAATGTGTGTAGTTCTTTGTCCTCACTCTGAGCTTGTAGGGCACACAATTTTACCCTGAAGAATGTTTCCTATGGGATTTTTATGCCTTTATTATAGAAAATAGAAATTTGAACATGGGGATATGTTCCCTTTTTTATGACATTGTAATGTTCTGGACAGATAAATTCCAAACTCCAAGGAGCAATCTAAAGCCTTTGAAACATAAAGACTGGAAATAACAATAAGTAACAAACAAAAGAAGCTTTGTAAATTTTACAGTTAGAAGTCATTTTCTCACATTACCTTTCATATTTTTCTTCAAAGAAGGCTAAACTTCCCAGTCTGAACATATTGTTAATAAAATATAGTTCCAATTCCCATGACAATCCATTGAACTTTATTCACCTTCTGTTATTGCCAAAGACTTTTCAAGAACACTCAAGTCCAAGTATAACATGCTTTTTAGGTGAGCATATGAAGGCAGTAATAGGAGGAGAATATGTGAGAGAGAATTAAGTAAAAGTTTGGACTAAGAACATTACCTTTAACAAATTATTGATAAATCACTGATAAATGATTTAATACAAATTGCTCAAAGGAGCAAATTATAGGTCAAATAGGATATATTGGGGTAACTATTCAGTTGAACATAGTGTGTCATTCCTATATCCATTAAAGAAGTTCCTGCATTTCTGCATTTTTTTTTTGTAATATGAAGAGCATATAGGTATAAGCACTTCTACTTCTGGAGGTGAGAGACAATATTATCACAGAAAGGTAAATAGGCTATTTTCAGAAATACTTTAGCTCTTAAACTCTTAAGAATTTTAGGAATAGTGAAACAAATAAAAAGTAAAACAAAAATACTTTACCAGCACACACTTGCATTCACCTTTGTAAAGGGGGTAGAAAGAGGGGAAATTTTCCTCTAACCCTCAATTTCTTTTCCAGCTGGTTGAACAATAAAAACATCAAAAATATTTATAATGTAAAAAGAATAATTGTATATACCTGTAGGACTTTACATGAATGTAAAAATAGGGGCTTTTAATCAGACCTATGGAATGAAAGACAAGGAGTTTCAAGTAGAGATGATGTTGATATTGACAAAATACAGATGCTCTGTAAATAGATGTTTACCCACCATGTATGTGCAGTGGTTTTTCACATAGTAAGATTTTAGATTAAAAAAGAAAGAAAGAAAGAAAACAAAGAAACAAAAAAAAAACTATATCTCGGCAATTCCACCCATCCTTATTCTTCTAGGTAGTTAAGAGAATGGTGATAATTTCTGTTGAACACATAATGATAGACTTTAGTGTAAGATAATCCACATGCCAAGGTGACATGTGAAAGACTATTCTGAATATCTTAGTGAAACCAGTTTTTTCATGTTTAGTATCTTTGTGGTAAAGAATTACTGAAGCACTTTGACTATAAGAAAATACCAACAAGGGGGTTCACAAAAGAAAGGACCGCTAAATTTTTTTTTCTTTTTTTATTAGTGAAAAACCATGAGGTACAGTTATAGGCTTACAAATTTTGTGCTTGGGTTTCAGTTATACAATGATCAAGTGCCCATCCCTCCACCAGTGCCCGTCATCCATCCCCATGGGTCCCAGCATCCCCCCCACCCTCAAATTTTTTATTTTCAGATGACAAGGTCATGATTTGGTTTATTAGGTAGAGGGTGCATCCTTTATGGACTTCAAGATATAACATGTTTAGATTTTTATTTAAAAAAACAGTCATTGTAACTTTTGACCATAGTGGTCTAAAAAAATGAAAATGAAACAGGGAAAATTGTAGGGATTCTATGGCAGGACTTTATAAACTATTTCCAATTGTGACATATTTTTGCCTGAAAATTTTTTTCTAAAGCCTCTTTCTGTATTTTTCACATTCCTTCAGTTCATATATACATATATACATACATATATACATACATATGCATATGTGTGTAACAAAATAGCATATTTTAAGGATATGAGTCCTACTATTCTTCAGTAGTTACAAGGGTACCTTTTGCCTATATGACTTTCCCGTCTTTTCCATACAGAAAATCCTGCAAACCTTAAATCTGATGTTGACATGTTTCCAAAGTACTGTATTACAGTTGAAAATAAAATGAGAGGGTGGTGGTGGTGGTGGTAATGGTGGTGAACATTTCTTATGAAATAAGTCTACCTAGTTTCAAGACTTTTGACTCCTGCTATGGAGTCTACTTTTTGTGATCCTGAATATCTGTTGCCGTAGGATCTGGGAGTCCTACTTAAATTGTTCTCTATGCCACAGTATCTAGCTTCTTATAAGCATATACATTTTACTCAACCCTGCAAATGATGGTTTAGTAATTTGGCTAGTCTTCACTAGTCTTCACTTCCTTTTCTCCACATGGTTTCTATTGGTATCATACATCTAACCTGAAGAATCACAGATCAGAGATTGCTAAGTACTAAATAAAGAGATAGAGCTAATTTTAGTGATACAAATTTGAACTTTGAGTGGATAACTTATGAGACAATATTTCTGAGGAATTTGAGAAGGATATTGAAAATTTTGAAGAGACATAAATCATTGGAGCCACAGAATAGATTATTCTAGAGCGTCATTTTATGTGAGTTCTGCTAATTCCCATTTCCGGACATTCCTGCCATTTTATGACATCCCTTGAGATTAGGATGATTCTAACTTTTCCTTTGGTAAGAAACATTATTTGAATAAAACTATGAAATAATGCTCATGCATTATGGTTTTGAAAGAATAGAGCCCTGTGTTTCTAGTAGACTCATTGTTTTCTAAGCATACATGCTTTTAAGAAGCAAGCTGCCCTTAAGGGAAACCCACACTGCAAGGAATGGAGCGGTAGTTCAGCAGGTAGGGTGTTTGCCTTGCATGCTGCTAACCCGGGTCTGATCCCCAGCATTCCATATGGTCCCCTGAGCACTATCAGGAATAACTCTTGAGTGCAAAGCCAGGAGTAACCCCTGTGCATCACTGGATGAAACCCAAAAAGTAAAAAAAAAAAAAAAAAAAAGTAAAATAGTTAAGTCCGCACCGCAAGAAATTGCCAGTAGTTTTTTCATTACTAAAGGAAATGAGTGACTGAGTCTTGCACCTGGAAAACCATCCAGGAATAGAAAAATGCCATTAGTGACATGATTCTGGAAAAAATTTTTACACAGTTGATATTTGAGGTGACTGTAGACCAACTTACAACTTACTTTCAGGCAATAAGAGGTCCTGAAAATGGAAGTCTAGAACAAATTGTGCCCAGAAACTATAAGAAACAAAAGGTGTTTTGCTCAAAACTCATAAACTTTGAGGTAATTTGTTAAGCATGAACAGATAACTACTATCAAATCTTTACTGTCTTAAATTTTTCCTTCTCTATGATTGTTGTCCTACTTTGTGTTATGGATTGACTTCTTCCACAAGGTGGGGATATTGTCGCCAATGACTTTGGAGTGTACATCAGGTAACTTTCACATTAGTGATCAATTGCAAGGTGGGGATGCGGACTCCAGTGGTTTTGGATTTTACATCTTATAATTTTCACATTGGTGATCAAGCACCCTCTCCAACTATTGAGGATAAACACTTAAATAGGCAAAATGGGGCATATCCTTGACCTTCTTCATGTATCCCTATTGTACTTAGAATAAAATCTTCCATAGTTGAGGACTTTACATGACAGATAATTTCTTACCGTGCTTGCATTTTTTTCCCTCCCAAATTTATCTTTTTGATCTGATCCACCACCCTTGATCTCCACCAACCATTTTCTGTCCACACTTTTTTCTCAAATGTTTATACTCATTCAGTTCCATCAGAACCAATAGCACTCTATGAACTTTTACATCTTTGTTATATAGTTCTTCTCTGATTTCTTCTCTTATGAATGTTTTCATTCTTTTATTCTCACCAAAACTGTTGTATTCTCAACAAACTGTCCTTATATTCAGTTATATACAATTTCAAGAAAACCAGTTTTTATTTCCTGTTCAATTGTGCACAGAATATTTGACATATGAAATCATGTTGTTTGTGTGCTTACTACTTGCTTTTCTTTAATTAATCTATAAGCTCAATGATAAAATGATTCTAGTATTTTGTATTTCAGTGCTATAAATTTAAGATTTGTGAAATGAATGATGACTTGGATTATATATAAATAATATTGGGCTCAGAATATTACATTTGCCATTCAAAACACTGCTTTTTTGTTGTTGCTTTGTTTTTAGAACAAGAAGATGTCTAAGAGGTCAACATAACATTGCTACTGGTCTATCAAGAATAAATATTAAAGGAAATTTTATAGATAAGAATATCATGTTAACCACATCTGTGTGGAGTTTTTAGAAAATTTCTTCTGTTAGATATAGATTCTTTTGAACAATTCTAAATAAATCCCAACTGAAGCATAATTTTAAAATCTATGACCGAGGAAGAAAACTGTAAGTTCACTGCAGGCATGTGGAACTCAAAGGATCTTGGTGATATCTGCATGTGTATAACAAATGTCTACTGGAAATTAGGTTTCACACAGAGGAAACACTGGTTTGAGATAATTATGTGCCTTGGTGTGTTTCATGTAGAGAACATAACCGAAGCCATGCAATATGAGAGATTTTCTAGAAGGAAAAGAGGAGGAAGAACAACGATAGACAAGGACCAAGCAGTGATGCACTCCATTATTTAAAGTTTGGCAGAGTGCAGTAGCAAAGCAACTAAAGAGATTCCAGATAACAGGAAGAAAATGTGAGCAACACATACAGAAAGTTAAGAAGTAAAGTAAGGTACTTAAAAGAAACTGGTCATTGAACTTAAAGTCACTAGCCATTTAAACTATAATAAAATACAATTTGGTGAAATGGGTGCTAAAGCAGACAGGAGGGAAATGACAAAAGACTAGAAATTTTAGAACAGAATATTTACATCTGAAGAAGTGATAAAAATAGATCAAAATTGGTTGGTGGCAATGAGGCCATTGCTATGATGCATATGATTCTTATGCATTCATCCTTTAGGAGAAAGTCAGGTCATTTTCTTTAATCTCCATATGGTGGAAGCAAATTTTGTCTTTGAAGTATATTTTCATCAGAATTATTTTTTTGGGGGTTGCATTTATTACCCTTTGTTTCCTAACATCTGTTTCTCCTTCATTATTCTTTAATAACAGGCTGAGAGTAATGGAAATCATCCAGGAACTGACACAGAATTGAAATAAACCTTGATGTGAGTCTCCAGACTTAGCTTTAATATGACAAAAACAAATTGTAGACTTATAGAATGTTGACTTACTGTAAAATTAGAAACTTTTGAAACCTTTCTTAACAGTCTCCCATTCCCCATTTCTATGTGAGTATTTGAAAAACACCTTTTAGTTATGGCCATAGTGAATAATTTATTTATTCCTACATTTCATTACTGAAAAATTCAAGACTCAAAATTTCAGAGCTTTAAGTTTTAATTAGTAGAAGTCTATTCACTTATTATTTGTCTTCAAAAGACACACACACACACAAACCCAAATATTATATTTTCCTCATAGATTTCAATTTTAGCAAATAAACTGACAATCTATCTGGGTAAACATCACATGGATAGCAGAATGAATTAATTCAAATAAAACCAGGTGAGAATGTATTCTCTTAAAATAAGTGATATATACATAATATTTTATTAAAATGTGTATGCACTTCTCACTTCTACATCTAGAATACTATTTTAAAAACTGTCACTTTAGTCTTTGCATAGAAGAAAAAACACAAAATTATCCTTATGTTCAACTAAGGAATGTAATCTCTAATTATAAGTTTCATAACAAGAATGATTTTCTCCTGTGAGGAATAGAGACAAAGAGAGACTTTTATGGAAACACAGTTTGAATGTTTTGTGAGGTTTTTTTTTTTGAAAATTACAATTTGAATTTTCCATCAGCATTATAAAAATAAGTTTGTCAGTATGAGAGAAGGAAGACAAAGCAGCCACCCACTTTTCTTGATACCTGCTGTGTCTTCCAAATGATGATTTTGGGAACTTTTATTTTACTGTAGCAAAGAAATGACATAAAATTAAGGCTGTGATCAGGTTCAATTCTATCACATTATTTATAACCTCGAAATGATCAACATAAGATTGAAACATCACATTAATACTTTGGTAACTAACACATAGTTTATCCCCTACAGTGGTGTTTTGCAGATAGTACGTTCTGTAACTAAAACGCTTTATTACATGTATAAATACACATACACATTTTCTCCTGTGAATTATAGATGAAAATTTTAGTTACATTAAATAGACAAAGCATCAGAAAATCTTGCTGCTAGAGTAAATGTGGATGTTATCTCTATGGCAACTTTAGACAATATAATTTGTCTCCTAATGCCATAGCAGGCTATTATATTTTAATAATTTATTATAAAACAAATAAATGTTCTTTTGTTGAATGTCCAGTATCAATTGCTAATTGTAGAAATAAAGAAAATATTCACTATTTAGTATTTTTTTTCAGACCTTCCGGTTTTATGGAATACATATTGAACCAGTACTAAATTGCATTCTTCTCTTGACCAGATCATGTTTTACAAATCAATACTAACTCTCCATCAGAATCTCATCCTGTCCCTTCAAATACAAATGTCAGGATACTAGAATTCTGCAATCTAGTTCAGGGCACCTGACGAGAGTGACAAAGTCATCTCTGATTGTGATGTGTACACAGGTTTGAATTGACTGCTTAAATTTCAAAACTTGCTTTATCTGGTGACAATAGGTCACATAAAGTAAATCTTTCCTTTAGAAGAATTGAATCGAAATTGAGGTTGGTCACATTCTCTATATATGTTATACATTGAATAGAATCTTATATAAGGACTTGGGAATCAATTCTTGCCAGTTCCTACACCTTTTTCTTAGTATACATGCTTCTGCAAAAGAGTTAAAACTTCAATAGAAAATGCTACTGTGTATAAGACATACTGTGTGTGTATTGTGTACACACATCTTTTTCTGAAGGTAATTGTGTTTTCACAGAGAGAATCATTGAATATGTCAGACACATTTTTCCCTGTAAGCCCAAAATGCAGATATTGGAAGTCTCTTTTAACATAGACTAGAACTTGTAAAACGATACTTTTTTTTAAAAATTTTTTATTAGTGAAACTCCCATGTGGTACAGTTGTTGACCTTAAAAATTTTAGTGCTTGGGTTTCAGTTATACAATGATTGAGTACCCATGACTTCACTGGTGCCCATTCCCCACATCCAATGCTCCCAGCGTCCCTCCCACTCCCCAACCCCCATCCCACCCCACCACTGTGGCAGGGCATTCCCTTTTGTTCTATCTCTCCTTTTGGGTGCTGTGGTTTGCAGAAGAGGCATTGAGTGGTTATCATGTTCGGTCTATAGTCTATTTTCAGCATGCATCTCTCATCCTGGAATGGTCGTCCTAACACCAAATAAGGTGCTCCCCTCTTATCTGAGCTGCCTTCTCCTTCAGCACGTGCGGCTGGCCTCCAAGCTACAAAGTGAACCTCCTGGTACTTATCTTGGCCATTCTTGGGTGTTAGTCTCCGAATTTATTACTTTATATTCCCCAGATGAAAGAAATCTTTCTATGTCTGTCCCTCTCTTTCTGACTCATTTCACTTAGCATGATACTTTCCATGTTGGCATGGATGTAGCGAGAAAGGGACTCTCCTTCACTGCTGATGGGAATGCTGACTGGTTCAGCCCTTTTGGAAAACAGTATGGACGATTCTCAAAAAATTAGAAATTGAGCTCCCATTAGACCCAGCAATACCACTACTGGGAATATATCCCGGCAAGGCAAAAAAGTACAGTCGAAATGACATTTGCACTTCTCTTGTTTATTGCTGAACTATTCACAATAGCCAAAATCTGGAAAAAACCCGAGTGCCTGAGAACAGATGACAGGTTAAAGAAACTCTGGTACATCTACACAATGGAGGACTATGCAGCTGTTAGAAAAGATGAAGTCATGTAAAATGATACTTTTTACATTGACTTTTTCCCCCCGCTTCTGTTATTAAATGTCTGAATACAAGTTCTGGTGTAACATTTGATGTTCTTCTAGAATCCTGATTGGTAAAAATATCTAACCTATGTACTTCTGTAGAACTGCCAATAACTTCTTAAATAGCAACAATGTCTTTATATATTATATTTTTTTATTATTGTGACTGATCCAAACACATACACAAAACCCCACAAAATTGTTTTAAGTTATAGAGTCTTTCTGTCTCAGTTTAAATTTTGATACTTTATTCAAGTTTTTTTTATTCTTTTTTTATTATTCAAGTTTTTTGATTCTCTAAATTCTTAATTTCATTGTCTATGAAATTAAAATAATATTTATTTCACACATTATGAGCCTTGAATGTGAAACAGCATGTAAAATTATTAATATATTGTTCAGAGACTGTCAGTCTGGTTATAGCCATTAATTGATCAATATGGTTTCATTATTACATGACTAAATATAGCTGAAAAAAGGGATATTTGTATTGAATATTAAAGTTTTATGTCTCTCTAAAACATATGTGTTTAACTATATGTTTTATAGTTGAACTGTATGACTAAGGAGTCCCCACAGATTTTTCTTTGCTAGTTAGGCCTTTAGTAAGCAATGGATTAACATCTCACTACGACAACATAGAGATAGATATGATTTTCCTAATTGTCATCTGGGAAATGAGCAAAAAGAAAAGGAAACCATATACTTCCAGGGTGAGTAGAACTTTAGAACATTCGCATCTCATGATGTAAATTCCTGGCACTGTAGATGCCTCATTCCCTCAAACCATAGGTGTTACTCTAGTGATCTCTGAGTATCAAAGGGCTCAAGCAGCAGGACCACTGATAGCAATGAAAGACCATCTACAGGACCTGAAGAGGAGTCTCACCAAACCCTGCCCAGGCTGTTTACAGATTTCCAAAACACCCAAATGTTGAGAGAGGACGACATTTTTAATTTAAGCTACTTAGTCAATGGCATTCTGTTATAACAATCCATGGAATCTCCCTGATACATTCAAGAAGTTTAAAACTTCTGAGTGCTTATTCTATCTACAGTCAGTAAGTTATTCTAATTAAGATCCAAATTTCTGGGATAACATGATAGATATATTTGAATTGCTCTCTGAAAGGAACTAGAGTAGGGATTATCTTTTTAGTCTTTATCTCTATTTTATTATTTTTGAAATATTAAAACCAACCCTGAAATAACCCTTCTTCCTCATTTGTTTGGTGGTTTAAATCACTTAATGATCAGCTCTTATATTTCAAATTATTGAAAATTTATTATTGAGTTTTTAATAAGCATATGTTCATTGGGTATAAAATTTAAAGCTTATAGAACTCAAAGTCTTTGAGAAAAAATAAAAATATTTATTTGGGTATAAGTATTCAATAGCTATAATCACTAGTTCTGAGACCTATGTATTTTACCTTTAAGTGAAATTTCACCATTAATTAGCACATGATTTAAGTTACTTCTTCAAGTCAGTAGGCAGTTGTGCAGTTCAAATAGATAGTACTAAAAAGTCTCAAAGTCATTGCTTTATGGCCTAATTTTACTATTAGATAAGGTTTATGAACCAGTCCTGTCAGAGAACAGGGTAATGAATGAGGCAAATGGTAAATCTATTTGTTGATAAACTGGCTGAGGGATTTAGAGATAGAAGATACATATTAATACTGAAAATAAGGTAAAACATCTAACATTTTAATGTAAAAGGAGTTCATATTTGTTCTATGGTAGTTTCTTGAATACACAATGTTAAATATGAACAATGAAACTTAAGACTGGCTGGATTATCCTACTTTATCAAACTGTGGAGAGGTGAAAAATTTGTAGCAATGAAAGTTTCTGATTGTTCTACAACCAAAAATTAACTCAAAATCAACACATAATGAATCAGGTGTATCTGTCAGTGCTCATCTTTGTTATCTTTATCAAGATACAAGAGACTGTGAGTAGAAAAAAAATAAAAATACTTTGATTTAGAACATAATTATCAAGTCAGATCTAACTAGTACAATTCATTAAGATTTCCATCTCTACTGAATCCTTATTTGTTTTTTTAACATTCAGAGGAAATACATTTCATGGATTTGACGACAAAGGTAGTGATTTTTCACCCCCAAAAGTTTAGAATATAGATCTTCTATAATTACAGGTAGTTGAATCTCTTATGAGTATAAATTGAGTCGCATATGCATTTGGGATTTGTCTGATCTGAAACTTAAGCATGTAGGAATCTTACCTAGAAATCTACTCAATGAGTGAAGATGAGATGAAAGTACAATCTCAATTTGCTTATATTTTTACTTCCATGGAGGCATGTTTCATGATGTAATATAGTTGCACTATGAATAAAAAAATTAAATATGATTTATTTTATTTGAAAATTTAATGATAGTTATTCTATGGGAGAAAATATTATTACACTGAATATTTCTCATAAGAAAAATCAAACCGAAATGAGCCAAAAAGAGGTGGAAAGGCAGACACAGAAAGACAGCACTTATCTGGGGAACATAAAGTAGCAGAATGGGAGCTG
Organism: Sorex fumeus; assembly: GCF_029834395.1. Classification (NCBI taxonomy): domain Eukaryota; kingdom Metazoa; phylum Chordata; class Mammalia; order Eulipotyphla; family Soricidae; genus Sorex; species Sorex fumeus. Next base: position 6,609,726 of record NW_026606172.1, on the reverse strand, counting down.
AACACCCAAGAATACTTGAGATAAGTACCAGGAGGTCTGCTCCACGGCTTGGAAGCTGGCAGCACATGCTGGGGAAAAGGGTAGCTCAGATGGAGAAGGGAACACCAAGTAAAGAAAGTTTGGAAGACTCGCTCAAGATGTGAGATGCATGCTGAAAGTAGACTACAGATCGAGCACGATGACTACTCAATACCTCTATTGCAAACTACAACAACATAAAGGAAAGAGAGAGCAAAAGGGAATGCCCTGCCACAGAGACAGGGAGGGGTGGGGAGGTGGGAAGGATACTGGGATCATTGGTGGTGGAGAATGGGCACTGATGGAAGGATGGGTACTTGATCATTATATAACTGAAACCCAAGCATGAAAGTTTATAAGCCTATAACTGTATCTCATTGTGTTTTACTAATTAAAAAAATATTCTGAATAGAAAAAAAGAAAAATCAAGCACACAAAAGTAACTCACAAACTATACAAAATATATGAGTATAGTCATTGTGGAATATAATTCAATAAAATAATTAGATCAATTTCCAGATATTTCAAAAGTTATTTTTAACTTATTAACTATTAACCAAATATACGATAGGATGCATATATTTCTACTTTATTTAGAAATTTAAACCTTAAGCTAGTGAGCCCGGCAAGCTACCAAGAGTATCCCTCCCACACGGCAAAGCCTGATAAGCTACCCGTGATGTATTTGATATGCCAAAAACAGTAACAACAAGTCTCACAATGGAGATGTTACTGGTGCCCGCTCGAGCAAATCGATGAACAACAGGAAGACAGTGCTACAGTGCTAAGCTAGTGAGATAATATGATGGGTAGTGCACTAGTCTTGTACAAAGCCACCCTGGATTTGATCCCCAGTATCACAAAGGTCTCTTGAGCACTACCAGAAATGCAGTTTCTGATCACAGACCCAGGAGTATGCCTGGAGAACTGCTGAATGTGTCTCAATATCTGCTGCCCCCCCCAATAGAAACTTGTTATGTGGAATAATTTTTTAAATTAGCATTAATTCTACAAATAAATGTGTTCCATATTCTTGGTTATGGCAATTTTAATGTACTCTTGAAGAGGAATTACAGACTAAATATCATTTAACTTTCCTTTATTCTTATGGGTCAGTATATCCTCTTTGGAGAATTTCTCTTGTGAAAGGAAATCATACAAGTAATGGCTTTCAATATATTTTGAGGAAGCACTTTTGCAGTAATTCATAATTTCCTTATCAGAAGAGGTTCCTAAAAACATTGTTTATACACTTTTATAGTTATGGATGTATCACTTGAATAGTTTAAATATCTTGATGTCTTTAAAGCCAAATAATGTGACTCTGTTTTTCTCAATTATTTGAAGTACATATTTACATTAGTCAAGGGGTCCATAAGGACAAAAGATAGTATTTTAAATCACTCAAGTCAAGTGTCCTAAAGTTAACAGGGAAAGAGAAGGCTGATTCAATTACTAACCTATTCATTTCTTTAGTTTTCACTTTTCAGAATCTGCAACAATAAAAACTTGGGTGACTTAGTAGTTGGGAAACTTCTAGTCTTGTCATCATAAGAAGAATGGTTGGGATAAGTAATTAAAATACATTAAACACTTAAAAAACTTGGGCCACACCAAGCTATGCTTATGGGTTATTTGTAGTGATACTTGGGGTACCTATACAGTGGCCATGGATTTAAGACAGGTTGGCTGTGTGCAAGGCAAATACCTGACTTGCAGTCTCTCCGCTATCTCTCTGACCTCAATATATACTTTTTTTTTTTTGGCTTTTTGTGTCACACGAGCATTTCTCAGGGGTTACTTCTTGCTCTGCACTCAAATCACTTCTGGTGGTACTTGGAAGACCATATGAGATGCTGAAGATAGAACCCGGGTTGGCCGCGTGCAAGGCAAATACTCTACCTGCTGTACTATTGCTCTGGCCCCAGTTCAGTGAATATACATTCTTATAAATGGTCGCAGATTAAAATCCAGCATGCCAAAATAAAAAACGAGCAAACAAACAACCCATTTTTTTCCTGCCAAATATCAATTTCAGAGTTCGGAACTCATAACCATGGGAATTAATATAAAATAATCCCTCCTACATCTACAAAATCCATAGCTAAAGTGTCAACACATGGTCACTGTCACTGTCACTGTCCTTTCATTGTTCAGCGATTTACTCAAGCAGGCCCAGTAATGTCACCATTGTGAGACTTATTGTTACTGTGCTTGGCATATCGAATACATCACAGGTAGTTTGCCAGGCTTTGCCCTGTGGGTGAGATACTCTCAGCTTTCCGGGCTATCTGATAGGGGTGGAGTTATCAAACCCGGGTCAACCTGTAGGCCTTGTGCAAGGCAAACGCCCTACTTGCTGTGCTACTGTCATGCAACACATAGAAAAAAAAAGTTTTAAAACAATACTACCAGTGAAAAGACAGCTTAAAATTGGAAAGTAAAGAGCAAAAGAAAACATTCATATACAACAAGGACTTCTGAGCTATGGCATTAACATGAAAGTTGAAGCTACAAAACTCAGAAATTCTAGATTAAGTAAAACTGTAATCTACAGAGCTATGCTGACAGGTTTAAGGGAGGGCATCACACTGTAATTTGAATCCCTGGGATGTCAGAGCTGTATCTGGTCTTTTCCAAAAGAGTTCTTAGCTTGGAAAGTAATGCATACCACTGAAAACTACCAGCTGCTGTTGTAATTATACCTCTGAGAAAATTAAACCTGAGCTATGACCATTGAGGGAATAAGTGCCTGCTTCACAATGCTTTGCAAATGGTTTACAATTCTTTTGGTAAGATGGGAGAACTTTAAAACTCATGCACGTAGAAGGTTTTCCTTTTTAATTTTATTTTGTTTTTATATGCTCTTTGGTTTAGCCCAAAGATCACTGTTAAACAAAACAAAATGCTCTTAGGAAACAGTAACACTCCATATACAAGAATAGTGATCCACACCAAGACGTGTTAAGTCTGTGTCTGTACATAAATCATCTTCCCAGAGAAGAGAGTTCTGCCAACATTATAAAAAAATAAAATGCCACATCATTCCCTATCCTTTACCATACTATTTTTCTGCTTGTCACACCTTCAACGGACTTATTATATACTTTGGAAAAAACTTGTTTTTTCCCTTATAATAAACTTAGGTCAATAACCTTGTGCATTAAGTACATACACCTGGCATCCATTAAGCACTCCTCAAATATTTGATGAAATAATTAAACAAAAGTTTGAGCAAAAAATTAGATAACATATGACAAATTGTCATTACTTATTTGTCTATGTTTTAGCACAATTTTTATCAAAAAAAGGAGAGACTACACAAAACTTGTACTTCTCTCTGTTTTTCTATATAACTGTTTGGTATTATTTGTCAACAAAACCCCTAAATATTACATAAATCATATTAAAATGAGATTGGACTCTTTTTCTTTTTTTTTTGGATACAGGTTCAATTCCTCTGTCCCTCTCAGAGAGTCTGGCAAACTACCTACAGTACCCTGCCCACACAGCAGAGCCTGGCAAGCTCCGCATGGCATATTCGATATGCCAAAAACAGTAACAACAAGTCTCACAATAGAGACATTACTGGTGTCTGCTTGAACAAATCGATGAACAACAGGAGGACAGTGCTACAGTACTACAGTTGGTCATTTTGAAAATATGTGACTCTGGTCACATTGAAAAATTAAGATTTATCAAAAGAAGTCTGTAGTTGGGGCAAGACTGCTGAGAAAATAAAGGGACTAGATACAAATCACCATCACTTAATCACTTAACTTCCCGTTAGTCGTCGATTTGCTCGAGCGGGCGCCAGTAATGTCTCCATTTGTCCCTGTCGCGTGCTAGTGTAGCCCGATGGCATCTGTTCGCTCCGGAAACATGAAGGGCTCAAACCGATCGTTCATGATCTTGACGAAGAAGTCTGACCATCTGGTAGGTGGGCGGCCATGCGGTCTTTTGACATCCCGTAGAATCCAGTCGGTAACAGCTCTAGTCCAGCGGTCGTCTTTAAATCTCATTACGTGACCAGCCCATCTGATTTTCGACACCTTGGCAAATGAGACAGCGTCCCTGATTCTTGATCGTCGACGGATATCAGAACTCCGGATTCTTTCTCTCATTTGAGTGAAACGTGATATTCCAAGCATAGCTCTTTCTAGTCTTTGGGAGACCTGAATAGCGTTCTCATCTTGTTTGCGTAGGGCCCAGGTCTCTGAGGCATATGTTAATGCAGGAAGAACAGTGGAATCAAAGAGATGTGCTCGGAGACGGAGATTCTTCATCCTCTTAGCTATTTCTTCGACGTTCTTGAAGGCGTTCCAAGCCGCTCTCTTCCTCCTGCACAGCTCGGGTGCCAGGTCATTTGTCATGTTGACCTCTCGACCTAGGTACACATAGCTGTTGCATTCGGAAATGGTCATTCCATTGAGAGTGAATGGGGCGTCAGGAACGAGGCTGTTTCTCATAAACTTTGTCTTCGTAAGATTCAGCTGTAGTCCTACCTTTGCACACTCACGGTCAAAGTCGGCCATCATTTGTGCCGCTTGGCTGATGTTTGGTGTTATTAAAACAATGTCATCAGCAAAGCGGAGGTGGTGTAGTTGCCGACCATCTATCTTCACTCCCATTCCTTCCCATTCCAGTCGTCGCATGATGTTCTCGAGGGTGGCACTGAAAAAAGAGAACTCCCAGAATGACCACCAACTGGGAACTCTTTGGTACTATTGCGGCAACATGGGAAGATGCCTTTGTTGACAACATTGACGAGGAATATGATCGACTGGTTCAGCACCTCCATGAATGTGCGAGGAACGCCAAGAGATAGCCACAAAAAATCGCCTATCTTTGAAAACTCTTGAGCTAATTCTCCAGCGTGGTTTGACGCATGCCTCAGACAACTGCAAGCTAACGTCCGAGCTTGCAAAGCAGTGCAGAGATGCGATCAAGGAGGACCTCAAAGAGAGAAGAGCAAAAGTACTGGTAGATGCGGCAGAAGCCGGGAAAAGTATTTGTAACGCCCGCCTGTCCTTCGCCAACTACAAGACCAAGATGACTGCTCTCCGATGTCCTGATGGATCCATCACATCCTCCAGAACGGCAATGGAGAAGATTATCCATGACTTCTACTCAAATCTCTTCGATAGCCATGTCCACTTGCCGACATACCAAATTCCACAGGATGGATATGTCGTTCCCAACGTTCTCCCTTCCGAAATCCGACACGCCTTTTCGTCGGTAAAGAAACAAACAGCACTGGGCCCAGACAAGGTCAGACCTGAACACCTGAAGAACCTGCCGTCAGTACTCATCAATACATTGGCTCAGCTCTTCAAACGCTACCTGTTTGAATGCAAGGTTCCGTCCCAATGGAAAACCAGCAGGACCGTACTACTGTTCAAGAAGGGAGACATCCGTGACATTGGCAACTATCGCCTGATCTGCCTATTGTCTGTCATCTACAAGTTGTTCACTCGAGTCATCCTAAATAGGATTGGCAGAACACTAGATGAAGGACAACCATGCGAGCAAGCCGGGTTTCTGCAAAGGATTCAGCATCATCGACCATATCCACACGATAACCAAGCTCATTGAGGTTTCTCAGGGGTTCAAGATGCCGCTCTGTTTAACGTTCATTGATTTAAAGAAGGCCTTTGATTCTGTTGAGACGGAAGCGGTCATTGAAGCCCTAGCCAATCAGGGCATTCAAGCCCAATACATCAGGATCCTCCGTGATCTGTATTGCGGATTCACTACCAGGATCTCACCATTCTACAAAGAAGTGATCGTTGATGTCAAGAGAGGGGTGCGGCAGGGTGATACCTTTTCACCGAAACTCTTCAGTGCCACAAATCACCATATTCTTATTATAATTTCTTTTTTATATATAATTTATTTATTTATGGAATCACTGTGGGAAAAGTTATAGAGCTTTCAGGTTTAGGTCTCAGTCATGTAAATATCAAATACATTTCCCTTTACCAATACTTATTAGGCAGATGAGTTCTAGTTAACACTCTATCTACTTTGACTAGGTTCATTGTTTCGATAAAAGATGCACCATTATTATTTAGATTTTACCACCCCCCCGCCCAAATCAGACATGCTGAAAAAGCGTTGTGAAATGATTTGCTTTCTACAGCTGGGTTCAAGAATTAAATGTTGTCGTGCAGCTGCTATTGCGGCCGCGCGGTTTTGTATTTCTGCTATTTTACTTATTAACCCTGGAAGTATTTCTACTAAAAGTTAGATAATTAAGAGATTGGTTTCTGTGCTCTGGAGTTGTGGCTGTGCCGGAGAGCCGCTCGTGGGGGGCAACTGGTGACCTTGGTACGTCGTGAAGGATGGGCCGGAACACCCCCCTTCACATGTGGTTTTTGTCACCCCCGACCCCCGGTTCATACCTGCTGTCCACAAGGCTCCTGTGCGGCCGCCATCTTTCTTTCCAGAGAGGAGAGGGCGAATGGGCCATATTATAATTTCTTAAGGGCAGTATATACATATATGTGTGCATGTACACATATGAAAAGATAAACTTTTAAGACACCTATTAAGGCAATTCACTTTGAACATTAATTATGAAGGACTTATTAATGGCTAAGTGTCTATCAATCTCATCTCCGCTTTATATTAAATCAGTAAGTGAAACAAATAAAGATGGAATGATAAGGGGTTGGTAAATAGTACAATGGGTAGAGTTCTTGTCTTACGCATAGATGACCTGAAATTGAACACTGCACCTCTTATAGTCTCTTGAGCACAGAGCCAGGAGTAAACCCTGAGCCGCTGGGTGTGGTTTAAACACAATTTTAAAAAAAAGGATGAAATGATATATCAGAGCATTTTCAAATTTAAGAAAAAAAAACATTAAGACGTTATCTACAGTAGGAATCAAGAACATCTGAAGAAACAATATGATATTGATATGTACTGAATTTCCAAGAGGAACAAAAATCAAATCATTGTCATTTTGGTCAGTAGGTTGTTGTATATTATTCTACACAAATATGCTATGGTTAATCAGAATGTGATATCACCTTTTATCTGTCATAGGGCTAGCAACTATATATTGTTCCAATTCAAGCTTATAAAATATACTCACTACAAATTTATGTCATCTATTTTAAAAATATTTACTAGTATCTAGTCTTTTCCTTGAATATATTATCACACTATAGATTTGAAAACTAAGTAACTTGTAAAGTAGATATAGATTTTAAATACTTGATAAAATTCTGATTAAAATGACAAAATTTGTCTTATTTTTATTTTATTTATTTATTTTTTGTTTTTTTGGGTTACACCCAGCAATGCACAGGGCTTACACTCCTGGCTCTGCACTCAGGAATCACTCCTGGTGGTCCTCAAGGGACCATCTGGGATGCTGGGAATCAAACCCAGATCGGCCTTGTGCAAGGCAAATGCCCTACCTGCTGTGCTATCGCTCCAGTCCCTGTCTTAGTTTTTTAAAACAAAATAAATTAGAAATACAATTTATGCAATGTTCAAGTTCCCTATATTTATTTTATAACTATATAGTGCTTAGTTATACTGACTTTCTATTGCCACTCTTTTTATTGGTCATCATTTAATTTTGTGTTTTCCTTTCCCAAATTGTCTTTTGTGGTGATTTGGTTGACCACATTTGCATATAATTTTCTAACTGGTGAGATTAAAGGTCGTGTTATATCTCACCAAGTCACCTAAATAACTCTTGTGTCACAACTAAGGATGGGACAGATTGTCTGGGAGCCAGGATACTTATTGAAAGGTTTAAGCTTTTATGCTAACCCTTCTAGAACAAACAAAAGGGGCTGGAGTATGTAATTTAACATCAGTGGTCAATTATTTTTTCTAGCATCTTTATGTTAAGAAGATTTCATAAAACTTCAGATTGTCCAAAGAGCTTCTATATTGGTGAACTCATGGAAGTGTTATGAAAGAGGCTAGCCAGAGATGGTATGGAACTCTTTCTATTACCATATGCCTTGCCCTAAGCATCTCCTTATCTGGTTGTTACATACCTTTACATTAAATTAGTAATCTTGTGAATTAATGGGTTTTCTTAAGTTCTTTAAACATTCCATCAAATTAACTGAACCCATGAATGGTGTCATGGGATATTCTGATTTATATTCAATTAAAACACAGGTCATGACCTACATTTGCACCTTGGTATCTGAAGTCTTAGAAAGGGATTGAGCAATCTTCCAATATATAGGCACTCAGTCAGAACACAGCCAGCTACTTAGGTTTGAGACTAGAATATGAAACTATAGTGAGGTAAGTGTGGTACTGTAGAACTGAGAAAGTAAATTGAGGAATTTGATAGAGTCTCTGGATAGGACACTCAGTTGGTATCTGGAGGATTGCATTTTTTTTTTTTGTGGGGAAGTAACTATAACACTTTAGAATACAATTCAACACTCTACCATAGCAGAATAGTAAGTTCGTTTCGAACTAGGTATATACTTGTATCACTGCATCCACTGTCATCCCATTGTTCCTGGATTTACTCCAGTGGGCACCAGTAATGTCTCTATTAATCCCAGCCCTGAGATTTTAGCAGCCTCTCCTAACTCGCCTTTTCCAACGATTGGAGGCTCTTTAAGGATCAGGGGAATGAGACCTGTTATAATTACTTGTTTTGACATAATGAATATGCCATGAGGAGCTTGCCCGGTTCTGCCCGTGTGGGCAGGGATACTCTCAGTAGCTTGCCTGGCTCTCCAAGATATATACACACACACACACACACACACACACATATATATATATATATATATATATATATATATATATATATCACGATCACGATCATCTTGTTGTTCATCGATTTCCTTGAGCAGGTACCAGTAACGTCTCCTTCTTCCTAGTCCTGAGATTTTAAAAGAGCCATTTCAGTGCTCTTTCAGGATTAGGAGAATGAGACCCATAATTGTTACTGGTATTTGTCATATTGAGTACAACACGGGAAGTTTCCCAGACTCTGCCGTGTGGGCAGGATACTTTTGGTAGCCTGCCTGGTTCTCCAAAGAAAAAAAAAATAAGATGTCCCGCAGCCGCAAATGTGACCACACGCTTCCGGGAGCTAGGTTTTATAATCTCTGCGTCTTGACCGTTGATGAGACCAACCTGGCGCTGGCAGCAGCTGGTGGGTGTAACGCCTACCTACTGGAAGATGGGGGTCTGGGTGGAGAAGGCCCAGGACTGGGTCCCTTGGCATGGGGAGGGCTCTTATCCACCCCACCCTGGGGCGCCCCAAGTGAAAACAGCCTGGCAGGGAGTCCAGTGGCAAGCTTATGGGAGCCTCATTTTATGCTCCCTTCTGGGAGAAGCAGTAAATGAGCTCTGGAGGGTAGCTGATGAGGAGATTATCTGGCACCAGCAGGGAGTGGCTTTTGGGTGTGACCCCTGCGTTGCCGGAGACTTGGAGAAGCAGGCAGAGGATCTCTGCTCCTGGGTCCCATTGAGCCCAGAGCCTAAGGTCACAAAGTTCTGCATTGCCTGTGTTCCGTGGGACTTTATTCATGTGTGAGGCTTGGCTGGAGAGTCTGGAAAGTGGCCTGGTTTGTACATAACACCCAAACCAAATTGAATTTTTTTCTATAATCTAGTCTTTTTTTATTGGTATATGATAGAAAGATCTTTTTAAAAGGTAAATGTCATAATTCATGTAGTAGAGAAATTGAATACTGTATGTTTTAAAGTGTCTCATAAAAGGGTTATATTAGGAGTCACAGATACAAAAAATTATACTATGTCAAGTATTAGGAGAAAGAATAGAATGTGTTGCTAAATCACGGCAATTAATACTCAGTAGGTTATTGCTCGGAAAGAATTTTATTTTAAACCGGTTAGATCATACACAATTTATAAGTATTAAAATAATCATTCATAGATGAAATGTAGTTTGTTATACAGTTTATAATGTTATATTGTACATTTCATTGAATAAATATTCTCAAGTTATATTTGAAAGATGCTGTGGTAGAATTAAAGCATCTAATGTGATATTGAAAATGGAAGGACATCTTTTGTTATTCATTCATGACTGACTGAAGAAATCTCACAAATTATTATAATTGAAAATAGTTTTAAAATTTGCCTTGGGAGTTTAACTTTTGCCTAGGGAAATTAATACCTTGTTTGTTGACATTGGGCTATGGAGTTTGAAATCAGTTCTTATTAATTACAACATTACTTATTTAATACATGTGTTTTTATGGACAAGGTGGAAGTGGCTGAGTGTAGACTTTATGTTAGCTACACAGGTCTCCAGAATGTCAAAAAGGATTGTCCTGAAGATGTGGCTGTGATCAGAACCAAATGAAATAGAAGGAAAGTGTGGGGACAAAGTCTACATATATTTTGAGAAACTTCAATGCTTACTTTAAAAATTTACTGAAGCACTAAAGAAGAATTTTTATTAATCAAAGGTTTTAATTTAAAAAATATGATATTGTTACAGCATCTGACCTTGCAATAAATTTAGAAAGCAAGTTTTCTCATTTACAAGTCAAAACTTTTACCAATATGGAGTTAGAATCTGTATGTTTAATATGTATATAATCCATTTTTTTAAAAAAAGAGAAAATGAAGTTAAAGCAAAAAAGTAAAGAATTGCCTTAGCTATTAAGTTTCCTGTTTAAAAAACATTTACAATTCTATTTTATAGTTGAAAGTATTTACATTTAATATAGAAAGAAAACAAAAGAAGTACAGTGTAACTATTTTTTGTATATGTACTACTACTATTTAGAAACTGTACTAGATACTTTGAATCATATAATTTAATATGCACAATTATAAATTATTCAAAAAACAGTTATTCCTGTTTAAAATGATATGCTTCAAAGAAAATTCTGATTTCATAAGTCACATAGGTATTAAGTAAAGTAAAAGTAAAGGCCCTCCCGTTGTTCGTCGATTTGCTCGAGCGGGCCCAGTAACATCTCCATTGGAGACTTTGTTGTTACTGTGTCTGGCATATCGGATACGTCACGGGGAGCTTGCCAGGCTCTGCCGTGCGGGCGAGATACTCTTGGTAGCTTGCCGGGCTCTCCGAGAGGGGCGGAGGAATCGAACTCTGGTCGGCCATGTTGGCTGCATGCAAGGCAAACGCCCTACCGCTGTGCTATCGCTCCAGCCCCACATAGGTATTATGTGATGGTTTTTAAAAAGCACTTAGATAATAGGATAGACAATATATATGTATATATATATACATACATACATACATATATAATTAAGTATGTAGCACTGTAGCACTGTCCTCCCGTTGTTCATCAATTTGCTAGAGTGGGCCCAGTAACGTCTCCATTGTAAGACTTGTTACTGTGTTTGGCATATCAAATACATCACGGGTAGCTTGCCAGGCTTTCCAGTGTGGGCGAGATACTCTCATTAGCTTCCCGGGTTCTTCAGGAGGGACAGAGGAATAGAACCCGGCTTGGCAGGGCTAATCACGTGCAAGGCAGATGCCCTACCATTGTGCTATCACTCCAGCCCATAATTAAGTATATGTTTCTAAAATGATATTATAAAGTAACACATTATTTTTAATAATTTTATTGTGTAGGTACTTACAAATAAAGATTTCCTGCCTTTCATTTATTTGGTTAATTACAATTATATGTCTGTAGATATTTCTCTACCTCTACATCTAACACACAAATGTGTAATAGAATATTAGTTAGCCTTTAAAAATAATAAAGTTATGAAAAATATCACAACATGGAATGACCTTCACAATTTTATCCTAAATGAAGTAGTTCAGATAGGTTAAGCATAGAATAAAACTTTTTGTTTGTGTTTATATTTATGTGGTAAATAGAAGAAGCAAATCCATAGATAATAAATTGAGTTGTGGCAATTAAGCACTTGGGGGAGAGGAAAATGTGTAGCTATCATTTAATGGTTGACAGTTTCAATGTGAGAGAATGAAAAGTTATGGAGATCACTTGTGTGATTACAGTTGCATAACAATGTAAATGAGATTAATGCCTCCAAATCATGCACTTAAAACATCTGAAATGATAGGTTCATGCATATTTACAATGATTTATTTTAAAGTACTGAGGGAACTCTATGTGGATTGTTGATTCAATGTAGTTTTGCTAAAGAAAGGAGAAAATTTTGCTAATATTTGTGAAGATAATGCTGTTAGTCAGAATACATCTAGATATTTTAGAATATCTTTAAAAGGATTTTTTAGCCATTATTTAAGTATAATTCTCATAATAACCTGTACAATGTACTTTTCAAATTATTGCCTTTGTAGAAATTTATAGAATTCAAAATTTGACCCTCACACCAGATTAAAAAGGATTTTCTTTTTCCTCAAATTCAGAGTAAAGCACACTTTGACAAACTTAAAAAAGAATATATTTTTTCTTACATTCAGACAATGAAAGTTCCTTAGCTTAAATTTTATTCATTTTGCAGATGTGATAGTTTGTGGTCATAATATGGTTGATAAAGTATATAAAATATTTTCAGACAATTTACTATAATTTGGCAAATTCAGTTCCTTAATATCAACATACATAAAATTACAGATTAAAGTATTGTCATAATTGTTCTTGATAAAAGTACATTATATTGAGTTTAACAACTGAATACTGTGCAATGATTAGCAAAGCCTCAAACTACTAATTCTTAAATGGATCATGCTTGCAGTGATAGGTTTCTAATTCTAGACATTAGAACATGATCAACATAGGTAAACATTAATGTCAATAGCTTTAAATTATAAGTAGCTTTCTAATAATCACTTAACCTGAATCCTATTTTCTTAAAAGTTCATGTCAAAATAGGATTATAGGGAAGAGAAAAAAATATATATGCTTAAGGTATTGTAACAGATGGTACTTAAGAGATGCATGTAGAGAATTATTTTTCCAGTCTTATTTGTTGTTGGTTGGTTTTGGCACCACACCCGGCTATTTTAGGGCTTATTCTGGCTTCTGTGCTCAGGGATCACTTCTGGCAGTGCTCAAGGGAAAAGCAATACCAGAGATCAAACATGTGTCTGCCAAGTGCAAAGTAAGCAACTGTGTGCTGTGATTCCTCTCTGGCCCGGTTTTTCTATGCTCACTAGGACCTTTAATTTCAAATGTAAATGATTCAATCTTTCTTTAAAGTTGGTACGTGGAAGGGTATTTGTAGTAAAGTGTTATGCTATACACATGGGCTTAAGTAGTACAGAAGAATATAGTTCCTTTGAAAAGGCTGAACTCAAATTTTCATACATGTAAACTATGTGTAATTTTTTAAAAATCATTTTAAATAAAACTTCACATAAAACCTGCAAACAAAGTTTTCAAAGAAGCTTAGGATGACAATTTTTTTCGGTTTATAGGATCAAATCCAGGGCTAAACAAAGCAATTACTCCACTACTGAGCTATAACCCTGGCTCTAGAATGACTAATAATCGTTTATATTTGCCAAAATTATCCTCAGTCTATGATTAGAACATAAATGGGTTTCACTTTCATTTTATTTATTTTTTTTCATAATTTTATTTTTTTCTTCTTGTATTTATTTATTGAATCACTGTGGAAAAAGTTACTAAGCTTTCAGGTTTAAGTCTCGGTCATACAACGATCAAACACCTCTCCCTTCACCAGTAACTCATTTTTCACCACCAAGAACTCCAATATACGCCCCCTCCCACCCCTCCCAATGCCTGTGAGGCACATGATTTCCACTTAACTCTCCTCTACATTGATTACATTCATTATTTCGACAAAAGATGCACCATTATTGTTTAGAATCCCTCCCCCCTCCCAACAATCAGAGTTGCTGAAAAGACATTGTGAAATATTTTGATTTCTATAGCTGGTTATGAGAATCATATAATGTCAATATTGGATTTCTGCAAAGAGCCAGATAATTACAAGATTGGTTTCTGTGCGTCTGGTGTTATGGTTGTGCCTGAGAACTGCTCGTGGGGGGCAACTTGTGACCTCTGTAGGGTGTAAAGGACAAGCCGGTAACATCCCCCTTCCCATGAGACTCAGTTGCCTTAACACCGCTGACTCAGATCTGGCTTTCCTATGAGCTCTGAGGTTGTGGCCACCTTGCTGCCAGGGGTGAAAAAGGCAGAAGGGAGCAACACCCTTTCCCTCCTGGGGAGGCATGGCGCCGTAGTTTAACGCAGGGTCCATTCACTTTTCTGCCACAAGCTGCCAGGCTCTGAGGCTGCGGCCACCTTGTATGCGGTCCAGATGCATTTCTGCCAAAAGCCGATGGCTTTCAAGATTTGTTTGTGATTCTCTGGGATCATGGCCGTTAATCAGCTTGATCAGGAGCCAGAGAGGCCATTTGTAGGCAGCAACTCGGGGTCTCGCTGGGATGGGGAGGGAAGGGCCATTTCCACCCCCATCTGATGAGGCCCCGCATGTCTCATCATTGCATGTCCAAACCTGACTGTCCAGTGGCCTCTGGAAGATGGTGGTCACCGGGTTGCCAAAGGGAACAGGCCAAGGCACAAAACCTATCCCCACTTGGAGTGGTCCAGTGACTACTGCAGAAACAGGACACATTTCTGCCAAAAACCTTTGGGTTCCAAGATTCATTTCTGAGTCTCTGGGATCATGGCCATTAAGCAGTTCGATCAGGAACAAGAGAGGCCATGCCTCCAATTATATAGCTGAGCTGGAGGTGGTTTGTGGGTGTGTCTCTCACTTACTTAACTTTTGGCTGTTTACCTTCTTGGTAAACTTTGCCCCAAGTTCCTGGCCTCTGGCCAAAGGCACAGCAGCAATTTTGGGGTATCTGAAAGTCTGGCGGTGGCATCAGGCTGCTGATGCACTCACCTCACAGGTACAGATTGACCTGCTGGCAGCACCATACCCCCATCACCTTCATTTTAAACTTGTTGAGAATAAAAAGTAAATAAAAGTTGAACTTAGCTGAACCTTCAATTCCCACTTACATGGTTGGTTCAGCTCTTCAGTTGTTATGTTGTAAGTTTTTCTCACACAAAGGCTTGCTTTGCTTGAGACCTACCAGTATATGTTCTTTCTGTTTCCTTTTGTTTAAAGATTCAGTTAGCAACAAAGAACAGAGGATATTAAAAAATATAAGTGGAAACCTGACCTCTACCCACATGAGACCAGATCTCCAAACAGACATGCTTCCTCCCATTATCTGTGCTAGAGCAAGGGGACTCAGAGTATCCCCATTCCCAAATAAACACAGACCTGAGATTGACTGCTCATCTCTGTGATTCCTGGCACATATCAGGTACTCAATACTGGGCACAAGGGAAAGGGTATGGTAAACTGGACCTTTGGAGCTCAGACTGCAGGGAAAAGCTAGGGAGCAGGGGCTGAGTAAGCAAGCTAGGTGTGTGTGCCCCACCCCCAGGAGCTCAGGGTTGGGAATGAGTATGATGTGATTGGCAGGGAACAGAACTGTGAATAGGGTGAGATTTCCCACTTAATCACCCGTTTCTGTCTCCCAAGGGTTGCACGCTTAGAGGGGGAGAGTGGGGTGGGGATGTGGATATGCTATCAGCTTGGCCACCAGGCAGGAGGGAGATGCAAAGCTGAGTGTGAAGTTTCCCTTAAGGAAATTTGAGTAACATCTGATCCTGTTTACAGATGTGGTCAATTAGAGAAATCTCCAAAGTGCTCCACTTTGGGCCTATCTTCATAGCTTGACCTGATTTGTACTCAGAACATCAAAAAAAAGAAAAAAAAGAAAAGAAAGAAACAAACAAACAAAAAAACAGCAAAAAAGAAAATCCAATAATTGGGTTAGAGCCATGGTATAATGGGTCAGGTTCTTGGCTTGCATGCAGCTGGGTTTGATTCCCCAGCATCCCATGTGGTCCTTTGAACCCCACCAGGAGAAAGCCATGGGAACTGTCTGAATGCCCTGCCAGAAATGACCCACAAACAATCACCAAAAACAGAAGAAATTCAATGATAATACATCTCTAGCATTTCAAGTAATTTTTTTTGGGGGGGGGGGGGGTCACACCTGGCGATGCTCAGAGGCAACTCCTGGCTCTGCACTCAGGATTTACTCCTGGTAGTGCTCCGGGGACCAATGGGATACTGGGAATCGAACCCAGATTGGCCGCGTGCAAGGCAAACGCCCTTTCTGCTGTGCTATCACTCCAGCCCCTTCAAGTAATCTTTTATCCTTTTAAGGTTCTAAGGCCTCATCTTTGTTGGTTGGAGATCCCGTTATGATCACTCCTTGTTTTTATCCCAATACTACCCGCCTGAAAAAGGTAAAGGTAAAGGCCCTCCTGTTGATCATCGATTTGCTCGAGCGGGCCCAGTAAAGTCTCCATTGGAGACTTTGTTGTTACTGTTTCTGGCATATCGAATACGTCACGGGGGGCTTGCCAGGCTCTGCCGTGCGGGCGAGATACTCTCGGTAGCTTGCCGGGCTCTCCGAGAGGGGCGGAGGAATCAAACTCGGGTCAGCCATGTTGGCCGCTTGCAAGGCAAACGCCCTACCCGCTGTGCTATTGCTCCAGCCCGCCTGAAATTGTCACTTATTTGTGGCACACGGGTTGCATGCCAAGCTCACTCTCCTGGTGACAGGAAGTCACCTCTGTCCCACCCTGGACCCCTCCTCTCAAGAGACTGCTTATTAGGAAGCAGTGCCATTACTTTCAGGTTATTTGAGGGCACAGAAATAGAAAATATATGCTTGTTTCTGAGTTTTAACTATATAGGCAAACACATCTGTCTCTTCAATGAAATTTAAATGTCATGTTTCTACTTAGCTAAATTCTCACAATTTCCTCTTAAAGTGATGCGTTAATGCTCAATAACCAATTACTTCTCTAAAACGTGAGAGTTCCAGAATAACAAACTTGAATCATGAAACCCTGGAAAACAGAAATAAAAAAGAAAAAATACAATTAAAAGCTTAATTTAGATACAAAAACTAAGTTGAACAAGCAAAATGAAATAGCTGTGTTGGTAGTAAGGCATATTCTTACTTATTTCCTTAGCAGAGAGGTGCTTATAAAAATTTTGATAGTGTAAAGTGTTTATCTTATATGCACAAAATAAAATCTTTCTGAGATAGTGATTTTCTTTCCTTGAGTAAGTCTTATTTTGACAAGCTAAGTATAGTTCACATGTAGACTTGTACCTTTATCTAGAATTGAGAACAAAAATGAGAAAAATATCAGATGAACCTGGCAAACAGTTAGGTGGATAACATGGGAGAAAAAAACAAAGAAAGAAGTGAAATGCCAAGGACATTGGAGGTGAATGTGGAGTCAGAGGGAAGATGGAGGAGGCAGGAAATGAGCTGCTGCTCAAGCAGTATGAAATTTTAAGTTATAGATGATGAATAGCTTCTAGAGAACTGCATAATATTGTGCCTAGAATTGTACCCTGTCTTGATCTCTTAAAATTTTGAGAGAAGATATCATGCTCTTATCACCACCACTACCACCAGCATTATCATCCAAGTGGAAGGTCAGGAGGGATATGTATAGATGAATAAGGAATTTGTCCGTTGATAATACAAGGGTCGGCAACAAATGAACAAGGTTTAAAGTCGATCACTGTACACATAGGTAGGTATAGAATTAAAACTTTGCTCATATACTGAGAGTATTATTAACTACTATGTTCTAAACATAAAGAGTATGCATTGTGATAGTTAAGCTTGTATGATGAGCTCTTCAAAGTGGTATATGTATAAAAGTCATAACAGAATGGGATTGCTCTGGTAAACAATAAATTATCCCATTAGTTTTTTATTGAATCACCACGAGATACAGTCACAAAACTTTCATGTTTGAGTTTCAGTCATAAGATGATCAAACACCCATACCACCACGATGTCCCTAGTATTACCTCCCTCTTTCCACCCCCCACCTCTATGGCAGACAATTTCCCACATACTCACGCTCTACTTTTCTTATCCCATTGTTTGTATATCTTAAACTTTTTACCATTTGCATCAGAATTTCCCTTTGACAATGCGATTGTTATTATTACCAGAGAGAGCTAGTAGCAAATAATATATGCTCTTTTTATAAAGGGTGCATTATTTTATTATTATTTTATGAATGTTTTCTCATAGTCAGATCAATTCACATATATCTATTGTATGCTTAAAATTAATATAAATTCACATAGCGGGTCAGATTGATTTAAAATAATTTAGATGCTAGAGTCCTAACCAAAGACATTGTACTTGCTGTTAGCCTTAGAAATAAAAAGCTAAATAGAAAGAACAATGTTGATAGAAATAACAATCTTGTAAGTTCTTCCATTAGTTTAAATATTATTAAAATTATTTATGTTGTTATTTTCACAAGAAAAGCAATTGACATGTGTTCAGAATGTAATAGAACAGTTAAGATGTTGATAACTCTAAATGATAGTATTTCCTTACTTATAGCACTTATGAAGTTAGTGGATCAGAAAGTATGAGATATATACTTAGACTACATCTAGCAATATGGCACACATCTGTCATTCTTCATCAGAGCAAATAGGAAAACATGAGGAAATTGCTATAATCCTTCCTAGGGTAGTGGCATGGCACATTTTCAGGTCTGAATGAACAGTTGGATGCTTTCTCAGTTCATCATTCATGAGTTGTTTCACCAGCCCTGTCAATAATTATTCCTCTAAGGAGCAATCATTCACATCTTGCAATCCTCTAGGACTACAAAGTCATCCAGCAACAAGGAGTTAGACTGACGCTGTTTACTTGAGCCTCAAATGGCACTTGTGTTATGACATAACCTTCCACTACCAGATGGAAATAGGGTCCAAGAGTAATTGGAAAGCTCTAAGTGTTTGGCATAGTAGTATTCTCAGTTTAAGCACTTGCCTTATGGCATGTTTTTGTATATATTGAATATTAATGTTTATCATGGGGCATAAAAGATATGCAACTTAAAGAACAAAAGTAAGAAAATATTCAAATGTTACTGAAAAGACAAACTAGAATTTGTGATAGGCTGTTCTATACAGATGAGTTTTTTTAATGTGGGGATATAGTAGTCTCTAAGGATTCCAATCAGGACAGATAGATCAGGTCTGCTTCAGCACTAGAGATTTATGATATGAATTTATTAGAATATATTTCTTCTCTTCCTTAAGTCTGGAAAAAAGCAGTGCCCTTGATTTGAGGAAGAAGGTTTTTAAAAGGCATGTCAATGTGAAATAGATGATTTGGACATTTTGCTGACACTTGGGAAATTTTTGGTTTGAAAGAATTTTTATGCTTTTAATTTAATAGCCAAAACAAATAAATTCCAGGTGAGACGGAATATTAACTTAGGCAATATAATTTGAAGCTGTGAATGAATAGCAAAGCACCTTCTTTCAGGTAGTTTTTTATTTGTTTGTTTCTTCTTCTTACATCCGTGCCAATTTGTTTGGCTTAAACTAAACATATATTTTAATTTAGATAAATTGCATTATAGTATTATCCTGACCCTGATTCAAATAGCTAGCACCACAAATAGTTCCCTGAGCACCATCAGGACCATTTCTGAGCATTAAGCCAGGAATAGACCTGAGCACTGCTGGATATAAAGCATCCAGCAATAGTTACTTAGTTATATTTATTTTTGTTGTTTTGTTGGGAGTGATATGTTTGACAACTTTCAGCAGGGCTCAAGTCTTACATCTGACCACTGAGTAAAGGTCACTTCTGGTGATGTTTGGGGGACACTATGTGGGGCTGGAGATTTACCTGGGGTTGGCTATATGCAAAGCAAACACCTTAAACACTATATTATCTCTATGATTAATTATTTTGTTTTTAAATAAAAGGATTATTTTAATTACAAGACTAGAAAATTATTTTTTTTTAAATCTATGCTTTCTTGAAATTTACCAACACCAACACATAACAAAATGAAGTAAAGTTGAACTAGGCAAAAAATATTTATTGAATTAGTTTAATGAAATGAATAGTTTCCTACTTTATATATAGACTTTGAGCTAGAACCAGATTCAAATATTTCCACTTGAAATTACTTGGGTGAAAACTCTAATTAAAAGTGCTTGCTTTTCTGCTTGCATTGTCTTCCTGTGGCCAGAGGGTTTTTTTTGTTGTTGTTGTTTGTTTTTTTGTTTTTGTAATATGTGGATATGATGCCATCCCTAGCTCTCTACCATTGTCACTGTTCAAGGCAATATTCAATTAATTTGCATATCTTTTCTTTCTTTTTTCTTTTTTTTTCTTTTCTTTTTGGGTCACATCCAGCAATGTACAGGTGTTACTCCTGGCTTGGGTCTCAGGAATTACTCCTGGTGTTGCTCAGGGGACCATATGGGATGCTGGGAATTGAACCCGGGTCGGACGCATGCAAGGCAAATGCCCTTCTCGCTGCACTATCATTCCAGCTCCTGCATATCTTTTCTTGAGGTAGGAATTTCCCCCTGGCCCTTTAAATTTTATTTTATTAAAGAACCATGAATTACAAAGTTGTTCATAGTTGGATTTTTTGATATACAATGTTCCATCAGCAATCCTTTCACTGTGTCAACTTTCCTCCACCAGGGTTCCAAGACTCCATCTCATATGCTCCCTTCCAGACTGGAGCGATAGCACGGTGGGTAGGGCATTTGCCTTGCACGTGGCCCATCTGAGTTTGATTCCTCCGCCCCTCTCCAAGAGCCCGGCAAATTACCGAGAGAATCTCGCCCACATGGCAAGCCTGGCAAGCTACCCGTGCTGTATTTGATATGCCAAAAACAGTAACAAGTCCTCACAATTTGTTGTGAGACGTTACTGGTACCCACTCAAGCAAATCTATGAACAATGGGAGGACAGTGCTACAGTGCTATGCTCCCTTCCTCCCACCTCCACTCCCTCCCTTCCCACCCTGCAACCCCAGACCCAGCCTACCATTTTGACAGGGACCTTTTAAGTTTGCTTATTTAGGTTTGGGTGTTGCAATTTCCATTTTTGTGTAAACTCAAAACAGGGGCACAGCAAAGCGTTGGTGGCCCTCTCTCCCACCGCCCGCATTTGGTAGTCTCACGCCGCTTCCCCCACCCCAGGGAAGTCAATGCCGATGGGCAGACAAGGGAAGGAAACAAGGGCCAGGCTGGTTGGTCTTAGTCACAGTTTATTCCAATCCTCTCTCCATCCACTCCAGTCTCTCTCCTCCGCCTCTGCCCCTCTTCGTCCTCCCCCATGCTACTTCATTCTCCTTCCCCATACCTCTTCATCCTTCTTCTCTGGAGTCTGGATTCTGATCCTGATCTCCTTTCTCCTCCTTCTGATCCCCCAGCCCACTCTTACAGTTTAGTTAAATCCCAAAGCATGAGGGGTTGGGGTAATAATTACACATAGGTGCGGTCACAATCAATAGGGGTAGAATTCTTTCCCTGGGGAAAGCTGCTTCTAGGACAGGTTGTCATTATCAGATCAATCCACCCTAGAGTGGAATCGCCTGGGTGTGTTTCGCCTCTCCTTGTCTAACAAACATATAAGCATATATAATATAAATCATTTTGTATGGATACAGTAAGAAATATCTTAAACTTATAGAATTGCCCTCCTAGGGCCATCTCGATCTCAGACTACAGTGCTCAGGCCAGATAATCTTTCCCACCCCTAGAAGGATCCTAGTCTCGTCCTTACTTTTGGATCATGACAACATTTGTCTATGATCAAACTCTTAACTTATAGTTAAGAATTGTGGCACTTTGGCCTGGCCCATTTCGATGCCAGGGTAGCTCACCACTTGCCCTGGGTTCATTCAGTCCCTCGTTGGGACACTGCTTTTGGGGTGTTAGGAACTAAGGGCAACTGAGGCTTAAGTCGAGAAAGCAGATGCCTGGGAGTGAATAATATTCAAAGCCAATTAAATCCTAAGTTACAAAGCATAATGTTAATGGTCTTCCTGTATCTATACAAAAAGGGCATTGCTTTAAAGTAAACTGTTCATAAGGCATAAGGAGAGGAGAAAGGCAATATTTCACTCATACATATAAAATCATAGATTTCTGAGGAATCTAACCTTACAAATTCACAGAGTCTGATTAGGGGGAAAGCTGATTAACTGGTTGGGGAGGAGAGCATAGGGAAGAATGTTTACAGATAAACACAATGGAATGGAAATGCCTCAGGAGCACTGTGATGGGTGTAACCAGATAAACCTAAGCTCCTTGTGGAGGAAGGACAAAACAATGTCATTTTATACATTTTGTTGAGTCTGTGGTTTGGTTGCATAGCTCTAACATTCCTTAACACCAATATACCTGGGTCCCCTTGTCCCCCACCCCCATGAAGATGGAATTCAAAAACACTAATAGTGACTTTTTTAAAATGTGGAAAATAATTCGCCTCAGAGTAGGTGTTTTTTTTTTTGTTTTTTTTTTTTTTGTGAAACACCATGAGGTACAGTTGTAGACTTACAAGTTGTTGTGCTTGGGTTTCAGTTATACAATGATCGAGTACCCATCCTACCACCAGTGCCCATTCTCCACCCCCAACAATCCCAGTATCCCTCCCACCCCCCCATCCCCCATCCCACCATGCCTCTGTGGAAGGGCACTCCCTTTTGTTCTATCTCTCCTTTTGGGTGCTATGGTCTGCAGAAGAGACATTGGGTGGCAATCATGGTTCTGTTTATAGACTACTTTCAGCATGCATCTCCCATCCTGGGCGGATCTAC
This sequence comes from Sorex fumeus, assembly GCF_029834395.1. Lineage (NCBI taxonomy): Eukaryota > Metazoa > Chordata > Mammalia > Eulipotyphla > Soricidae > Sorex > Sorex fumeus. The sequence continues at coordinate 6,587,068 of NW_026606172.1, read as the reverse complement.
CCAGCACTCTTTATTTGGTGCTTCCTCCTCTATCTGAACTGCCTTTGCCCCTACAGTGTGCAGCTGGCTTCTAAGCCATGGAGTGAACAACCTAGTATTTATCACAGCTGCTCTTGGGTGTTAGTCTCTTATTTTGTTACTTTATGTTACCCAGATGAATGCAATCTTTCTATGTCTGTCCCTCTCTTTCTGACTCATTTCGCTTAGCATGATATTTTCCATGTAGTACCATTTGTATGTAAATTTCATGACTTCATTTTTTCTAACTGCTACATAGTATTCCATTGTGTAGATGTACCAAAGTTCCTTTAACCAGTCATCTGTTCTTGGGCACTCAGATTTTTTGCATATTCTAGCTATTGTAAACAGTGCTGTAATGAACAAACAAGTGCAGATGTCACTTCAAATATACTTTTTTGCCTCTCCGGGATATATTCCCAGGAGTGGTATTGCTGGGTCAAATGGGACCTCAATTTCTAATTTTTTGAGAATCGTTCATACTGTTTTCCAAGAGTGTTGAACCAGTCGGCATTCCCACCAGCAGTGAAGGAGGGTCCCTTTCTCGCCATATCCGTGCCAACACACGTTGCTTTTGTTCTTTTGAATGTGGGCCAGTCTCTGTGGTGTGAAATATCTCAATGTTGTTTTGATCTGCATCTCTCTGATGATTAATGATGTAGAGCATTTTCTCATGTGCCTGTTAGTCATTCAGATTTCTTCTTTGAGAAAGTCTCTGTTCATTTCGTTGCCCCACTTTTTGATGGGGTTGGATGTTTTCTTCTTGTGGAGTTCAACCAGTACTTTGTATATCCTTGATATCAACCCCTTGTTGGGTATGTATTTGGAGAATATCCTTTCCCATTCTGTGGACTGTCTTTGTATTTTGATCACTGTTTCTTTTGAGGTGCAGAAGCTTCTTAGTTTAACATAGTCACATTTGTCTATCTCTGTGTTCACTTTCTTGGCCAGTGGTGTGACATCTTTGAAGATACCATTAGCTTCAATGTCATGGAGGGTTTTGCAACTTTGTCTTCAACGTACCTTATGGATTCCGTTCTGATGTTGAGGTCTTTGATCCATTTTGACACCTTACTTTTGTACATGGTGTTAGGCAGAGATCTAAGCCCAGTTTTTTGCATGTAGTCATCCAGTTTTGCCAGCACCATTTGTTAAAAAGGCTTTCCTTACTCCACTTTGCATTTCTTCTTCTTTATCAAAATTAGATGATCATATATTTGAGGGGAGATGTCAGTATATTCAACCCTGTTCCATAGGTCCGCAGCTCTGCCTTTGTTCCAGTACCATGCTGTTTTAATTATTACTGCTTTGTAGTATAGTTTTAGGTTTGGGAGGTCAATTCCTCCCATTTTCTTTTTCCCAAGAATTGCTTTAGCTATTTGTGGGGGCTTATTGTTCCATATAAATTTCAGGAGTGTTTGCTCCATTTCTTTGAAGAATGTCATGGGTATCCTAATAGAGATCACATTGAATTTGTACAGTGCTTTGGGAATTATTGCTATTTTGACAATATTAATTCTCCCAATCCATGAAGAGTGGATATTTTTCCACTTCCTCACATCCTCTTTTATTTCCAGAAGCAGCTTTTTGTAGTTTTCTTTGTACAGGTCCTTTACTTCCTTAGTTAAACTAATTCCTAGGTAGTTGATTTTCTGGCATACAATTGTGAATGGTATTGTTTTCTATATGTCATTTTCTTCTCTCTCACTATCTGCGTATAGGAAAGTCTCCTCAGAGTAATTTTAGTTTGCTTCTTTGTGGTGAAAAATATGGTGATATCTATCACAAATTGCAATTATAATATGAGGATTAATATTGAAAATACAAACACTGTACTAAGCAAGAAGAAACATCACAAACACTCCCAGCATCTATTAATGTATGTTATGTATAAGTATATTTCTCTTATAAGCTAAGAGAAATTAGATCTATATGTGGAGGTGGTCTTAAACAGATTATGTGTATGTTTCATAAAACGGTCACGGTCACGGTCCTCCCACTGTTCATCGATTTGCTCAAGCGGGCCCAGTAACATCTCCATCATGAGACTTGTTGTTACTGTGTTTGGCATATCAAATACGTCACAGGTAGCTTGCCAGGCTCTGCTGTGCGGGTGAGCTTGCCGGGCTCTCCGAGAGGGGTGGAGGAATTGAACCCAGGTCGGCCATATTGGCCACTTGTAAGGCGAATGCCCTACCGCTGTGCTATCGCTCCACAGAAAAGTAATAATATTTCACTTTGATAGATAGAAATGCAATTTAAGGAATAATTTTAAGACACAAACCTTAAAACATACAAACAAATGTATATTTAGTATATGAAATTTAAAACACCATGAATAATTCATATATATATATGTATAAATTTTGATTATATTCTAGATAAGTTAACATTTAAATTCAAGTTCTCTATGTTTTTATCTTGGTTGTCATCATGTATTTCTTAAATTAAGAAGACAGAAATTATCTTCAAAATATATTTATCTGAGTTAAAACCTAAATCAATTTTCTTTATTTGGAGGACCTGAGAGAAAATACAATATGTACAGTTTTATTTGTGGCTATCCTAGTTTGAACTCTTGTGTTGCATATGGTACATTGGCCATCAGCAGAAGTGACCCCTGATCACAGAGTCAAGGTAAATTTTAAGCACTATTGGGTGTGACCCCAACACCCACCCAATAATAAATAATAAATAAAACCTATTAATTTAGTCGTTTTAAAGAACATATATTTAAATGACTAATAAAAATACACGTGGAATTTTAGTATCACTAGTGATTGAGATAAATTGTCAATTCTAATTTTAATTCATAGTGATTATATAATGTGAAAAGAAGTTAAATTTCAACATACCATTATTGAGAATTATTGAGAATTGACCATAATATAGAATTAATTCCTTTTTTATAACCTCAGTTAATATCCATGACACTTATGTTATGAAATATGTTTCAGCTCTATATATTTATTGTATATATCGCATTATCACAAATATCACCTTATAATATTTGCAGTTCAATCATTTTTATTCTGCAATGTAATATTTGTGGAATATTTTATACATTAAGAATTTCATGTTTTGGGGCTGAAGAGATAGTACAGGGTGTAGGGCACATGCCTTGCAGGTTATCAATCAGAGTTTTATGCTGGACAATCCATATGGTTACCTATGCCTACCAGGAGTGATTCCTGAGTTGCATGCAGAGCCTGGATATCCCCTGAGCATTGCTAGGTGTGGCCCCAATCAAAACAAACAAACAAAAAAAAAACAAAGAAAAAATGAACGCAAGACAAATTTTGTGTTTTCAAAATGAATTATTGAAATATGTCCTGTTTGGTTTTGGATAACATCTAGTAGCCCTTAGGGATTACCCCGTGTTATGTACTTGGGTGTCATTCCCCCAGGACTAAGAAGATCATCTAGTACTGGGGACTGATCCTGGTTGCTGTGTGTAAAGCATATGCTAAGAATAATGAGCTCCCTTTAGGACCCTATTTGAAGTACTTTTAGTGGATTAGTGCTTCATAAGTAGGGACTCAAGCAAATAGCATAGGTTCAAAGAGCACAGGAAATGGAGTTAGATGCCCAGAAACTTATGGCCAATGGTACATCACCAAGAGTAGCTGTAGAGAGTCCCAGCTCTGCAGAACCTGAGCACCACTGAATTCTTGGGGTGAACGTTGAAATTTCAGGAACAATTGGCTAAACATTGCGTAGACTAGCTCTTGAACCCCTCATTAAACATTACTTTAGAGGCCCATCTAAACATCTTTTTTTAAAAAAAAGGAATAAACAAGCAATGAAGTGAAAAAAATACCATCACTATTAAAAAAGATAGATCTAGTAGACTCAGTCTGGCTCTCACACTTTCAAACTACTGTACCTGTTGGCAGTTTAAGTAACATTGGTTATGTTCCTTATGCTTTAGTAAGAAAAACAAAACCAAAAAATAGAAAAATAATAGTTTTCTTTGAATATACAAAATATCTCACAGATTATGTTATGAATAAATCACAACCTAATTTCTATGAAAGCATTTTTTTTTGTAATTAGATCTATTTGCTCCATATTAAAGATCCTCCCAATTTAGCCCCAGAATTTGAACTTACAACAAAAATTGCATTAAATTTTGGAAAAGGTCCAAAATACTTTAGGCTCTCTCAGTCCATTTAGTGTTTGAAAAATTATTCTGACTGAAGTCACTCTGTGGCCCAGCTCTTAAGTGAATTGCAGAACAGAGATAGATGGCAGATGATAGATTGATAGGTAGATAGAAGGAGCGCAATGTGATGATTTGATATGCACACATTGTGGAATGATTACCAAGATCAGGAAAATCAAGAATTCTATCCAATCATATAGTTAACTCATATTTGTGTCTATGTGGGTAGTAGGAGGGTGTCTATGATCTATTTTCATCAATTTTCAAGTACAAAATATTCTCAGGAGGCACTGTTCCATGCCACATTATTCTATTACAAAGGAAAAAGCAATCACAGCAAATGTTGAAAGAAACTATACTATTTAAAGATCTATTTTCTGGATCAGAGCAATAACACAGTGGGTAGGAGAGAGCACTTACCTTGAACATGTCCAACCTAGGTTTGATTCCCAGCACCACATATGATCCCCTGAACTGTGCTAGGAATATTTCTGGAGAGTACAGTCAGCAGTAGGCCCAGGGCACCACCGGATGTGACCCTGAAACAAACAAAAACATAAACAAAAAGATCTATTCTCTGTATATAACTCACTTTGCTATAAATTTAAGTTTTTAAGTACTTATAAAATATACTATAATATACTATATAGACAGGCTGGAGCGATAGCACAGCGAGTAGGGAGTTTGCCTTACATGCGGCCGACCTGGCCGACCCTAGTTCTATTCCTCCACCCCTCTCAGAGAGCCCGGAAAGCTACGGAGAGTATTTCGCCTGCACGGCAAAGCCTGGCAGGCTACCCATGATGTATTTGGTATGCCAAACACAGTAACAACAAAGTATCACAAAGGAGATGTGACTGGGCCCCCTTGAGCAAATCGATAAACAACGGGAGGACAGTGCTACAGTGCGACTATATAGACAATAATTACAAACAAAGCTCTGAAATAAACTATAATATAAAATACAATACTGCATATTAGATGAACAGAATTTTGTCAACAACTGGAAGATTGTGCATGTCCCTCCCCTTTTCTTTGGCAACTATTTTACATGCTCTTTTCAAGTAGCATGTTACAAATTCTTTCTGTTGTACGTATCCCTTGATGAATAGAATATAGCCTTTGTTGTCCCTTCTAATCTTTTTCAACCTGAAATTGATGTTGTCGGATACTAGTATGGCCACCCCAGCTTTTTTGAGGGAGCTGTATGCTTGCAGGATTTTTTTTCCATCCTTTAACTTTGAGTCTGTGTTTGCTCTAACTGTTGAGATGAGTTTCTTGTAGGCAACAGTATGTTGGGTCCTGTCTCTGAATCCATTTTGCCACTCTGTGTCTCTTATTTGGTGAATTTAGACCTTGGATGTTTAGAAAAATTATTGTTATGGGGTTTTGTGCCATCTTTCTGTAAGGGTTTGTTGTGTTTATAGGGTTTGTCTTGTCTTACAGAAGCCCCTTTAGCCCTTCTTTTAGGTTTGGTTTTGAGTCTATGAAGTTCCTGAGCTGCTTTTATCCACAAAATAGTGTACCATTCTTTCAAGTTTGAGTGAAAGTTTAGCCAGATAGAGTATTTGTGGTTGATCATTCATTTCAGTGAGTTTTTTCACTCTATCCCACCATTGTCTTTGGGTTCGGAGGATTTCCTGTGATAGTTCTGCTGTGAATCTAAGGGGAGCTCCTTTATATGTGATTCCCTTCTTTGACCTTGCTGCTTGCAGTATTGTGTCTCTATCCACAGCATCCATCATTCTAACTCTGATATGTCTTGGAGTGTTTTTGTTAGGGTCTCTTTCAGCTGGCACTCTTTGGGCTCCTTGAATCTGAATGGCTGCATTGTCCAGTTCTGGGAATTTTTCAGCAGTGATTTGTTCAATTGTGGCTTTTTTTGTTGGGACTATTTTCCTGAGCTTCTGGTACTCCAACAATTCTAATATTGCTCCCCTTGGAATCATCTCCTAGGACTCTGATTCTCTCTAGAGCTACTTTGAGGTCTCTTGCCATTGTTTGTTGTTGGCTGTATGCTTCCTGCAGCTGATCTTCCAGTTCACTGATTCTGTCTTCAGTTGTGGTCATTTTACTGATGAGGGCACAGACTGAGTTTTTTTTATTTCATCTACAGAATCTTTTATTCGTGACATTTCTGCTCTCATTTCTTCCCGTAATTTCTCGATTGTTTCTGTCATGTTACTGGATCTCTCTCTTATTGTTTCATTGAGTTCTTTGAACATATTCATGACTTCATATCTGAATTCTTTCTCAGAGAGGTCCTTTAGGTGAGTAGCACCTACTGAGGCTTCCGGACTCCTTTTATCTTCATCCTCACTTGGTGGGGATTTGCGTTGTTTCTTCATCTTGGTGTGTAGGTATGGGAACTGAGATGTTACACTAGATTTCTTCGTATGAGTAAACTACCTCAGTTGCATGAGCATTGGCCAGCCTGGAATTAGGCCACACCACTTATGCAGAAGCCATGCCCCGACTGGAACCTGGTGTGTGTGTGGGGTGCTAGCAGGGTGGGGAAGAAGAAGATCAGCGCAGCATTGGGGATGAAGAGGAAGAGTTTAGCGCTGCTTCTTCCTAGGGTCCTAGAGGATGCCTCGGGTGCTTGCACAGAGAAAGCCAATTCCTGGGTTTGAATACTGGTGGGTTAACTGATTTGGGGTGGGGGGGAAGAAGACTGGCAAAGCATTAGGGATGAAGAGGAAGAGCTTATTTGAATTTTTTTCATGTGTAGAGGACATTTAGATCATTATTAATTTTTTATATTTATTTATTGAATCACTGTGGGAAAAGTTACAAAGCTTTCAGGCATAAATCTTGGTCATGCAATGATCAAACATATTTCCCTTCACCAGTACTTATTTTTCATCACCAAGAACCCCAATATACCCCCCTCCCACCCCTCCCAATGCCTGTGAGGCAGATGAATTCTACTTAACTCTCTATCTACTTTGATTACATTCATTGTTTCGACAAAAGATGCACCATTATTGTTTAGAGTTTACAACCAACAATCAGAACTGCTGAAAAGGCATTGTGAAAAAATTTTTTTTCTACAGCTGGTTATGAGAACCATATGACGTTGCACAGCCACGATAGCAGCCGTGCGATTTTGGATTTATGATATTTTGCTTATTAAGTTTGGAGGGATTTCTGCCAAAAGCCAGATAATTACGAGATTGGTTTCTGTGGCTCTGGAGCCATTGGCCGTGCCAGAGAGCCACTTGTGGGGGGCAACTTGTGACCTCGGTAGGGTGTGAAGGACAAGCCGGGAATGCCCTCCTTCCCATGAGGTTGCAGTTGCCCCGTCACCTCCAGCTCATACCTGGCTTTCCAAAAAGCTCTGAGGTGGCTGCCACCTTGCTGCCGAGGGGGAAAGAGGTGGAAGGGAGTGACACCCCTTCCCCCCCGGGGAGGCATGGTACCGTGGATTAATGCATAGTCCATTCACTTTTCTGCCACAAGCTGCTGGGCTCTGCATTAAGTCCTTGTGCCTCTGGAGCCATGACTGTGCCAGAGAGCTGCTCCTGTTATGAAATTTTGACTATTGTAAATTTTATTGAATTTTTTATGCAGTTTCATTTGAATTTTATTTTGCTTCAAATAAACATGTCCAATCTATTCCATAACTTTTACACTTCTAGAAGTTCACACGTAATCATAAATATATGATTATGAAAATATTTTTTATAAATATATGAAAAAATAATCATATATCACTTGATCACTTGACATCCCGTTACTCATCGATTTGCTCGATCGGGCTCCAGTAACATCACCAAGTGTCCCTGTCATGTGCTAGTGTAGCCCAATGAAGTCTGCTCACTCCAAGAACACAAAGAGCCTCAAATCGATCGTTCAGGGTCTTGAAGAACAAGTCTGACCATCTCGTAGGTAGGCAGCCACAAAATCTATTGACGTCCATGGAATCCAATCAGTAACGGCTCTAGTCCAGAAGTTGTCTCCAAATCTCATTACATGTCCAGCCATCTTATTTTCGATGCCTTGGCAAATGAGACAGTGCCCCTGATTCTTGACTGTTGATGAAGGTCGGAACTTCGGATTCTTTCTCTCATTTGAGTGAAGCATGATACTCCAATCATAGCTCTTTCGATTCTTCTTTGGGAGACACGAATAGCATACTCATCTTGTTTTCGTAGGACCCAGATCTCTGAGGCGTATGTTAGTGCAGGAAGAACAGTGGAATCGAAGAAATTTGCCTTGATCTGGAAGTTCTTTATCCTGTTAGCTATTTCTTTGATGCTCTTGAAGGTGTTTCAAGCTGCTTTCTTCCTCCTGTGCAACTCAGGTGCCAGATCATTCATCATGTTGACTTCTTGACCTAGGTACACATAACTGTTGCATTAACAGATGTTTGTTCCATTGAAAGCGAATGGAATGTCAGGAACAAGACCGTTTCTCATAAACATTGTCTTCGTGAGATTCAGTACAGTCCAACTTTTGCACATTCACGGTCATAGTCAGCCAGCATTTGTGCTGCTTGGCTAATGTTTGGTGTTATTAAAACTATGTCATCAGCAAAGTGGGGGTGGTGTACTGCCGACTGTCTATCTTCACTCCCATATCTTCCCATTGCAGTCATTGCATGATGTTCTCGAGGGTGGTTCTGAAGAGTTTCTGTGAATCACACATAATCGCTGGAGCAATAGCACGGCGGTAGGGCATTCGCCTTACAAGTGGCCAACATGGCCAACGCGAGTTCGATTCCTCCGCCCCTCTAGGAGAGCCCGGCAAGCTACCGAGAGTATTCGATATGCCAAACACAGTAACAACAAAGTCTCCAATGGAGACATTACTGGGCCCGCTCGAGCAAAATCGACAATCAATGGGAGGACCTTTGCCACACATAATCATAAATATATAATTCAAAATGTTTAAAACTAAAGAACCAACTTGTCTTTGAGCACTGAGATACGATCTTTTTAGCCCTGAAGACCTTTCCAGAGAGCATGTATTACACATACAGTTTTGTGATAGATCAGTAGTTTAAAATCAGTTGTCATTTTGGCTGTTAGGAGACATTTTATATACTCTCTCCCAATATAGTTTTGGTTTTTGCAATGGTTGTGAGAGCTAAATTTTGGATCTAGAAGCTATCACTGAAATAAAGTACAATGTACAGGAAAATTTCGTCTAAAAAAGAATCCTCAAACTCAAATCTCACTATTGCTTAAGTTGGAAATCCTGCAACAGACTTTTTTATAAACACATAATTCACTTTATACTTTAAAACCCTTAATACCCAGTGACTACTTCTTAAATTGAATTATAACTATATAGATTGTTAAGGGATCCTTATTATTATCTTGCATTTTATTACACAATATATGCATAGCAAGAGATGGTTATTCATGTAGAAATGGATATAAAGGCTCCTAAACGTGAAGACTTTTTGCAATTATAAGTAAACCAAAGATGAACAACTCTGCTTTTCCCTGCACAGGTGAAGAATTAACTGACCTTTCCAAAGAATTGATGTATCTGGCTTAACTAAGCATGACATTCTTTGATTTCTTATTCGAAATGCCATAGAGTATCATTCATGACTACTGATATTGAGATGTAAGAATAGCATTCCTGTTAAATTCTGAATTGGGGGCAGAAACAAACACAGAATGTTCATTCTACAGAAGTTTTTTTTTTTCCTGTTGTAGAACTTGTACGATACAGATGGAGAGACTACCATACAAAAAAAAAAAAAAGAATGTTCTCATTCCTGAATGCACAAGTAGTTATTGAAAAAAGATCCATAGTTACATTATCTATAACTATCAAAATGAGGTCATGATTTGATGACTTTAAAAAATGAAATCTATGTATATTGAGATGCTATATTGAGATGATTTGTAATGGAATTTTGCTCAGCTGTGAGAGTTTTGAATTGTCCTTCATGACTGACACGACCTCTTTTACCATCCAGATAAGATGGAACTTACTGTATAATGATTTTTCCTTCTCTGGAATATACTTTCTTTGTGCTAATATTACAATCATACTGGTAACATTATTTTCAAATCACAAATGTGCCATACATAATATTATATTTTAAATCATGTTACACCTTCAAAGTTGTCCAAGTGTATATCAGTATGTCAGAGAGTTTACAAGGTATCTGAAAATTTATTTATACTCACAGATATGTAAATCTTTTACATTTTCAGCAAAATGTCTTATTTCTGTCCTTGAACAGTAGCCTGCAGAGATACTTGTAGTTTTCATATTATTGAACTGGTACTTCTGGTTATATGCTGTCATATATTAACAGGACCATATAATCAAATTATCTCCCCCTATAATATTTACCTCAAATTCAAAAGAGGCAATATTGTTGGTTAATTGAGATTATAAAATTAAGTAATTATGTTTTTCGCTGAAGGAGATTAAACGTTAATATACATGTTATATCTAAACATTAATAACAGTATAAATAAAGAATTTCACAGAATTTTGCCCTAATTATAAAACAATATATTCTAATATGGAAAAGGGTCAATAAGAAATTTTGAGATTTTTTTTAATTTGCTTTTGCAAGTTTTAAACAAAATTCTGGAAATTATTGTATTATTGTTACACAGATTCCATCAAAACACACACACACACAAATTTGTTTCTATTTTTGAAAGAAAATATAAGTTAGTAATTTGAATAATTTTGATAATTTCTAAGAGTAATATTAGTATTGCGTTAGCACAGTGGTAGGGTGTTTGCCTTGCACACAGCCCATGCGGCCGACCCGAGTTTGATTCCTCTGCCCCTCTCGGAGAGTCTGGCAAGCTAACGATAGTATCTTGCCCGTACGGCAAAGCCTGGCAAGCTACCTGTGACATATTCAATATCCCAAACACAGTAACAAGTCTCACAATGGAAACGTTACTGGGCCCTCTCGAGAAAATCGATGAACGGGACAACAGTGACAGTGACAATATTAGTATTGAGCTGATCCTTTCAGGTTATGTGCTATCATATACTAACAACATATAGACTTAAATGTATATTTTTAATAGTGACCAAAAGAGTTGTTTTTCTCAATATCTTTAAAAAGAATATATACCTTTATGACTAAAGTGATTTTAAATATGGTTCACAAATGATGTTTAATGTCATCCAAGTGACTTTTGCATATTTCGGACATTTCAACACTTGTTCCTTGAGTTAGTACATCTGTGTCTCAGAGGATGTTTTCTGATTAATCTTGTGTGAAGTGAATCTTCTCTAGGCTGTCTAAGTTGGCGATCTTTCAGCCCTTGTTAATTGTACAAGCAAAGACTGATTGAAGTCAGGCAGAGAATGAAGGCCTTTCTCTTTACGTCTTCATTTGCTTCTACCTTCCATTAAAAACTTTTTATTAATCTGTGATAATGATGTGCTTCTTAAAGGGACAGACCCGTTCACCAAAATCAAAAATATATTAAAGGATTCACAAATTTTACTGAAAATTATTATACTATGTATCTATTCAGGCATTTAGTAAACTGAAGCTTCCAGAAGAAACTTCAACACACTAGGAACTTTCCTGTTTACAAAGCCTCCACTTAGATATAAAATAAATTTTATCATACAGAAATTAAGCCTTATTAGGAGCTATTTAACATGTTATGTTAAATATTATGTTAATGTAATAGAAGTGTAATAGGAAGGCTCTAATATTTAAATAGTCACTTTATCAAGTTTCTTTGTTAGTTTCAGCAGAATATCTTGTTATTTATAACTATTTCTGATTACAGTTTAATAACACAATATTGCTCTGATATAATGATATGATTTATCTACATGGTATGTACTAGCTTTCAGGTAAATTATAATGTATTTTAAATTTCGTACTACACTTAACATTAAATTATATTCAATGGAGAAGGTCTCAGGATGTCTTAAACATAACTTGGGGATTAAGGATTTTAAATTTTAGTATTACTTTTCTTTTTACTGAATTGGAAGTAAATCAAAAGGCAAATAAGGCAGGCAGGTTTAAAAAGTTACTCATGAAACAGTATAGGAAATAGTTTTAGATTTGTGTCCAAAAGGGCTGGTTGCTATCTCTTGCTTCTCTCAGGCTGCTCCTTTATAAACTATGTACATTTGTATGTGCATCAGAACTTCCTGTCCCAGGAAAAAGCTATGTCCATAAATTTTCAAGACCACTTCCCTTTCACAGTTGAGGTAGGAAACAGTTAAACAAATCCCAGATATGAAAGGTTCTAGTGTTTTAAGTTTGAAAACTCAAGATATATGAATCAGACAGTGTATGACAGTTCCCACATACCTAGCAGCCAGAGAGAAATCAATGATGAAGAGTAGAGCAAAGGAGGGGTATTCTAACACAAGTGCTTTTATAGAAAAATGTCATGTCAAAAACTGAGTACTTTCTCCAACATAACATAGTCTAATAAGATGTATTTCACTTAATTGATTGACAATTCCCTGATAAGATACTTTTATCCTCCTCGTAGTAGCTCATTAATTTTTTATCCTCCTAAAATGAGGAAAAATGTCAGTGTGTCCTCAGGGATTCTGTAGCTCTGCTGTTAAAAATGGCTGTGAGGGATATGGAATTTTATGGAGAAGTAATCCAAAAAAAAATGAGAAAACTAAGTTGGCTATGCAAAAGAAATTATTTACATGAAAGTAATGATTTTTCTCTTAGTTTCATATTTAAGGAATAATTGAGATATGTCTTAATTAAAAATTCACTGTTGTGTAGATTTTACAGTTTTTAATACTAACTGCTTTTCTACTTGATTATGCTAATGAAAGCTGACTCTATAAGGTGCTTTTGGACTTTTGGAACTTTGTGTTCAATTACACTGAGAAAAACTCCAGAAGAAGAGTTTGGAAATCACATCTGTATATTCTTTTCCTAAACCAGTAAGGCTAAATATATGCAGATAATATGAATTTCAAGGAAAGGATGATTTTTAATCTTTGTGATTTGCAAATCCATGAGTAGTGTAGTTAAAAGGCCCTGCCTTGTGGGTATGAGGTTGGGAGTTTTATCCTTGGCATCACTTCCCATGGAGAGTGTGATTCTAGCCCTGCCTTTGGCTGGAACAAAAGGTGCTAGAACAAAGGGTGCTTTCCAGCATCCTAACTACACAGGCACTGAGAGCAAGTAAGTAAAACACCTCCATTCCCCTTCACCACAATGATAACAAGAACTGAAATTAAGAGAGAAAAGTGAAAAATACATTCTTTCCTAGAATTCTTCTTAAAGATAAGAATTAGATACAGTGATTATGCAGTAGGGAATGAAATTCATGATTTATCTAATATGTTCTTACTCATTCAAATCTTATTAAAATATGTCTATATTGATCATTTTATAGTCAAAGAGAGAATGTCAAGAAACACATTTTGTCTGCTGTGTATAATTTCAATTATTTTTAACTGATTTTTTTTTAATTTTAATTTTTTTTTATTAGTGAAAAACCATGAGGTACAGTTATAGGCTTACAAATTTTGTGCTTGGGTTTCAGTTATACAATGATCAAGTGCCCATCCCTCCACCAGTGCCCGTCATCCATCCCCACGGGTCCCAGCATCCCCCCCCAACCCTCATTCCCCGCCCCCCCGTCCCATCCTGCCTCTGTGGCAGGGTATTCCCCCTTGTTCTCTCTCTCTTCTTTTGGGTACTGTGTTTTGCAAGAGAGGCTTTGAGTGGCAATCATGTTTGGTCTATCGACTACTTTTAGCATGCTTCTCCCACCCTGGGAGGACCCTCACAACACCCTTCATTTGGTACTCTCTTCTCTATCTGAGCTTCCTTTTCACCTAGAGCCTGTGGCTGGCCTTCCATTCATGGAGCAAAATTCCTGGTACTAATCTCAGCCATTCCTGGGTGTTACTCTCCCTTTTTGTTGCTTTATGTTCCCCAGATGAATGCAATCTTTCTGTGTCTATCCCGCTCTTTCTGACTCACTTCGCTTAACATGATACTTTCCATGTAGTACCACTTGTATGTAAATTTCATAACTTCATCTAACTGATTTTTTTTACCGAAGAGGATCTCCATACTCAGGGGCACCTCCTGTCTTTCTTAGCAAACTAGGTCTGTGGTTGAAAGTGAGGGTTCAAGGTTGTGGGTCCTGTGTGATGAGATAGAAATTACCTGGTCCATCCTGGAAGTTCACAGGTTACTTCAGAACTGCACTTGGACATGTTTAGGGAACTATGTGGGATGGAACTGGGGTCAGTAGTATGCAGGGCATGCGCCTAAACCCTGCACAATCTCTCCAACCCCCTTGATTCTTTATCTCTAGGATTTTGGTCATAAGAAAAAGATTGAAGGCACTCTGCTTTTGTGTACCACTGAGAAAATATTTGCTACCTCAATTTCAAAGCAAGAGCTAACATAGACACGTTAAAGGAAAAACCCAAAAGCAAACAGGCCCTCAGATCGAGATTCTAAGCTATAATATCCTGGTATCTTGTAGCAACCTCTAAACTGATCCTCAAGAGACATAAAACATACATAAAGAACACATGTGTGTTGCCATTCATTCTGGGAGCAAGCCCAAGTCCTTTTTTGGAAATAAGTTATATTTTGACTTATTCTAGTGGAATTCTTCAAGATTTTAATGCCAAATTTTAGGGAGAAGGAAGGCTGTATTCTGAATTATAAAGGTGGTGAAATATTACACTTACTTTTTCTCCAGTTTAAAAGAGAGGTGCATAGAAAAGAGAGATAGAAATACAGATGCAGCTATAATAAATTAATATTGTTTCATTTCAAAAGTTATATATTTGGTAGATGGTCTTTTGTTACTGAGCACTCAATAAGATTCCTTAGAGAAATAAAGTCATATGCGTTAAGAACATGTATCTTAATTCTGCCCTCCCCCCCACACTTACTCTGTCTCTTTTTCTCACCCAATATTTGACAAAGATCTTTCTGTCACACCCCTGCACGGGCAGTGAAGGCACTGACCAGGTTAAATACACACAGGGTAGCAATGACCTTATTGGAAAATTCTCTGCAGCCTCCAAATGAGCTGAATACCAATATGGAATTCGCTTGCATTGTGTGTCCTCCTATCACTTTGCTCAGTCATGAGGTCTCATGAAATTCTGTGATGATGATCACAAGCCAGTCTCTAGACTTTTATATTAAATGTGAGTTTTCCAGGAAACTTTTGCAAGTGAAAAGAAAAATACAGAGAAAATTGAAGAATGAAGGGAGAACAGAAATATTCTACAGAAATGCATTTACTCTGTAAAGCGATGCATTTATCTCTACTCGGATGCTTTCTATGTCTATTCTATATTAACCTCATCTGATTTATGCTAATTTCTGCTCAGAATGACAATAGAAGTGGAAGTTACAGACTCACACAGAGTATTTGCTTTACTATTACTCCACCTACTGGAATTGCCCTCCACTGACGATAAATTCCTAGGATTTGATCTAAAATGAGAAGAGAAAGGAAATTGGAAATTGGCATAGATGCACGGACAAGACTGCTTTCTTTAGTGTTTAATAGGTTAATAGTTTCTGTTTTGACTAGCAATAAGACAGAGTTACTCTTATTTTGTTTTGCTCAACTTTCAAACTATAATCACATCATGTAAAAACTACTCTGATTTTTATTATTGGGGACCATATTTGGTGGTGCTTAGGGGTTTTCTTTGGCTCTGCACTCAGGGACCACTTCTAGATAGGTTCAGCAGACCATACGGGGTGCTGAGGATCAAACTGCATGCAAGACATATGCCCTACAATCACTTTGGCTCCCTGTAAAGTACTTTGATATTGATACACTATGCTACACTGTATGTTGATAAATATGTAATTATCTAATTTTCTTTCAGTGATACATCTTGTTTCAAAAATAAATTATAAATAAAACAGAAACTTTGCTTTTTAAAAATTATTTAAACAGTGAGGTATGATGCTGCCAGCAGGTCAATCTATACTTGAGAGGCTAGTGCATCAGCAGCCTGACTTCTAGATACTCCAAAATTGCTGTATGCCTTTGGCCAGACCCCAACAATTTAGGGCTTCTAGATACTCCAAAATTGCTGTATGCCTTTGGCCAGACCCCAACAATTTAGGGCCAAGTTTACCAAGAAAGTAAATAGCCAAAATTTAAATATGTGGGAGACACACCCAAAAACCACCTTCGGCTCAGCTCTATAATTGGAGGCAAGATCTCTCTGATTCCTGATCATACTGCTTAATGACTATGATCGAAGAGAGTCAGAAACAAATCTCGGAACCCAGTGGCTTTTGGCAGAAATGCATCTGGTCACCACAGTAGGTTACCGGCGCCGGGCCACCCCAGGGGGGAAAGGGTGATTCCTCTAGAACAAAATTCTAGAGGAATACTGACATATTTTGCTACAAAAAAAGGCAATTAAATTATTTTTTAGTGCAAATTCAAAGTAGAAAATTGAACTACTGCAAATTATATGTACAAATATATATATGTATTTTATTACTCCATATGCCAAAAACAGTAACAATGATGGTTCTCATTCTCCTGAACCTAAAAGAGCCCCCAATATGCCATCGGACTACACTAGCATGTGACAGGGATGGATGGAGACGTTACTGGCGCTAGCTCGAGCAAATCAATGAACAATGGGATGACAGTGATAGAGTGATACATGATACAGAGATATATGTATATACATATAAATAGATATAGATATAGATATAGATATAGATATAGATTTGGGGGCCACACCTGGCATTGCTGAGGTATTACCACTGACTCTGCACTCAGGAATTACTCCTGGCAATGCTTGGGGAAACCATATGGATGTCAAGGATAAACCCAGGGTTGGCCACTTGCAAGGCAATTAACTTCCTTGTTTTATTCTCTCTCTGGCCCAAAATGATATATCTTTATTATATAAACTTTTCAGTTTACTTTAAAACATTTGAAACTTACATGTAAAAATGTATTTGGCATTACTAGACACATTTTCCCCAATTTTCAATATTGGAGTGCATGATAATTATAATGTATATTATTTTTAGATTTATTAGATTTAATAGCAGTTTTTTTTTCTTCCCACATGGCAGAGCCTGGCAAGCTACCTGTGATGTATTCAACATGTCAAAAACAGTAACAATAATGGGCCTCATTCCCCTGACCCTGAAAGAGCCTCCAATATGGCAGAATTGGGAAGGACGAGAAAGGAGAGGCTGCTAAAATGTCAGGGCTGGGACGAATGGAGACATTACAAGCACCGCTTGAGCGAATTGATGAACAATTTGACGACAGTGCTATAGTGCTACATATTATATTGCATTTAATATATTAGATTTAATCAGAAATAGAATTAAATATCATATTTATATAGAATACTTAACTGAACAAGTAGTTTGTCTCTATTTTAATATATATCTTAAAATATCTATAAAGTTAAACTATGCGGTGATATTATCATGAGGAGAGTGGATCATACCCCCAGTGTTATTCTGGACTATTTCAGACTGTGTGCTGCAATGCTGGAAACTGACTTGGGTTTCAACTACATATAAGACAAACATCTTTTTCCTCGTTTTGTCGGTCTAAAGCAAGGATATTATAGCTTTATTGAACTCATTATATTTTGTCATATTTTCAGTGAACCAAAGTCAGCTACATTTATTTTGAAGTCCATTTTAAAGTAATAGTTGCTTATGATAATGTGGAAACAAATTGATGTTAGGCTAATATTTGCATTTTGTGTGTGCTTACATGTAAACAAATGTAGTATGTATGGTTATTGCCAACTTGGGCATTTTTATTACCTTTTCTTAAATGTACATAAATAACAATTACAGGACAATTATTTATATTAGTTTCTGTGCCTCATTCAGCTTACTTGTGGCTCTAAGTAGAGCTCTGGGGAGATGAGTTTCCAAGGATTTAACCCGGGTCAGCTATATGCAATGCAAGTTCGCTACTTGCTGCACTATATCTCTAGCCCAGAATAGACATCTTTGTACCAACATCTAATACGGTTTGGGGCATCTTTCAGCATATTCTGTTAACTTTTTATAAAAGCTGTTGATTCTGGATTTAGAATTTAGGATAACTTTAATTATAAGATAAAATGCTTATTTTTTTTAAAACTAAGAAAGGTAAATGAGTGTTTTAAATCAGTTAAAGAATAGCTTAAATTTATAATTTATTTTATGTCATCATTCACAACCATCTTAAGGAATCTGGCAAAAATCAGACATGGTCTTATGTATGTATATATATATATATTTTTTTTTTTCTTTTGATGGAAAATACTCTTGCCTGAGCACAAGGCAAAATGAAGTTCTTTTCCTCTGCAGCACAATAAGAGCATGTGTTGGATACAAGAGAATCAACACAGCTGGTTGTTAGCATTATGATTATGGATGCACTAGTTTGGATAAAATAAGAACTGGCCTGAATCTCTGCTCAAAGATTGAACTGAAATGACCCTTTAAGAAGTTAAAATAGATTTTAATACTCTCACCCTCCAATTTCATCTGACCCGTTTTATATGAAAGATTGGGGATATCCTATTTTCTCTTATTACTTTAAACAAGAAAAATTTTAAAAGGAAAAAAAAAACAAAATAAAAATGTATAGAACAAGACACATGCAACATTTTAGTAACCTAGATTTAAAAAATAAAAATGAGAAAAGGTGTCAAAAACCAGTATAAACATGACATTATATGGTAGCATGAGCCTGAGCAGGTTTAAACCCTGGCACCAGAAGTCCTCTAGAGCCATGTGTGAGATCCTGGTGGTTCCTGGCACTAGAGGACCCCAGTAACCCACATTCTCAGGTCCTGGCACAGAATTTCTGGATAAGGAATCTCTACACAATCCTGAGCATCTCTTGGTAACCCTTGCTTTCAAAATAATTAAATTTAAAGAATTGAACTAAGATAAATTTAATTTCTTCTATGTAAGTCATTTTAGGCCTAGTTCCTTGAGAAACATTAAATAATTATTTTGCTGATAGACTAGAGCAAAATGCATTGGGAGGGTGGATTTGGGCCATACCTGGCAGCATTCAGGGCTTTATTCTGGCTCTGTGGTCAAGGATCACTTCTGGTAGGGTTCAGGAGGCCGTATCTGGTGCGAGGAACTAAATCTGGGTCTGCCTCATGCAAAGCAAGCAATGATAATCACTGCACTATATCACTGATGCTAACAAAATGAGTGTTTAATATTCACAATTTGTTTGTTTTGTTTCTTGGGCCATACCTCAGAGAAAGAAGGGCTGATTTCTGGCTCTGTGCTCATGGTTTACTCCTGGTAGTAAAGATAGAACTAAGACAACAGAGTGAAATGTACGTGGCTTATACTCTATATTATCTCTCTAGCCCAAATTTCCACAAGCTTTTAAGAAGTAGTGTACGTTACATTGCAGGTCAATATACATTTTGTGTTGTTTCTGGCTTTGAAGATCATAATCACACTATACTGATAGATGATTTTCCAAGTAGACTGAGCAAATTATAGTCACTCATTTTGATCTGGAATATGGTCATAAGAATCTGTAAAATATTAACATAAAAGTATGTAATTCAAGCACACATGTGATTACCACAAAGTGAGTGGTTGAAAATAGAACCAATGTTTCATCCAGATTGGCATGGAGAAGAAACAGTTTTCAAATATCTTCCATTCACAAGTGTATTCACAAAAATTCGGATTTCACTATTTTTGCCTGAACAAAGCCACTAGTGTTGCATTTCTCTTTGAATTGAGTAAGAAATCATAAACCAGGTCAGAACATTTTAGTATTCTTCTACTTACTGATTAACATCTCTGAGTAGAGTCATGTGAACTGAAGCCAGTTAGCAGAGACTGAAACTGCAGTTTTGTTGCAGTTATTGTTGTTGTTGTTTGCTTTTTGGGTCACACTCGGCGATGCAGAGGAGTTACTCCTGGCTTTTGCACTCAGAAATTATTACTTCTGGCAGTGCTTGGGGGAACCATATGGGATGCTGGGAATTGAACCCTGGTCTGCGTGCAAGGCAAATGACCTACCTGCTGTACTATTGCTCCAGCCTAGCCCGAAACTGCTTTTTTAAGGACACAAGAATGCAGAGATCCTTAGAGGCATGACTTACTCACTGATATAATAAGTAAACAGACAAACAAAATTTACACTTGCATTTTTGGTGGAAAGAAGCTTCCATAGAAAGAAATTATGAAAGAAAAGGGGTGAAAAGAAAGGGGATATGCGAAATAAGAAGACAGTGAAGGAAAGAGAAATATGGGGAAAAAGTTCAATGTTAGAGAAAGAAGCAGAGAGTGATAATAAATTAGAAAATAGGAGAGAGGCAAGCCATGCTTAGGTAAGTTAGAAAAAAAAGGAAGGGACAAAAGTCACAAAATTCTCACTTTCTCTCTCACTCTTTCTCCCTCTCTCTTTCTCTCTCTGTTTCAACCTCTTTTCCTCTCTTAAGCTTTGTCCAATAACTTAAAACAACCCTGATCTGAGATACCTCCCTGCTACCAATTCATCAGGTCCCAGATTTCTTGGCAGTTTTCCTGAGGATATTCTCCTCAAAACTCAGCTCTAAGATCTTTTCATGTGTGATGACACTTACAATACTCTTTCACATTTTTGACAGTCACAAAACTATTTACAAAATAATCAGACTGTTGAATAATAGACATCACAGTGCATTCTTTAGTATCAACTTGACTACTGTTATTTCAGAATAGAATTAAAAATTAAACAGATCCTGACCCTATGGCCTGATGATTATACGTTCTGATAATCTTAAAGCTCTTCAAAGAAAGTAAACATTTAAAAATTCACTGGTCCTTCTTTCAAACATCACTGAATTACTTAGACCTTTTTCTACTGTGATATTTTGAAATAAAACAGTTAATGTGGTCTTTGTCCAGATGCTTAGCCAGACTTCCAAAAACCACCCTAATTTTCTAAGTTTAATTTTCCAATTCTTGAAGAATGAAAGGAGCAAACTTTGTTCTAATATTAAGTTTTTGTTCCTAGATTTTGAAATAGTTACTGTGTGATAGAGATGAAAATGACCATTATTATTACAATTTACTATGTATCATCAACTGCTTTTCAACCACAGCTGAGTTGGTGTTCATGAGATAATTTTTGGAAAGCCCCTAAGGATGAAGGGCTAGTTGCAACTGAAGAAAAAGGAGTGCAATTAGATGATTTGATCTTTCAGTCCAAACCCCCAGATTTCATAGTTTTAGGAGGGAAGCAAGCTTTAGCTGACTATTGGTAAGCAAAGATTTATACAAGTTTTTCTACATAATGAAAAGATTTAATACCTACCACTCCAAAGATTTATCCAGAGGGGAACAGAAACAATTGAACTGAGTATAGAACTATCTTTTGCAAGTTCCAAAACATACTCTCCAGACAAGAGATATTCATAATTTCACAAATCCTAGACATGAAGGGCAGTGGACCCTCTCTGTCCAAAGGGAAACATGGACACAAGCAGCACCACGATTGTTGTGCAAGTCATAGTATATACTCTGATTCAGAAAGTGTGTTTTCATTAAGATAAATACAGATATAAAAATGTGACAT
This sequence comes from Sorex fumeus, assembly GCF_029834395.1. Taxonomy (NCBI): domain Eukaryota; kingdom Metazoa; phylum Chordata; class Mammalia; order Eulipotyphla; family Soricidae; genus Sorex; species Sorex fumeus. The sequence goes on along the minus strand of NW_026606172.1, from coordinate 6,565,360 downwards.
GTATTTCCTCGAAGTGTGTAGAAACATCCTAGACCTTTACCCCTTCCATATTTGCTACAATTTAGTATATCAATTCTGATTTCACATTCTTTTCTTCAAGTTCTATTATTTTAATCTCTCAATTACTTTCTGATTTTCACATAAAATAGAGATCAGCAAGAAGAATCTATTTCCTGCCTCTTGTATATATCAATGTGTCGTTTATTTGTGAGGTTCATCCTTTATAATTCCTTCAACTACCACATCCAATTCATTTTAATACCTTACTGACTCTACTTTCTAAATATATTGCAGACACATTTTCCTTCCCTCAAAACACCTTGGTTGATGTCCTTGACTAAAATTAGACTCAGATCACTATTTCACGGCATTAGTAAAACACACATTTTAAAATTGAGTTGATGCTGATGCTGAGCAAAATGTCTGGAGTGGAAGGACAAATTAGTCTATAGCATAAACCTCTTTTAGGAAACAATGCTTTTGTAATAGCATTAAAAAGTTAAACTTTTTCTGTAGTAATTGATTATATTAATCTGTTCCAAAATATAGTTAGCATTTAGTGCACTTAGTCAAAATATATCTTTTTAAGATTTTGACTGATTTCTCATGTATCTGAAGCCTTAAGTATTATAGCTCTAAACTTTTTTTTATTCTAATATTTTGGACCACAAATCTAGCTGTGCTTAAGGCTTATTGATGGTTCTGTGCTCAGTTATTTTTCCTGTTAACATGTTGAGGATCAAATGGGTGCCAGGATAGAAGTGGGGTTGCTGTGTGCGAGATAAGCACCTTGCCCTCTGTATTCTTTCTACCTGCTCACTTATTTATAAAAATATTATTTTGTATGTTGTCAGTTAATTAACTAAAATTAATTAACTATTTTTAAGCATGTTTTACAGTCGCTACAAAGTTCAAATACGTTGAAGACTAATAAATAAAAATATAGAATAATTAACATTACTCCAAAATCCCCTAATTGGATAGAGCAATATAATTTAAGTGTAATTTTTACACTATTTTCTAAATATTATTATATAAGTATTGGATTTATTTCAGTGCTTCTAAATCTGTTCATAGAAAGTGATAGTATTTGCGATATTTGCGATCTACATCTTATGTGTTATGAATAAAATTCATTAGCTGCCACATAAGTGCATCTGATACCTGGACACGGACACGGAAACGGTCCTCCCGTTGTTCATCAATTTGCTCGAGCGGGCCCAGTAACGTCTCCATCATGAGACTTGTTGTTACTGTGTTTGGCATATTGAATACGTCATGGGTAGCTTGCCAGGCTCTGCCGTGCGGGCGAGATACTCTCGGTAGCTTGCCGGGCTCTCTGTGAGTGGCGAGGAATTGAACTCGGGTCGGTCATGTTGGCTGCTTGTAAGGCAAACGCCCTACCGCTGTACTATTGCTCCAGCCCATCTGATCTGTACATGATTATATGTAAATAAAATAGCTTTTGTTGTTTTTATTCAGCTTATAGCTACAAGAGTCATCGGGAGTTTTGTCTAAAAGTAAAGTATGGAGAAAATGGGACTGTCTAATAAAGTTTACGTTGATATCTTTGACATTCAAGATTTAAAGGGAAAGGGAAATATTTCAAGTGAGAAAGAAGTCAAATGTGATGCTTGATTGGAATTCTAGGAAGTAAAATTATTTAGGCCAATGATAGACTAGTGTAAGTGTACTTTTTAAGACATTTAGGTGGTTGTTCTTTTTTTTTTCTATTAAAATCATTTTAATTTTGTAACCTAACCTTCTTCTAGCCATGCTAACTCTAAATTAGTATCTGTTATAAATTAAATTACTTTGTGCTACTGTATGTCTTTGGAAATTAAAGAACTAGGGGTATATTAGTGAATAAACTAAGGAATAAAAATAGCATCTGCAGCAAGGAAAGCAACATGCACATAAAATAAAATGTACCAAGTAAAATATCAAATTTAGGTGATGGAATTCAAAGTTAATTGAGAAAGTATTAAACTTCTTTGGATTTGGCCTAACTTTCTAATATCAAGATAACTCGAGATATACAGCCGGAAGAGAAGGGCCATATGGAGGGCGGGACCCACAGCTCCCGGAGAAAAAGAAAAAAACAGGTTACAAAAAGAGCCGAGATTATCGGGAAGTTCCAGATGGGGTAGGTACCGCATCCCGCCTCCCCCAGATGGAACCCTGGTGACCAGAAGCCTCTACAAGCACAGCTCGAGTACGCGGGAACTAGGACTTTTCCTCAAAACCGAGCGGCCGCTTACGCGGCCACGGGACATCTCTCTATATACAAAGTGATCAATAGGAAGTAAACCACCCAACGTTTCTCCCTGAAAATCAGAGTTAAGTTTGGAGCACGGCCACAGCCCTAGAAACACAAGGACTTAATGCAGAACCCAGCAGCTTGGAACAGAAAAGTGAATGGACTATGCGTTAATCCAGGCCATCATGTCTGCCCGGAGGGGAAAGGGTTTTGCCCCATTCGCTCTCTCTTCTCTGGAAAGAAGGATGGCAGCCTTGTGGACAGCAGGTATGAGCCGGGGGTGTGGGGGCGACTAAAACCTCATGGGAAGGGGGGCGTTCCGGTCCGTCCTTCACGCCCTACCGAGGTCACCAGTTGCCCCCCGCGAGTGGCTCTCCAGCACAGCCACGGCCCCAGAAGCACAAGGACTTAATGCAGAACCCAGCAGCTTGGAGCAGAAAAGTGAATGGACTATGCGTTAATCCAGGCCATCATGTCTGCCCAGAGGGGAAAGGGTGTTGCTCCCTTCTGCCCTCCTCCCTCTGGAAAGAAAGATGGCGGCCACACGGGAGCCTTGTGGACAACAGGTATGAGCCGGGCATGTGGGGGCGAATAAAACCTCATGGGAAGGGGGGCGTTCCGGTCCGTCCTTCATGCCCTACCGAGGTCACCAGCTGCCCCCCGCAAGCGGCTCTCCAGCACAGCCATGGCCCCAGAAGCACAAGGACTTAATGCAGAACCCGGCAGCTTGGAGCAGAAAAGTGAATGGACTATGCGTTAATCCAGGCCATCATGTCTGTCCGGAGGGGAAATGGTGTTGCCCCATTCGCCCTTTCCTCCCTGGAAAGAAAGATGGGGGCCGCATGGGAGCCTTGTGGACAGCAGGTATGAGCTGGGGGTGTGGGGGCGACGAAAACCTCATGGGAAGGGGGGCGTTCCGGTCCGCCCTTCATGCCCTACCGAGGACACCAGTTGCCCCCCACGAGCGGCTCTCCAGCACGGCCACGACTCCAGAGCACAGAAACCAATTTCTTAACTATCTGACTTTCAGTAGAAATACTTCCAGGGTCAGTAAGTAAAATAGCAGAAATCCAAAACCAACATTTAATTCTTGAACCCAGCTGTAGAAAGCAAATCACTTCACAATGCTTTTTAAGCATGTCTGATTGGGGGGGGGGGGTAAACTCTAAATAATAGTGGTGAATCTTTTAATGAAACAATGAATCTAATCAAAGGAGATAGAGTGTTAACTAGAATTCATCTGCCTCACAGGGACTGGGAGGGGGGGTGGGGTCTTATTGGGGTTCTTCATGGTAAAAAATAAGTATTGCTAAAGGGAAATGTGTTTGATATTTGCATGACTGAGACCTAAACCTGAATGCTTTGTAACCTTTCCCACAGTGATTCAATAAATAAATAAATTAAAAAAAAACCAGATAACTCGAGGTTAAGACAACTCAGTTTACATTTAAGTCATATATTAACATAAAACATACCAAAGGAGGCTCTAGAAATAGGACAGGTGGTAAGGTATTTACCCTACACATGGCAGACACTAGTTTGATGGCCAGCACTGCATTTGGTCCTCCAAGCACTACAAGAGTGGTTCTTGAGCACATAGTTTGGGGTAACTGTGAGCATTAGCTGGGCATGATCAAAAAATCAAAACAAAATATATGGATTTAGCTGCAATGATAATCATTCATTTGGTGTCCGGTTCTTTATTTAATATCTCATCCAACAAATATCTAGTGAATATTTGCTGTGTGTTAGATACCTGGCTAAAGACTGAAATTAAAATCTAATTACAATAACACATTAGCCCTCAAGATCACAAGATGATCATGTAAAAAAAAAAACAACTGGATTATGTGATAGGTGCTAAAATATAGGTAGGCAAAAGAGCTAGAAAAACTCAGAACAATGAAAATTTAATTTGGAAGTACCAAAGAATTTTTCACAAAGGCATTAATCTTTGAGCTAAGTAACAAATCTAACTAGCTAAATACATGCTATTTATGGTTAGAACAAATTGAAGAAAGTTCCAAAAAAGAGTGTATAACAGACAAAAGGACCAAAGTATTAATAATAATAATACATTCAATTAACCTAGAAATTTACTTTGATTGATTTATGTATGGACATCACACAGGAGGAGTTAAACTTGCCCAAGAGAAATAAAATTTAAGCACACCTATATTTTCTAATTTTTACATGACCAAAAGTAAAAAAGTAATGATGTTTTTACATCAGAAACTTATAAATTATTACCATTTAATAGTAAAATTATAATTGAAATATTTATTATTTTATGAACAGCAGTTCAAGTAGAATATGGTCTATACTTTCACCACATTTCAAATCAGACACATCTTATTTCAGTGTCTATTAGACAAACGATGTAAGTGAATATTTTGTTGGACATTACACCTAGAAGTTTGGGTTGTAAAAGTCTAATAACATGATTTCTTAAATGTAGATATTTATTTTGAAAAAGGACACATTATCAGTAGTACCTCATTATAAAAAATACATTTTTATTATTTAATTTTGTAATTATTAAGGAGCAATATAGCACAGCACGTAGGGTATTTTGCCTTGCATGGGCCAACCTGGGTTTGATTACTCTGCCCCTCTTGGAGAGTCCGGCAAGCTACCGAGAGTATCTTGCCCTCACAGCAAAGCCTGGCAACCGATCCATGATGTATTCGATATGCCAAAAACAGTAACAAGTTTCACAATTTGTTGTGAGATATTACTGGTGCCCTCTCGAGCAAATCAATGAACAATGGGAGGACAGTGCTACAGACAGTGCTACAGTGCTATATTTCTCAAAATGACTCGTTATAGTGATCACACAATTACATTAAGATCACTTAAAGATTAATGCTATATTTTATATGATGAAAAATATATTTTGATTACTCTTAAAACAAAGGGCTGGAGCGATAGCACAGCAGGTAGGGCATTTTCTTGCAAGCGGCCAACACGGCCGACCCGAGTTCGATTCCTCCGCCCTTCTCAGAGAGCCTGGCAAACTACTGAGAGTATCTCGCCCGCATGGCGAGCCTGGCAAGCTCCCGATGACATATTCGATATGCCAAAGACAGTAACAACAAGTCTCACAATGGAGACGTTAGTGGGCCCGCTCAAGCAAATTGATGAACAATGGGAGGACAATGCTTAAAAATAAACATAATGAAAGCTGACTACTATAAGCATATTCTTTTGACTTCTAAATCAGTACTAATTATTGGTACTACTTAGTACCAATAAAGTTAGTCATTTGAGGACAGTTTCTTTCTGAAAATGATGTATTTAAGCTACCTTAAACTTCACATTCAACCAAATTTACTATACATAGAGTATCAAAAATGAGGAGAGAAATTTGTGTTAGCATACTACTTAAGTATAATCTTGTTCTTTCTGGGCATCAATAAATCTTTTATATTTTTATTTATATTATTCGCCTATTTTTAATATAAATATTAAAATAGCCCAATATGGTATTAATGTGCTTTGGAAAACAAACTTAAGTAATTCTTTGTTTGCTTTTTAGGTCACGCAAGTCCTGTGGTGCTCAGAGTTTACTCCTAACTCTGTGTTCAGGAATCACTTCTAGCAGTTAATAGCAACCATACAGGGTGCCAGATGTGTAAGGTAAAGGTAAAGGCCCTCCCATTGTTCATCGATTTGCTCGAGCGGGCCCAGTAACGTCTCCATTGGAGACTTTGTTGTTACTGTGTCTGGCATATTGAATACGTCACGGGGAGTTTGCCAGGCTCTGCCGTGTGGGCGAGATACTCTCGGTAGCTTGCCAGGCTCTCTGAGAGGGGCGGAGGAATCGAACTCGTGTCGGCCATGTTGGCCGCTTGTAAGGTGAATGCCCTACCGCTGTGCTATCGCTCCAGTCCGGATGTGTAATCACAAAATAAAAAGGTGAAGTGGGTTCTCTTTCCTGCCATGTGCATTCAGTGGTTAGGCTGTATTCCCACCCTGGATGGCCGATAGAGATGGATGAATGGAGAAAAAGGAGCAGGAGTGGCTGTTTAATGATCAATTGTTTCTTTTTTTCTGTCTCCTTCCAGTCTCACTCACTGCCCATATTTCTCCTTCTAGTCTCCTCCTACTGCTTAGTTATCTCAAACAATCTCCAAGGATTGGGAGTAGCAATTACACACTGGTGAGCTAGCACAATCAATATATGTAAAGCCCTTCCTTCTGGGGAAGCTCTTCTAAGACAAAGATCTCCTGCCAGGAGTTCTGCTAAAGGGTGTGTTTTTCTCTAAGAACCTACTTTTCCTGTTCTTAGACCATAAACAATCATCATAGTTATACTTACTTCTTAATAATATTAATCATTTGGTATTGACACAGTAAGAGATACATTATGCTTATTGGGTGGCTCTCCTGAAGACATCTTGCAATAGATCCCAGACTACAGTACTCAAGCCAGATAGTTCTTTCCTAACCCTACCAGGGTCCTTGTGCAGTTGTTTCTCTTTGGATCATGACAGAATTTGTCCATGATCAGGCTCTTAATTTATAGTTATGTATTATGTCACTTTGCCTGGCCCATTTTGATGCCATGGTAGCTCACAGCTTGTCCTGGGTCCATCTAGTCCCTGCTTTTGGGATGCTAGGAACTAAGGGCAACTGAGACTTAAGTTAAATAAATATGACAGATGCTCAGGAGTTATTCTGAGACAATTAACTCCCAAGTTACAAAATCATATTATAACTGTCTTCCTGTGTCTGTACAAAAAGGACATTGCTCTGAAGTAAACTATTCAAAGGACTTAAGGAAAAGAGAAGATATTTCACTTACAAATACACACCCAGAGATCTCTGAAGAGTTTGACTTTATAAGTCACTTTACAAGTCATTGCTTAAACAAAGTGAGAGATTAACAGGCAGCGGAAGCAAAACACAAAGGTGAAGTTAAAGATGAGTTCTGAGGAAATGGGAGTGCTTCAGGAATATTGTGATGAGTATCACTCAGTAATCCCAAACTCCTTGCTGTGGAGGAGAAAGGTTGGAGGAGAAATGGCAAACCACTGTTAAACCTAAAATGTTTAGAACTATAATCCAATACCAGGGACTGAACCCAGGCCAGCAGTGTACATGGTAAGCACTTTACTTACTGTGCTATCTCTCATGTCCCTAATGTAATGAATGGTTTTATCAATTCTTGCTTCTGTGAGAGTCAACTCAAATGGTACACGTATATTTTTCCATTTTACTCTTGCAGTCTATAGGTGTTTCCCATGCATTTACTCTGAGATATGAAGAAGCGAAATACATTAGCGGTGTGACACAGGGATTCTGATGTGGGGGGTCAAATGGTGAGCCTGAGTACTTCTTCATAGCAAGGAGGGCTCCAGCTTGATACATCAGTTTCCATACAGGTATATGTTTCAGAAAGTAAACAAATGAAAACTTTATGATGTGTAAAATGATGCAAAACAATGCAAGAATAAGTTAAAAAGAATAATTTGAAATATAAAGAAATTGTACTTTTTTGATGACCTTGGTAAATAATGGCTCTTGTTTGAGAAATATCGCTGTTGTCATATTAGAATATTTCTGTACTCTTTTAAAGGGAGTCACTTTATTTCCTTGGAAGTCCAAAGTCAGGCTGCCTCTGGAGATAGTTGTTGAGTATGGATGTAATATGTAGGGTTCTAAAGACATGGGAGCTGAAACATTAGTATAGAGGATATGGTGCTTACCTTGCATGTGGCAAAACCAGCTCAAATCTCCTATATTCCTCTATATCCCTTGTGGTCCCTCTAGCCCATAAGGAGTGACCCTGGATGAAGAACCAGGAGTAACCCATGAGCATTGCCTGGTATGACTACCTCCCCCCCCCCCCCCCGCAATAAAACAAAGATTTTTAAAGACATGTAAATTTGGGAAAGGAATCTAGCTTTTAAATATGCAAGTGGTTGGGCACTTATTCAGTATGCGCAAGTAAACACAGTTATATATTATTTAAACCATTGTTTGATTTTGTTTAGAAATGTAAAATAACATTGCATAAGCAAATCATTCTCATTATTTTATAATACCAAAACTTTTATTGATGCACTATTCTCTCTCAAAAGAAAAAAAAAGGAAAGAAAGAAAGAAACGTCTATACTCCCCAGCATGTCTAAATACAGTACAGTTGGATGTAGCCTACTAGGGTTATTTTCTAAGGGAACAATATTCAATATATTTGCTTGAATGTACATACATCTCATTGTATTTTTTTCTGTGCAAAGTCTGGTGGCAATGATTTGAATATTATCCATGTCAGCTTTTGAAAGTAACAACACTAACTTTTTAAAAAATTGTAATTAGTACTCTAAAAGTATTTGATCAATTCCACAGATATTTGTCAACTTATTATATTTGATCATATATATCATTCATTAAAAGATGCCTGTAAAATGATTATCTAGCAGGTCTTTATTGACATAAATACCATTTAAGATACCAAGTAAGTAAACATATTCTTTGTGGGTGCATGTGAACGTGAACATGAATTTCATTTGATGTATGCCCATTTGTAGGTGATACAACATCTTTTTTGTTTTAAAATTATTTAGAAACTTACATCTCATTAAATAATAAAATATTCAATATTGTAGTTAAATTCTAAATATTACAAAGTAACCATTGCCTAAATATAATATTGTTTCATAGGCAAAACCATGTCCTTAAATATTTGTTTCTTGGAAGTCACACCAGGCTAAGAAAATATAATAATTATAGAAAGTTCGGTGTTCCTCACAAAGCAAAGATACATACAATTTTATAGACTATTAAATGTTTAGTTATCAATTTTTATTTTATCAAAATAATTTTGATGCTCAAAAGTATGAAAATATATTTTAAATAGTTTAATGCAGAATTTCTTTGTTTGTGCTTCCCATGTAATAAATTTTTTGTAAATTTTATATGTGAGGGTATAGTGTTTAGAGCTATACAAAAGGTTTTTCAAAAATTAGACTATTATACCAAAATTCCACTATAATTTTAATTGGGTAAATACCTTTATTGCTAAAAAGAAATAATATGTAGTATATCCTTTTTTTAGTTTCAGCATTATAGTCAGATGCTAACAGGAATAGTTGGTATAGAAGGGAGATTTCTGCATAGATGGGAGGTTTTCATCAATATATCTATAAACTTTGTGCCAACAGCAATGAAATAAATATAGTAAATATATTCAAATTTGGATGTTTTAATTTACAAGTGGTTGCACAATCTCACACTGCAACTATCATTATATCATGTCCTAAAATAAATGAATGTTCCTCAGTAAGAAAACTAGTCCTAATGATAAAATTAAGCTGTCTTTGATAAAATCAGTGCTATGGACTCTCAATAGTTTATTTTAGCAGGAAAACATACCTTTTTATAATAAATGAGATTAATTTATTGCATATTCCAGCAATGGGTTTACATTTTTCTTTAGGATGGTTTTCTAAATAACCTAATTTGTTTGTCCTTAATGCATTTCAAATAATTTGCCCTGAGTCTGATAGAACTAGAGCATTAATCCATTCATTCATGAAATATTTATTGGAAACCTGCTATTTCCAAGTGTATTCTAGATGCTCAACATAGAATGATAAATAAACAGTCTTGATACTATGAAAGGTTTGGTTGTACATTATTGTTCATATATGTACAAAGAAATATTTATTATGGTGACAATAGCTTTGTCAGATATAAATCAAAGTTGACTAGGTAGCACCAGAATCAGAAAGAGGTTTTTCAATGTGAAATGGGTTTGGTAGGGCAGTTATCAAATGGAAGGTAGAAGTTGAAGAAAGTGTTATAAGAAACATGAAAACAAGCATTGATGTGTCTATGTGATGGGAGGATATTTGAGACAGAAGGAAAATAAAGCACAAAGTACTCAGGAGGGAATTTGTCTAGGTGTTCAATAAGTATTAGGGCATGAACTGAATGGAGTGTAGAATTGTAGGTGACGAGGTCAAAAAAGTAATAAAAAGGAAAACAGATCATGTAGGGTCCTTTAGGTCATTTAAGAATCTTCACATTTACTGTGAGCTGGGAAGACATCGAATGGGTTGAGGCAGAGAAATAAGATGATATGCCTTACTTTATAAAACAACAATGAATTGTATTGAGAAAAGGGATTAGGAGAAAAAAAGATAAAAAGATTATGTGGAAATGATAGCAATAATTCCAGTAAGTGATAATGATGGAGTAACTAAGTTTCATTTCTTTTTTTGATAGAAACAGTGTGAAATTATCAGTGTCTAAGCATTTTTGAAAGCATGCATAATAGCATTTTTGAAAGATTAAACTTTGAAACACAATAATAAGGTTTAAGCTTAATTTTGTAGAAAGATCTGGTTGTCACAACTGAAATAATAATTACCAGAGGAGGGTAAGGTAGAAGAGCAAGTATCAAAAGATAATGGCAGAACTGAGCTTAACACAGTGCGTGGGTGATCTCATCTCAGTGGGTTATGACTTCACTTGAGGTAAGAGGAACACACTTGGTTAGGGTGTGATACTGGAACACTGTATGCATAAATCCCTATCATTAACAGTATTATAAATCATGATGCCTAAAATTAAATATATATAAAGAACTGAAATTCTTGAATGGTAATATTAACGTGGCAATTAGTTTATTCAACAATTAGTTCAGAGGAGAGGTCAAAACTAATGATATAATGCCTAGGGGTTAATCCTGTGAAAATTGTTTTTCTTTATTCATTATTATGGTTGTTATTGTTTCTTTTATTATAGTTAAGGCAACATGGTTACAAGAGTGTTAACATTTGTGGTGCTGACTACAAAGTAACTGTACCATCTCCACCAAAGTGCAAAATACCTTCCTTAGGTTACTTTTAATCTTCCTCTTCATTCCATGACCAGCTTCCCCTGCCACCCCCACACCCTGATTTGGTAGCTAAATTTTGTAATCCAGGCCAAACATTTGTCATTAATTGTTGGATAACACTGGGCTGTCTTTGCTGTTCCCAAATGGAGCTTAAGTTCTATTGAGCCACTCCTACAACAGTGCAACTGAGGCACAACTACTCTCACTGTCACACTGTCCTCCTGTTGTTCACCGGTTTGCTTGAGCGGGCCCAGTAACATCTCCATTTTTTGAGAGTTGCTATTACTGTGTTTGGCATATTGAATATGTCGTGGGTAGCTTGCCAGGCTTTGCTGTGCAGGAGATATACTCTCGGTAGCTTGCTGGGCTCTCCGAGAGGGCTAGAGGAATCGAACCCGGCTCGGCCAGGCTGGCTTTGCACAAGGCAAACACACTACCACTGTGCTATAATAATCCCATATTGTTTTTCTCTTTCCTTTATGTCATTTGTATGGTTTATTTAGCAATGTCCTTTTTGTATAGACACAGGAAGACAATTGATGCTATGCTATGTAACATGGGAGTTAATTGACTCCAAAATAATATTTACTCCTGGGCACCCACATTTACTTCGATTAAGCCTCAGTTGCCCTTCGTTCCTAGCACTCCAAGAACAGGGTTCCGACGAGGGACTGATGGACCCAGGGCAAGCTGTGAGCTACCCAGGCATCGAAACGGGCCAGGCAAAGCACCATAATACTTAACTATAAGTTAAGAGCATGGTCATCGACAAACTCTGTCATGACCCAGAAGAGCTAACTGAATAAGGACCCTGCTGGGGTTAGGAAGACTAACTTGGCCTGAGAACTGTGGTCTGGAATATATAGTGAGATGTCTTCAGGAAGAACCAAACTTTAAGCTTAATGTATCTCTTACTGTGCTCATACAAAAATGACATTGCTAGAAATATTAGAAGTAAATTTACTATGACTATTTAAGTGGATTACTAGCTGAGGAAAGATGAAAGCAACACACCCTGGATAGAATCTCGCCCTTGAGTGGATCTCTGAGTAATCTGGAGTAATCTCCTTAGATGAGATTTTGTCCTTGAGTTAATCTTCTGGAGGAATGGCCTTGACCTCTCTTTGTTGATTTGTTAATGTTCAACTCCACCTTTGTAACCCCACTCTACATGACTTCTATATAAACTATGCTGTAAGGAGCTGGGGTGGTCATATGGTAAGAAGGATCAGATGGTTGCCAAAGTGAGAAGGCTAAGAGATAAATACTAGGAGATTTACTCCACAGTTTAGAAGCTGGCCTCGCATGCTTGGGGAAAAGGCAGCTCAGGTAGAGAAGGGACTACCAAGTAAAGGGTGCTAGGAGGGCCCACTCAGGATGGGAGATGTGGACTGAATGTAGACTATAGACCAAACATGATGGCCACTTAATACCTCTATTACAAACCACAACACCCAAAAGGAGAGAGAGAGAGCAAACGGAAATGCCCTACCACAGAGGCAGAATGGAGTGGAGAGGACTGGGTAGAGGTGGTAGGAGGGATGTTGGGACATTTGGTGGTAGAAAATGAACACTGGTGGAGGGATGGATACTCACTCAGCCATTATATGACTGAAACACAAGCATGAAAGTTTGTAAGTCTGTAACTGTACCCCACAGTGATTCACTAATAAAGACTTAAAAAAAAAGAGGTTGCCAAGATCAGAAGAAGAAGAGAGAAAAAAAGAAGACTTGGGAGGTCATATAGAGAGAGACAACAGAAGAAGAGACCAGAGACTGAAGAAAATGACAACAGCAGCAGATTTGGAGACTTTGAAGTCTGAGAGGAGAGGAGGATGCTGGAGCTCTGATGACTGACCAAGACTACAACCGTGAAGACTACTACAACTGCACCATAAAGGGAAACATCGGATGATGCCCATGAGTCCACCTGTCACCCATCCTTTGCCCATTGTCCCAGCTCCTGGGGACGTTGATCCTGCTTCACCCAATGCCATTGCTAAGTCTTCCCTGCACCCGGCCTGCATGTGGGCCTACCTTCACAACAGTCCACCATTCTTATTTCTTATGTGTTGTGTTTGTGAGTGTGAAAACTCACAATTAATCAAGACTCTTTCCTTGGTTTGTCTTGCTCCAAACCACATATGAGTGAGATAATCATATTTGTCCTTCTCTGTTCTCTGTCTGACTTATATCAATTAACATTTTAATATTATACCCTTGTGTTCCAATCATGGTGCTGCCAATTGCATGATCTCATACTTTCTCATGGCTGCATAAAACTCACATGTTTATATATGTATATATAAATATTTTTTACAGCTGCATAAAACTCATATATATGTATAATGTATACGTAAAAAGCTTCTTTATCCACTCATTGGAAATTTCGTTTCCATATTCTGGCTACTGTATTAAACTTACTATTGACGGGAGAGTCATCTGGGTCAGCATTTATAGAAAATTGTATGGATATTCCTTGAAAGAGTAAGACCAGAACTCCCATATGAGTCAGTGATTCTACTTCTTGGCATCTAGCCACAAAACACATAAACATTGATACAAAATTATCTCTGTTTGATAGTAGGCACTTTTTATGGTCCACATGAGTATTGCCAGGAGTGAATCCCTGAGCAGCAGGCAAGGGAGAAGTAATTCCCAAACATCACTGTCTGTGACTCCAAAACCAAACCAAACCACAACAATCTATGTCTATTTGTGATGGGGGATAACTCCCAAGGGGTGCTCAGGAGATAAAATGATGCAGTGCAATTGATAATTCTTCACCTACAGTGTAGCTTTGTGTCTTTAGTGCTAGGAATGACCCAGGCCACAGTGCTGAAGGAATTTATCTGATGATGTTCAAACCAAGCAAGTGACATTTAACCTCTAACCACTGTACAAACTCTCTGACTTCCTGGAAATAGGTTTCAAGCAATGGGACTGAATGGAATCATCACGAAAGGCAGTAAACTCTAGAAGAAAAGATAATCCTATGGCCCTACAAATTGGCAAAATGATAAGAAAATATAAAAATGATTTGTTTTGGAAAGTAAAGCCAAACACGGTTTGAGAAAAGTAGGAGATGATATGAAAACACAGATTTTCTCCAAGATAGGCTGAATTTGATAGAAAGTATGAAGTCACTATTGGTACTTCTCTATAAGAAGAGACTCTTGAATAAGTGGTAAGGATAAGAGACTCAATGTAGTGAGCACAAGAGAAAATAAAGGGAGCTAGAAAAATAGTACAGGGAATTAAGCATTGAAAGGTTCACTGGAGAAGTATAACAGGAAAATAATTTATTGTTAGAAGGGTATATGGAACTGAAATTTTACATTTTTATTTTTTAATGGTAGGTATTACTGACATCTAGCTTACTGAAAATAATTTAATAGGTAATAGTAAATCATAAAGTAACAGAAATAAAACTTCTAAACTATGTGACCTTACGTGAAAATGAACAGAATGCAGTGTCTATGAGGAGAATCATTCTTAGTTAACCCCAAGGTTATAGAAGAGAACGAATATAAGGCTGACAGATAGGTTTGAGCTGGTAGAAGTTATTCCGCATTGCTCCTTTTTTCCCCCCCCTCAGTTATATTAAAATAATAATATCAGCTAAGTGTCACACTGGTGATTTGAAGATTTGGAGATGAGTAAAAAGACATTTTTGGAGCATAGTTTATTGATTGGACATAGGGAAATTTATTTTGATTTATCGCCAAAAGTGCATACTTGTTGGTAGTGATGATGATTTTAAAATGAAGCCAGGCACTGTTGTGGGCTAGCTTTGTCCTGTTGTGTTCAGCTCTATCTGTATAGATGGCAATAAGCAGAGAACCGTGTTTAACTATCTATGGGGCTTTGATTAGTGAGTATACTAAGGAATGGGAGAAGTGGATGCTAGAGCTTGGCATTCAATTTTCCATCTGCAAAATTTTTTCATTTAGTGATCATTTATTCTAAGATTATTTTTCTTTAACTAATCTTTGTGGTAGAGCTGCAACAATGCAAAGGTGTATAAGATTAAATAAGCAAATTCACAAAAACCCACTGCAATTGCATGTCCCAGAGATAGCCACTATAAATAGCTTTGTCTATCCTTCTAGACATTTTCTATGAATACATAAACAGATAGATTTTTTTAAACCAAATATTGCTTCACACTATTCATATAGTTCTAGTACTTACTTTTTTTCACTCGACAATATATCACAGGCGAACTTTCAAACTTCCAAGTTCATACTTAAAAATCTATCTCATTTCACAATCTGCAATTGTATTACTGAACCATAATTTATCTAAATAATCACTTTTTGATTTAGGTTGTTTACATTTTTCTCTATTATGGTTAATGCAAAAGAAAGAACATCTTTACCTGCAGAAGTTTGTTAGCCCTTGAATTATTCTTCTGATTTAGCTTACTAGATGAATGATGTTTAGTCAGAGTGTACACACACTATTTCATAGTTTCTACTAAATGATAGCCAAAGGATGATAACAATTTCTTTTCCAAAATCTCATCAACACTAGATATGAAAAATGATAATTCTATTATTATGGGTTGAGTTATGAATTGCTTTCACATCTCTTTTTAGCATTTTAAAAACAAAAATGAGTTCATTTAAATATATAAAATATATATGACAACCATGTTGGTGCTGATAATATTGAAGTTATTTTGCCATTATTTTATCATATCTCTATTTTATTTTAATTAAGTAATAGAATTTTCATGTAGATATTAATAATTACCCTATGTATTAAGATTTTTCTGTTCTAGAATAGGTTAACATGCCCTGAAGATCTTTTGGTGGGAGGTTAACATATACCATATTTTCAGTTATATTTTACATTTTTTCTCTATTAATAAGTGCTAGGAGGGAAAATTTATATTTATTAAAATCACTATGAATCTCTTTTATCTAGGATGAGGTCTATATACATAGCTACTCAATAAATAATTATGAAATGATATATAAATGACTGTATATGAATACACAGCCTCATATATTAGTAATTTTACCACAAATATAAGTGTACATAAATGAAATGATATTGCATTTATTCCTTTACAATCTTATTTGCAATTTTATATTTTGATACATAATTATGTGAATACTTGTTTATTGATATGCTAAAAAAGGGAACAACAAGTCTCACAATGGAGACGATACTGGACCCGCTCAAGCAAATCAATGAACAATGGGAGGACAGTGCTACAGTGCTACTACTTATTTATATATATATTTTTTTGGACCATAGTATCTTTTCTCTTTAGAATTTATATAGATGTATTAATATAGTTGTATTATTTTCATATGAATCTTTTTTATTTTGTACTTATAAATGAAATTGCTATATAAAAATTTTTCTCTTTTGGGAGTCAGATATTAATTCACAACTAAAAATTAATTAGAATTTATTAGTAATATGTGTGATGTAAAATTGTCAATCTTTCACTTCAGAGTTTTATTTTTTGTCTTTTTAATATATCTGAAAAAAAGTTACTTTGTTTTACATTTATTTAAATGTTTCAAGTTTTACTTTATATTTAGTTTTGGTATAACTAAATCTCTTTTGTGTGTAAAAAAATGAAGTCTTGACCTAACTAAAATCATTATTTTTTTGTCATTCTCAGCAGAATTTCTTGGTCATTCTCAGCAGAGATTTTTCATTTATTATTTTCATTTATTTATTTTTCATTTATTATTGGGATTTCATAGTTGAGTTTTGAATATTTTTATTATATTTTGTGATATATTTCACTAATGACTGTCTTTAAGTACATTTTTTAAATTTTCTGATCAGTTGTTAATATTTTAATCATATAATAAAATTGGTTTGATACTTCTTTTCAATTTGATGAGCTATCTTTTAAATAGCTAATTTTATTAAATTTCAATGTATATATTTAATAAAATTTAATTTGATAATGAGGATATTTAAGTGTAATGTAACACTGCACTGTCCTCCCGTTGTTCATCGATTCACTCAAGTGGGCACCAGTAACATCTCACAACAAATTGTGAAACTTGTTGTTACTGTATTTGACATATTCAATACATCATGGGGAGATTGCCAGGTTTTGCCATGCAGGCGAGATACTCTCAGTAGCTTGCCGGGCTCTCCGAGAGGGGCGGAGGATTCAAACCTGGGTCGGCCATGTCAGCCGCGTGCAAGGCAAACGCCTTACCTGCTATGCTATCGCTCCAGCCCAAGTGTAATGTAAAGTGCCGAAAAAGTTTATTATTAAAGGGAGGTGTTAATAACGTAAGTTTCATTTCTAAAATGTTAACTTCATTGCTGTGTTATTTCTGATATGCTGCCAATTTTTTTTCCTGATCTATACGATCCTAAATTGTAACATAAGGAAAATGACAATGTCTATACTATCTGCTTGCAAGTTTTATAAGGTTCAATTTAGGGCTTGTGATAGAATTTGCAAATATATTATTCATAAACAGGGAGCTCTTCTAATGCTTGTTATCAATGTCCCAGCATGTTTAGATAATGGTAGGCAATTAGGCCTTTGAGGATTTGTGTACTGGATCCTAGAATCTTATATGCTTCATTAGATGTTTTGATCTGAAGATAGACAAGGTACAAAATTCAATTACCAAAGTTGAAATTTTCAAGTCTATCCTTCAGAACACTTGATCTTAGCCAAAAGGCTGAGAAGCAATAGCAGAGCGGTAGGGCATTCGCCTTACAAGCGACCAACATGGCCGACCTGAGTTCTATTCCTCTGCTCCTCTCGGAGAGCCCGGCAAGCTACCAAGAGTATCTCGCCCGCACAGCAGAGCCTGGCAAGCTACCCGTGATGTACTCGATATGCCACACACAGTAACAACAAAGTCTCCAATGGAGACGTTACTGGACCTGCTCGAGCAAATCGATGAACAATGGGAGGACCGTGGGTCCATGGGATCCTTCAGAAACATTTTCTTTGGATATTACAATGTAAAGAAATGGGATACCAGGAGTAAAAGCAAACCGTACTTAAAATCATCAGTTGCAAAAGAAAACAGATGCATTAAAGAACAGTTTCTGAGCCTTCTTCATTCGTGCACATATAGGTACAAAAGTCACTCCATTGTTCATCGTTTTGCTCGAGCAGTCCCAGTAACGTCTCCATTGTGACACTTGTTACTGTGTTTGGCATTTCAAATACATTACAGGGAGCTTGCCAGGCTTTGCCGTGCGGGTGAGATACTCTCGGTAGCTTGCCAGGCTCTCTGAGAGGGGCAGAGGAATCAAACTCGGGTGGGCCATCTTGGCTGCGTGCAAGGCAAATGCCCTACCACTGTGCTATATTTATGCCCATCGGATAGGAGAAAAATTAAAATGATACAAAATTTAGAGCAGGGTAAAAAGGGAAAAGCCAGAAGCATTCTGAATGCAGTTCAACTGCAAAGGTCTTCTTAATACTTAAGTGCTCTTATGACGTCAGATAGTGAAATAGTGATTTTCTATAAAGAAAAGTCTCTAGTTCTTTCTATTTTCAGTGGAGGGAATTATATTTTTACACTAAAACTTTCAATGCATACCTGTATAAGAATCACTATTAGTAAATATATTTTACAGCATTAAGGGAAGAAAAGCAAATATTTTATGAACAGTTCATTTCTACTCATTTTAACTAAAACAATACACAAACTAAACACTAATGGATTTAAGTACAAATATAAACATCAATTTTAAAATTTGGAAAAAACTGATAAAAATTTACTGGCATATTTTATCCATGATTGAAATGATTATGATAGATAAAGTAATATTATCAGACTGCCTCTTAAAATTTTTTTGAAATTATAATTCTCAAACTGTACTCATTAGGACAGCAATGATTAATTCATGTGTTTTTATATTAGTGTTTCCATTGAGATACAGGTTTCTACTGACTTTATACCTGGATAATATCTATATTTTCCCCTCCATGCTATAAAGACTTATTTAGCATTAAAATAAGACCTGATTCTGTTATTTTGAATTTATTCTTTCTTGTCCACTTTCTTACCCCAATTTTATCATAGCTGTTTAATTTCACTAGTGCCAACTGCTAGAATTATTATACAATAATATAAAACTGTCACATTATTTGCCATAAATAGCATATCACAATCAAACTGTCCATGTATTTTATGGAAACACGTTGTTTTTCTACATCACTGCTTCCTAATAACCAGAGATATAATCATCTGAGGATTTTGAGAGCAAGTTTGCACAAAGTTGAGCTATGAATATTAAAGTATTTGGAGCAGATTATTAACAAAATGTAGAAATCCTAGGGTGAAACGAAAGTTAGATAAGAACTTTATTACCATTTATGATTTTCATGGATACTATATATATATAAACAGGTTTTTCATTACTTTTTTCTGTCATTTGGTACAAGAGTGAAGCTCATACCAAATGAACTAATATTCAATATTCAGTAAAATATTACTTCTGAGTGAGATTTTTTTCTGGCCATGGATAACTCTCTGCATATATTATAATATGACCATTCCTTTTAATTCCTATCCCATATTTTCTTCCCTTTAACATTTTCTATGTAATATTTAATATCGATTTTCACTGCTTACTTCCCCCCCCACTAGAAATAATAGTATTCCTTTTGTTTTAATTGATAATATTCTTCTATGTTTTGGCAGATTGTAAGTACTAAAATTTTTGGAATTAAAGAAATAGAAAAGAGAATACAATTTGAAAAAGTAAGAAAGTTCAGACAGTTCATATAAAAGAAAATCATTTTTTCAATATTTGTGTTTTGTAAAACTTAATTTTTTCCCCAGTTATGTGAGTATGACAGACAATAGGCAGATTGGGCAATAGTTGCCAATGTCTTGGATGTCTCCCTTCTTGTACAGTAGTACTGTCCTGCTGGTTTTCCACTGGGACGGAACCTTGCATTCAGACAGGTAGCGTGTGAAGAGCTGAGCCAATGTATTGATAAGTACTGACGGCAGGTTCTTCAGGGGTTCAGGTCTGACCTTGTCTGGGCCGGGTGCTGTTTGTTTCTTTACCGATGAAATGGTGTGTCAGATTTCGGAAGGGAGAACATTTGGAACGACATATCCATCCTGTGGAATTTGGTATGTTGGCAGGTGGACATGGTTATCGAAGAGATTTGAGCAGAAGTCATGGATAATCTTCTCCATTGCCCTTCTGGAAGATGTGATAGATCCATCAGGACGTCGGAGGACAGTCATCTTGGTCTTGTAGTTGGCGAAGGATAGGCGGGCATTAGGAATACTTTTCCCAGCTTCTGCCGCATCTACCAGTACTTCTGCTCTTCTCTCTTTGAGGTCTTCCTTGATCGCATCTCTGCACTGCTTTGCGAGCTCAGACGTTAGCTTGCGGTTGCCGGAGGCGTGCAACAAACCATGTTGGTGAATAAGCTCAAGAGATTTCAAAGACAGGTTTTTTTTTTAATTTTTTTGTGGCTATCTCTCTCTTGGCGTTCCTCGCACAATCATGGAGGTGCTGAACCAGTCGATCGTATTCCTTGGCAATGTTGTCAACAATGGCATCTTCCCATGTTGCCGTAATAGTGCCAAAGAGCTCCCAGTTGGTGGTCGCTCTGGGAGTTCTCTTCTTAAACTTCGCAGCCCTTTCTCCCCGCTCTGTGAAGTAGAATTTTGCATGAAGGAGATGGTGGTCCGATTCCATTTGGAATTTTGGGACAACAGCAACATCTACAAGTTGTTCACTCGAGTCATCCTGAATAGGATTGGTAGAACACTAGATGAAGGACAACCATGCGAGCAAGCCGGGTTCCACAAAGGATTCAGCACCATCGACCATATCTACACTATAACCAAGCTCACTGAGGTTTCTCGGGAGTTCAAGATGCCGCTCTGTCTAACGTTCATTGATTTAAAGAAGGCCTTGATTCTGTTGAGACCGAAGCAGTCAGTGAAGCCCTAGCCAATCAGGGCATTCAAACTCAATACATCAGGATCCTCCATGAGCTGTATTGCAGATTCACTACCAGGATCTCACCATTCTACAAAGAAGTAATCATCAATGTCAAGAGAGGAGTTCAGCGAGGTGATACCATTTCACCGAATCTCTTCAGTTACACCCTTGAGAACATCATGCGACGACTGGAATGGGAAGGAATGGGAGTGAAGATAGATGGTCGGCAACTACACCACCTCTGCTTTGCTGATGACATTGTTTTAATAACACCAAATATTAGCCAAGCAGCACAAATGCTGGCCAACTTCGACCGTGATTGTGGAAAGGTCAGACTACAGCTGAATCTTACGAAGACAATGATTATGAGAAACAGCCTCATTCCTGACGCTCCATTTTCTCTCAAGGGATCGACCATCTCCGAATGCAACAGCTATGTGTACCTAGGTCGAGAAGTCAACATGACAAATGACCTGGCACCCGAGCTGCGCAGGAGAAAGAGAGCGGCTTGGAACGCCTTCAAGAACGTCGAAGAAATAGCTAAGAGGACGAAGAACCTCCAGTTCTGGGCACATCTCTTTGATTCCACTGTTCTTCCTGCATTAACATACGCCTCAGAGACCTGGGCCCTATGCAAACAGGATGAGAATGGTATTCGGGTCTCTCAAAGAGGAATTGAAAGAGCTATGCTTGGAGTGTCACGTTTCACTCAAATGAGAGAAAGAATCCGGAGTTCTGACCTCAGTCAACAATCAAGAATCAGGGACACTGTCTCTAAAACATGGCCACAATGATTTTCTAGTACCTAATGTCCTAAAAGTTTTAGGTTTTAAATTTACATTTATGGTTACTGTCTGTTGTGGACTAATTTCTGCATATGGTGTCATATATGCATTGATTCTCAATTGTTAATACATGGATGTGCAATTTAACATGGCCATTTGTTAGAAAAACAGTTATTCTTTTACCTTAAATTGTCATTTGACTTTGTCAAAAATCAGTTATTATTTGGGATTTGTTTCTTAACTCAACTTCATGTTTGAGTAATCGGCATGTAAGTTCTTTTGATGAATTGTCATGTTCTTTCAGTTTCTCTTCTTTTTTTTAAGTTTATTTATTTATTTATTTTGGCTTTTTGGGTTACACCTGGCGATGCACAAGGGTTACTCCTGGATTTGCACTCAGAATTTACTCTTGGCTGTGCTCAGGGGCCATATGGGATGCTGCGGATCGAGCCTGGGATGGCTGTGTGCAAGGCAAATACCCTCTCCACTGTACTATCGCTCCAGACCCCTCAGTTTCTGTTCTTCTTTAGTACATTTTCTGTACTTTTATAGTAAGTCTCAAAATTAGAGATTCTGTGAGTCCTAGGGGCTGGAGCCATAGTACAGTGAGTAGGGTGTTTGCCTTGCACGAAGCCAACCAGGCTGACCCAAGTTCGATTCCTCCACCCCACTCGGAGAGCCTGGCAAGCTACCAAGAGTATCTCACCTGCACGGCAAAGCCTGAAAGGTACCTGTGACATATTCCATATGCCAAACACAGTAACAAGAAGTCTCACAATGGAGATGTTACTGGGCCTGCTCAAGCAAATCCATGAACAATGGGAGAATTGTGCTGTGCTGTGCTGTGAGTCCTTAATTTTATTCTTTTCCATCAAATTTTATTCTTTTCATTTCATTGGAGATGCTCCCAAACTGTGCTCTCTCCCACTGTGACTTGGTCACCTGGGCTATACTTGAACTCTAGGGCCTGAGTCGGTGGTGCTGCTCAGTTCCTGCACTGCTCTGGGCCAACACTGTTATCTCAGTGGTACTTAAGTATCCCTAGGGTTATTCTCAGAGAAATTTGGGTTCAAACTGGGGTTCAGTGCATGGGAAATATGTCCCTAATTCTTGTGCTCTCTCCCAACTTCCTTATCATGTTTTTAATATCTAAAATAATTCTGCTACTTCTATTTAATTTTTGTTGCTGGTAGTGGTTTTGTAACCACGTCTGGTGTTGCTTGGAGGCTAAGCCTAGTTCAATGTTTGGGAGTTACTCCCAGTGATACTCTGGGGACCTTGTGACACTGAGGATTCTTGCATACGAAGCCTGTGGTAAATGCCCTTGAATCACTTTCTCAGACCCTGCAATTTCTTTTATGATTGCTTTCATCAATTACTTTGAGGAGTATTTACACTACAACAGCCTTCCAGTTATAAATATAGTCTAATTATGTATTGCCTCTTGGTTTATTTCCTCAATGTTAGTGAAGTTTATGCCGAAAAATTTGGAACATATTGTGGTATATTTACACATAAGTATTTTATTTGTGCATACTCTTGTAAATGTTAGTATTTTAAACCTTGATTTCTAAATGTGTAGTGTTGCTTTTGGGAAAAAAATGCTTTTTGTATTATTAATCTTGGGTCCTGCCTGTTTTCTACTCTCCTGTCAGTTATAACAGACATTTGAGTGGATTCCATGAGTTTCTATAGACAGTTTGAGTAATTTAAAATAGAAATAATTAAAATTCTGCTTTTCTATTAACATGTGTAAATTTTAAATAATACGCATAATTTGCCAATACCTGTGCACCCTTCAACAGCTATGTATTTGCGTCTGAGCTTTAACCACTCCTGAATACACTTGAGAATAAAATATTTGGTTGGTGCCTTAGATCATTGTTCAACTCTCAAATCCCTTGCTGATTTTTATTGAACGAAGATGTTGATGAATTCACAGATCCATAAGAATATTTTCAATATATCCTTCACTATTTCTAGTTTTTAGAGGACTCATTTTCAAGCTCTTTCATGTGTTGCAAACAGGAAGATAGGGGAGCCCTGGTGAAGGATACCTGAAAAATAACAACTGAATCTAAAATCAGCTCAAAGGCATGAGAGCTTTGATACAAATGACTCATCTCAGAAGCCCTGAAAACCACTGAAATGGCGAATTCCAGGACCAGGCCATGGTGGAAGGCTGAAAGAAAAGGTGACTGGCCTCCCTGGAATCAGAGAGCTACCACTAGAACAAAGGCCAAGCAAAGAATATCAAAAGAAGTTCATCAATTTTCTTTCCCTGGGGAACGACTCTAGCCAGGGGGATGGGGTGCAGTTTGGGAACTCTGTAAATAAACTAACTTGGCAAATGAAGAGGTATACACATGCTACCCACACACATGATTCCCATGATGCTCTTGAGATGTGGACTTTTATACTTTTATCCTCATTGCCCCCTTCTGGAGAAATGGTCTGCACACCCAAACTTCTTGGGAAGCCTACTGGCTTTTTCCATCCTGGAGAAGTCCTTGTTTTCTCTTGAGCACATATCCAAATCAATCTCTCACTTTTCCTTCCTTTATTTCTCCAATAAATGTGTTTTACATCTCCAGTCTTCTCCTGAGATTCTTCTCTGTGAGAGAAAGGCAATGGATCCCAAAATTCTGGATAAGGTTTAGAACTGGACTTTATTTTTTGCAAAGAGCAATTCTGAGTTCCAGCCTGAATCTACAGTTCCCCCAAAGAAATCAGGTGGCAGGGATTATCTCCCATGCCCTGCAGGAAAAAAAAAGATTCAGGAGCAGCTTGATAGCTGCTTCATTGTACTGGTAGACATAAGCAGTGTTCATGCCATGCAGGAACTCATTGCAGACTTCCATCAGTCCTGGATTTCCTAAGCTCCTCCCCCAGTGACAGGTGGGTAGAGAGGGAAGTTACATATTTCCAGGGTACCCTTCTCTCAGCCCCACTTTGCATAAGTCACCTGGGGAATCCTACACCTTCCCTGGTTCAGGTGATGTCTCCCACCAGAAACATATGGACAAGAACTTTATGATTTTAGCTTCAGTGCTGTTATGTAACTTCACACAGTTAGATTCATCCTTTAGGCTCGTTGCTGAATTATGAGAGAAGAAAATAATAATACCTCATAAACTTCAGAACATGGAGTTTCTCTGGCTAGTGGTAATTTTAGGAGCCATGCCATTTTCAACATCACCACAGTTCAGCTCTGTGACTGGATTTACCTTTAGTGCATAAGTGAGAATAAAAGCAATAGGAATAAAAAGTATCCCCCACTTCTGGGATCTCAAATACCTCTTTATCCTTATCTCCTGGACAGACTCTGAATTTTCCTAAGGTATTTTGTTCTCTACCCACAAGTAGTTACACAGTTAAGAATCTGTTCAGGTCAAAGATGGGAAAAGAAAAGGAAAAGAAAAGAAAAGAAAAAGAAGAAAAGAAAAGAACAATGAGGAACTTATCCTCCTTGCCCATCATTTTCCAAGTTTTGGTATTTTAGCTAATTTAGCTACCAGTAACTAGTTTTAAGATACTTTCTATTGCTGCCTTTATATTCTGGTGAGATTTTATGTGGAGGTCAGTTGGGAATTGATAGATGGACAGAATATAGTAGTTTTTTTTCTTCTAAAATGGAAGCAGAGGAAGAAAAAGACATGTTTTGTTCTACCAGTATCCAAGTTTTCGTTTAAAAACTTAAGAGAAAACTAAGTACATGATTTCTACCAAATTTAATATGTAATTTTAATTAACCATAAATCACACTAAGAACTATTACTACCCTTCTAAATATAAAATAAGGTATGTGGGGCCGGAGAGATAGTACAGCAGGTAGGGCATTTGTCCTGCACACGGCCAACCTGGATTGGATCCCAGATATCCCATACGGTCCCCTGAGTACCACCAGGAGTGATTCTTGAGTGCAGAGCCAGGAGTAACATCTGATCATCGCTGTGTGTGACCCAAAAAGCCCCCCAAAAGAATCAGGTATGTGTTGTTTATTACATATGATCTATCATAATCATTAATTGGGAATTAAGTATAAATGTTCGACATTTATAATGGTAAAATGATAAGCATGAGATAAAGAAAGAATGGTGAGATATTTACTTAATATCACATGACTGAAAAGATAAAGTAAAGTAAAGTAAAGGCCGTCCCATTGATCATCTATTTGCTCGAGCGGGCCCAGTAACGTCTCCATTGGAGACTTTGTTGTTACTGTGTCTGGCATATCGAATACTCTTGGTAGCTTGCCGGGCTCTCCGAGAGGGGTGGAGGAATCGAACTCGGGTCGGCCATGTTGGCTGCGTGCAAGGCAGACCCCCTACCCGCTGTGCTATCACTCCAGCCCAACTGAAAAGATAGTGGGAGAAATATTTTAATTCAAATTATTTTGTTTGCAATATTGGGCTCTTAAACACAATGTAGTAGAAGTTGAAGAAATCATTTTCTTTTTTATTGAATCACTGTGAGATAGTTACAAGGTTGTTCATGATTGGTTTTAAGTTATATAATGTTTCAACGCTTATTCCTTCACCAATGTACATTTCCCACAAATTCTGTCCACAGTTTTCCTCCTGCCCACACCTTCCCTGCCTCTATGGCAGGCACTTTTTTCTTTTCTCTCTCTCTTTCCCTCTCTCTCTGTCTTTATCACTCACTCTTCCTCTCTCTCTCTCTTCCTTTGGGCATTAGACTCTATGACTACTTCCTTTATTATATACATGGATGCCATATATAATTAATTAGTACTGTTTTAATGTATATCATATTATATCAGAAAAGGTGAATTTGTAAGTGAATATACAGCCATTAAGCACCAGACCTTTTATTTGGTGCTATGACAAAGTTATAACTAAGGGTCAGAAGGAGAAGAGAATGGTAAGAGTTATCTCTGAAAAATAAGAGAAAATTAGGGAAACTGTTCATTAAAATCTGTGATTAAAAGAATGAGATATAGATATTAAGGCAAGTTCACACCATAGGGAGAAACTGGTATGTGAAAGATCATGGTAATATGACATAAAAGAGGATGTTATCTCTACTTTAATGGCACAAAGAAGAATAAATGACAACATTGCATTAATTACACTGACTGTTGAACATCATTAATGCTAAATCAATAAGGCATTATTTTATGGATCATATCTTTCAATCATGTGCAGAACTGAGGTTTCTAGGGAGTCAGGGTTGATAGAGTTGAAAGAATACAGGATACCCCATAAACCGTGGAAGAGGGATATTGTACTTTGATGATTGACATAGTATGGAGACATAGGTTTGAATAGATGTGAAGTTATATTCCTGAAACATCTACCATCTATTAAACCATTACCTCAATAAAAATAAAAATTATCTAAATTTTAATAAATCAGTTAATTTATTGAATATTAAAATCTATGTCTAGTAGTCCTTGGGGTAGGTGACTACTCTCTTAGAAGGGACAGCGGGGAAGGTTGATGTCATCTGCACACACTTAAACTTAGGTTGATCAAAGGAGAACACCTTTGGAATATAGGAAGCTATTCCCACAGAAGGTGAGATTCCAGGTGATTACTCCTTTGTTCTTCCAGACTCAGTGTGCTCATTTTAGTGAGGCCAAGAAGGTGTGAAAATTCTGTATGAGACTATTATTCCCAACTATTTCATAATGTCTAAATATTAAAATTATCTTATTATTTACCTAAACACTTTATGAAAAATTCAAACTCTAGATATATAGTTATTTGACCACTATGGGAATCTCAAGCATAGAAGCCATGTTTTCTGACAGTCCACAGCGTTCTCTGCTGTGTTATGTATTTTAATGTTTATTAATTTTCAGTCATTTATAAGACTGAAAATCAAGAAAGAGCAATCTAAGAATTATTATAATAATTAGAATATTAATTTTAAGTTAAATATGAAATATAGTGTTTCGATTTTCATTTGAAGGGTAACTGAAGAATTACCAATGCTACTGGCTTGCATATAAAACCAAATCATTATCCTATAATCCTGCAGCATAAACTCCAATGCAATGAGACACTGTAACTGAAAGATTTAACTAGTTATTTCTAATGGAATAAAAAGCTCATGAGAGTAAATATGATTGGATTATAATGTAAATACTATTTTTATTATCTTTTATATTTAAAAAAATTTTAGCATAACATTTCTCTTGCTATGTGACTGGCTATGTATTTACCCCCTTAAAAACCCTTGGCCATTTCCCCAAAGCAGATAGAGTCAGTGGAGTGAATAGGATTAGCATCAAAAGTCACAACTGCCTTCCCAAGCAGAGTTTTAAAATAGGATCATTGAATAATAAGGGATTTAAGTCTCAACCAAGCAGGATACAGAAGGAAATTATTTGGATTTAGACCAGTAGAGATTAGAGTATGATTAGAGACTACCATGTCCTTTATATCAGATTAAGGAATTTAAAAGAGAATACTTGCAGGGGGAAAGAATGTCAGGTCATAATTTTCCACCTGCCTCCCTAAATAAATCAAAGAAAGATCACTCTTTCCTACAAAGCTCTGAGTCTGAGAGTGCTGACTTGAAGTGAACACAAAAAGGTAAAGGTCTAGCAGTGTAACATCACCAGGTGGAATGGAAATTACCTTTGGGAAAAGAGTCAATATAGGAGCCAGGGAACTAAGACAGGTAAGCAATAATAATAACTTATGTTTAGATCTTTTATCTTTAGGAATCCCAATACAACTTCCAAAGAAGAAAACACATCAAACTCAGCTGAAAGTCATCCATCCCTAGAGTGAGATATTATATATAATACAGAACTCAGGAACAGAAAAAAAAACAGTTTTTTTTTTATATACAACATCAGGTTAGTTTACATTGTTTAATCAAATCTTGGATACAAGAGCTACTCTTTGATTTGCACATTCTCTTTTTCGTCTGATTTGGTTTATGGGTCGCACCCAGAGGTGCTCAGGGCTTACACTGAGTAGGGCTCAGGAATAAGCAGCATTTCTCTATCCACTGTACTATCTCTCCAGTTCCTGATTTTGCTAGAATTTTAAAGAAGGAAGTAGATCTATAGGATCATTTTTGTTTTTTATTTGGGGGCCATACCCACTGGTGCTTACGGCTTACTCCTGGCATCTTGCTCAGGAATCACTCCTGGCAGGGTTGGGGAACTATATGAGGTGAGGGGATTGAAGCTGGATTGGCTACTTGCAAGGCAAGCACTTTGCTTGTACTATCATTTTGTCCCCATAAGTGAGATCACTTTTGAAATTTTTCCAAGGGGGAGGAGAAAGTATGGCATTAGTTCATGTTCTTAACTTAGGTTCAGTCCCTAATACCACATGCCCTCACCCACCAGAATGTCTGGGCCCGCTCAAGCAAATCGATGAGTAACAGGAGGACAGTACTATAGTGCTTTATCTACATTAACATATTTACTTAACTTTTTATTTTATTTCTTATTTTTTCTTTTTGGGTCACACCTGGCGGTGCACAGGGGTTACTCCTGGCGGTGCTCAGGGGACCATATGGGATGCTGGGAATTGAACCTAGGTCGGCCACGTGCAAGGCAAACGCCCTACCCGCTGTGCTATCTCTCCAGCCCCTAACTTTTATGAATAGTTAGTTATTGTACCTATGCATGCATGCATAAAGCATATGCATGTTTTACGAATTGTATATATATATATATATATAAATTCATGAGATAATTAAAGCTATATTTCAATTTAATTTAATTTTTTGGTTCTGAGATTAAAATATAGGGCCTCAAACATGTATAGAATGTGCTTTAAATACCCTTGAGCCACATCCCACACCACAACCTCGTGTGTGTGTACGTGTGTGTGTGCGTCTGTAGGTGTGTGTGTAGGGGCGGAGGAGGATGAAGGAGACAATGCCTGGAATTGAAGCCATGTAAAGTGTGCACTCTATCACTAATTCACAAACCTAGCTCAATAGCTATCTTTTAACATTTTACAAATGCTCTACATCACTAATCACCAGGGAGATGCAAATAAAACAACAATGAGATATTATCTCATACCACAGAGACTGGCACACATCCAAACGAACAAGAATAAACCATGCTGGCATGAATGCAGGGAGAAAGGGACTCTCAATCTTTGCTGGTGGGAATGCTGACAGGTCCAGCCTTTTGTGGAAAACAATATGGACATTTTTCAAAAATCTAGAAATTGAGCTTCCATTTGACCCAGCAATACCACTTCTGGGAATGTATCTTAGGGGTCCAAACATACAAAGAAGAAACACCATCTGCATTTCTATGTTCATTGCAGCACTATTCACAACAGCCAAAATCTGGAAACAACCTGAGTGCCTAAGAACAGACAAATGGATGAAATAACTATGGTATATCTACACAATGGAATATTGCACAGCTGCTAGAAAAATGTGGTCAAGAAATTTGGCTATAATTGCATGGACTTGGAATGTATCGTGCTGAGTGCAATGAGTCAGAGGGAGAGAAACAGACATAGAAAGAGAAGGAAGCAAGATGCCTGCCTCTATGGGTAAGGGGTAGTTAGGGGGGGTGGGATGGGGGGAACTGGGGACACTGATGATGTTAAATGTATACTAGTAAAGGGAGAGGTGTTGGAATATGTTATGACTGAAACCCAACTACGAACAACTTTGTAATGCTCTATCTCATGGTGATTCAATTAAAAATAAAAAACACTGTTTTATCAGGGTATGGTTGATATGCAGAAAGCCATGTATAGCTACTCTGTACAACTTGGTGAATTAGAAAATGAGTGTACTTGAAATTACTTCAAATAATGTCCTCACACCACTTCTATATAAGTCTTATGCATTGTACCTCAATTATTAAGTTGAATCATGATGCTTGCCAGAGGTAAGCATTATTCTTTTCATAGTTAGAAGTTTCAGTTTAGAATCGTGTGGTATATTCTAGTAATAATTCATTAAACAGTTTGAATTATGTTCTACTATTGCACATTATTCATTAGTAACAGAAAACTGCTTTACTCTAAGAGGAAAATTTCATTTTTACCATGAGCTGTTAAGTGTTCCAAAATTAAAGGCAATTTTTCACAGTGACATGAGAATCACCACTACTTTAAAAGTATTTCTTATCACTGATATACCCTTATCAATAACACAAATTTCCTATAAGAAAAATAAATCTACTAAGGAATTTAGTAGATCGGAATCAAGTCCATTGCTATGACTCTTGAACAAATATAAGCACACACAACTTATTAGAAAAGGGCCTGCTGTAAGACTTGGAAATAGAGTATTGAAAACTTTAGCCTACTTGCAATATTTTGCTATTCTCCTGAATTCAGGGGCTGGTTATTTTGATTAATGTGGAGAGGTTATGGAAATGACTTCCTTGGAAATCGTGACTAGGCTAGAAAACCATCTGTCTTACATGGCTTAGTTGTAGTCCTGCCTAGAGGCAAAGGATAGATAACCTGAAATAGAATAAGAGACCCAAAGGAGAGGATTAAGTCACTAGATTAGTGGTGACCATATGCTCTCTAGAAGATTCAAGAAATTGCTCACTTCCCTGGGAAAAGATATGTTTTCTCAGTGGCATTGAATTTTAGTAAGAGAACAATGCAGCAATTAATTTTAAAATACCCATTAAAAAAGGCTTGAACAAGTAATATTTCAAGGAGAATATTTTTTTGCAGATGTAAAGATGCTGAGATATTATTAAGAAAATACTCACTCCACCTCTTCTTACTTCCTTCTATGCTCTCTATTTGCTTTTTTTTTATCTCTTCTACACCCTCTAGTCCTCTCACACTCCTGACTTGTTTCCTTACTTTCTTCTTTTGCTTTCTAAATAATTTGAAATGCTTTGTCTAGGTACTATCTCATTAAATTGCTAAGAGAATATGCCAACAATAAGTAATGCTCCTTCTAATTCAAGCTGCATTACTTTATTTAGATTGATGTTATTCCAGTAAGTAGCATTTTTTTCAAAAAATAAAATTACTTTTCAGAATGTAATTCCATAATAAAGATCACTATGAAGTTCCATGAAGATAGAAATTTTTTTTTTGTTAGTGAAACACCATGAGGTACAGTTGTAGATTTATAAACTTTTGTGCTTGGGTTTTCGTTGTACAATGATCGAGTACCCATCCTTCCACCAGTGCCCATTTTCCACCACCACTGATCCCAGTACCCCTCCCACACCCTTCATCCCCCCATCCCACCCTGCCTCTGTGGCATGGCACTCCCTTTTGTTCTTTCTCTCCTTTTGGGTGGTGTGGCCTGCAAAAGAGGCTTCGAGTGGCAACATATTTGGTCTAGAGTCTCATCTCAGCATGCTTCTCCCATCCTGGGGGGATCCTCACAATACCCCCAATTTGGTGCTCCCTTTGACATCTGGGCTGCCTTTACCCCTAGAGTGTGAAGCTGGCCTCCAAGCCATGGAGTAAATCTCCTGGTATTTATCTCGGCTATTCTTGGGTGTTAGTCTCCTATTTTGTTACTTTATGTTCCCCAGATGAATGCAATCTTTCTATGTCTATCCCTCTCTTTCTGACTCATTTTGCTTAGCATGATACTTTCCATGTAATACCACTTGTATGTAAATTTCATGACTTCATCCTTTCTGACAGCTACATAGTATTCCATTGTGTAGATGTACCAAAGTTGAAGATAGAAAATGTTTTAAAACTTGCTTTAAATCTTCTCTTTATTTCCTTTTATTTAATAAACAATATCACTTGATCTCTTGATATACCTTTACTCATCAATTTGCTCGAGTGGGCGCCAGTAGCATCTCCATTCATCCCTGTTGTGTTCTAGTATAGCCCAATGGCATAAGCTCACTCCAGAACACGAAGAGCCTCAAACCAATCGTTCAGGGTCTTGACGAACAAGTCTGACCATCTCGTAGTTGGGCAGCCACGCGATCTTTTGACGTTCCGTGGAATCCAGTCGGTAATGGCTCTAGTCCAGCAGTCGTCTCCAAATTCCATTACATGTCCAGCCCATCTGATTTTCGACACCTTGGCAAATGAGACAGCGTCCCTGATTCTTGAGCGTTGATGGAGGTCAGAACTCCGGATTCTTTCTCTCATTTCAGTGAAGTGTGATACTCCAAGCATAGCTCTTTCGATTTCTCTTTGAGAGACCTGAATAGTGTTCTAATCCTGTTTTTGTAGGGCCCAAGTCTCTGAAGCGTATGTTAATGCAGGAAGAACAGTGGAATCGAAGAGATGTGCTCAGAGCTGGAGGTTCTTCATCCTCTTAGTTATTTCTTTGATGCTCTTGAAGGCATTCAAAGGTGCTCTCTTCCTCCTGTGCAACTCAGGTGCCTGGTCATTCGTCATGTTGACTTCTCTACCTAGGTACACATAACTGTTACATTTGGAGATGGTCGTTCCATTGAAAGTGAATGGAACATCAGGAACAAGACTGTTTTTCATGAATATTGTCCTTGTGAGATTCAGTTCTAATCCGACCTTTCCACACTCATGGTCGAATTCAGTCAGTGTTTGTGCTGCTTGGCTGATGTTTGTTGTCATTAGAATGATGTATCATCAAAGTGGAGGTGGTGTAGTTGCTGACCATCTACCTTCACTCCCATTCCTTCCCATTCACATGATGTTCTCAGGGGTGGCACGGAAGAGTTTCAGTGAAATAGTATCACCCCCACTCTTGACATTGATGATCACTTCTTTGCAGAGTGGTGAGATCCTGGTAGTGAATCCGTAATACAGCTGATGGAGGATCTTGATGTATTGAGTTTGAACCCCTTGATTGACTAGGGCTTCGATGACCGCTTCTGTCTTATTAGAATCAAAGGCCTTTTTAAATCAATGAACGTTAGACAGAGTGGCATCTTGAACTCCCGAGAAACCTCAGTGAGCTTGGTTATAATGTGGATATGGTCGATCGTGCTGAATCTTTTTCAGAACCCGGCTTGCTCTCATGGTTGTTCTTCATCTACTGTTCTGCCAATTCTATTCAGGATGACTCGAGTGAACAGCTTGTAGATGACAGACAATAGGCAGATTGGACAATAGTTGCCAATGTCGTTGATGTCTCCCTTCTTGTATAGTGTTACAACCCTGCTGGTTTTCCACTGGTATGGAAACTTGCATTCAGACAGGTAGCATGTGAAGAGCCGAGGCAGTGTATTGATGAATACCGATGGTAGGTTCTTCAATTGTTCAGGTCTGACCTTGTCTGGGCCAGGTGCTCTTTGTGTCTTTACCGACGAGATGTTGTGTTGGATTTCGGAAGAGAGAACATTGGGAACAACTTATTCATCCTGTCCGAATACCTGGAATTTGGTATGTGGACAGGTGGACGTGGCTAGTAAAGAGATCTGAGTAGAAGTCATAAATAATCTTCTCTATTGCGCTTCTGGAAGATGTGATAGATACATCAGGATGTCAGAGGGCAGTCATCTTGTAGTTGGTGAAGGACAGGCGGGCATTATGAATGCTTTTCTTAGCTTCTGCCGCATCTACCAGCACTGCTACTCTTCTCTCTTTGAAGTCTTCCTTGATCGCTTCTCTGCACTGCTTTGCAAGCTCACACGTTTGCTTGCGGTTGCCTTAGGCATGCGCTAAGCCATGTTGACGAATAAGCTCAAGAGTGTTCAAATCAGGAGTTTTTTTTTTTTTTTGTAGTTATCTCTCTTTTGGCGTTCCTCGCACAGTCATGGAGGTGCTGAACCAGTCGATCATATTCCTCGTCAATGTTGTCAATGACGGCATCTTCCCATGTTGCCGCAAGAGAGCCAAAATGCTCCCAGTTGGTGGTCATTCTGGGAGTTCTCTTCTTAAACTTTGCATTCCTTTCTCCCCACTCTGTGAAGTAGAATTTTCCATGGTGGTTTGATACTGTTTGAAATTTTGAGATAACAGCAATATCAGACAAATCCATCGATTGAATATGATGTGATCAATTTCGTTGTGGAACCATCCACCAGGAGACTACCATGTCCAACGTTTAGATTCGGCCTTCTGGAACTGTGAGTGACTGTGGCTGGTCTTGGTCACATGATGAACTCAGACAGTCTGTCACCCTGTTCGTTCCATTCTAGGCCATGGGTCCTGATGTGGACTTCTTCGGCTGATCTTCTCGGTCCTATCTTGGCATTAAAATCACCCACAATGATCTTGTAGAAGGTGTGGTCTTCTTTATAGAACTTCTCCAGCTCCATGTAGAACTCAATTTCTCCTTCATCATAATTGGATGTCGGTACGTAGACAACGAAGATAGAAACTGCGAGCAGTGAGCCACATCTATTCAAGTGTAATCGTCCCATTCTGGTTGTTAGGCATTCAAATGAATCAATGCTCATGGCTAAGTTGGTGTTGACAAGGACACCGATACCACTGGTGCCTCTTTTATCGCATGTTCCAAGGAACAGTTCTACTACAGTGTTGAAAATGGCCTGATATGATTGATGCCTTCTTATCTCAGTCAGATGAGGGTGGGATATTCTAGGTAGCCTGAAAATACAAATAAACTTTACAGGTGTTCCTATTCAGGCATATGTGCTGGTATGATACTCTCAGTAGCCTGCTGGGTTCTCTGAGTGCGAGAACTAGAGAATAAGAATTTGCATGGCTGCGAATGTGGTGGTGCGCTTCCAGGAGCTTGTTGTCATAGTCTCTGGATCCTGGCCGTTGATGAGGTTAATAAATAATATAGTGCTTTCCTTATTTCTGCTGAAAATGGATTTTGTCTCTAAACAGGATGTTAAAACAGGCTAGAATGATATAACATAAACAAGGAGTTTACCTTGCATAAAGTCAACCAGGGTTTGATCCCCATTACCACATATGATTTCCAGCACCACCAGGAGCGATCATGAACATAGTACAGCTGGGTGTGGCCCTAAAATTAAACAGAAACAGAACAAAAAACAAATTGGATGATAAAATCAAAATACAGCACTCGTTTTTAAAATAATTTTTTATTAACGAATCACCATCAGGTACAGTTACTGACTTACAAACTTTTGTGCTTGCATTTCAGTCATACAATGATTGATTACCCATGCCTCCACCAGTGCCCATTCTCCACCACCAATGATCCCAGTATTCCTCCCACCACCCCCACCTTGTCCCCTCCACCCCATCCCGCCTCTGTGGTAGGGCATTCCCTTTTGCTCTCTCTCTCCTTTTTGGTGTTGTGGTTTGTAATAAAGGTACTAACTGGCCATCATTTTGGTCTATAATCTATTTTCAGCATGCATTTCCCATCTGGAGGGAGCCCTCCCAGAATGCTTTACTTGGTGGTCCCTTCTTTGTTTAAGCTGCCTTTTTTCCCCAGCATGTGCTGCTGGCTTCCAAGCTGTGGGGCAATCCTCCTGGTACCTATCTCTACTATTCTTGGGTATTAATCTCCCATTCTGTTACTTTATATTTCACAAATGAGTGCAATCTTTCTACATCTGTCCCTTTCTTTCTGACTCCTTTCACTTCACATGATACTTTCCATGTTGATTCACCTATATGCAAATTTCATGACTTCATCTTTTCTGATAGCTGCATAGCATTCCATTGTGTAGATACACCAGCCTTTTATAACCAGTCATCTCTTCTCGGGCACTCGGTTTTTTTCCAGATTCTGGCTACTATAAACGATGCTGCAATGAGCATACAAGTGCAGATGTCATTTCTACTATATCTTTTTGCATCTCCGGGATATATTACCAGAAGTGGTATTGCTGGATCAAATGGGAGCTCAATTTCTAATTTTTTGGGAAGCGTCCATACTGTTTTCCAAAAGAGCTGAACCAGTCGGCATTCCCACCAGCAGTGAAGGAGAGTCCCTTTCTCCCCACATCTGTGCCAACACCGGTTGCTTTTGTTCTTGTGGATGTGGGCCAGTCTCTGTGGTGTGAGATGATATCTCATTGTTGTTTTGATTTGCATCTCCATGATGATTAGTGATGAAGAGCATTTATTTATGTACAGTACTCATTTTTTAAAGTGAAGTCATATCACTTTATATAATGCAGTTTTCAAGAATACATTATTCAAAATAAAAATGTGAATATATTAATTTTATCACTAAAAGTCTAATTCTATTTTCTCAGACGTTTTATTCTTTGTTCTGACTTTGCCACCTACCTTCCCAGTTTTTCTTCTTTTAGCTACTTGTTGGTTTTATTGTCCAAAGTTTTTATTTTAATTATTTCACCTTTTTTCGATATGCTAAATAATTAATGAAGGAATGAAATGTTTTACTTGCCAGACTTATTTCACTAAGAATAATATTACTTAGATCAACTCATGCTGATGAAAATGGAGGAACTTTAAAAAGAAGTTTATTTAGGGTACTATAATTTGCGATTATATAGCAAATTAATAATTAATAGTACTATTAATGTCACAGTTAATATTTAGCAAACTTTACTTAGCAAACTTGGTGCTTTAGACCAACTCACAGGGTCTGTTAAAATTAGCCATATTTTTAGTACTACTTATGCTTTAGACATAAAATGTTTCTGCGTGACACTCCCCAACAAAGCGCCAGTGTCCCTCACCACTGCCCATTCTTGCCCACACACCCCATCCCTACTCACAATTTCCTCTACGTGGAAAACTCATGTTAAGTTCTCAGAATTTTAGTGCTCATCTATATTGGTCAATGTTATGTTTAAATAACAATACAACAAGACAACATAATGTTTTGAAACAGTGCTAACTAATCTGCATCTGCTTCCCTTTGATAGCATATCTAGATAATCAGAATTTTAGAGACTTACACATTAATTAACTTATAATTTTTCTTTTTGTAGAAATATAAATCCATTTTTATAATTCATTATGGATATCAAGAAGTATATCATTGTGGTATAAAAGTATATATAATTATTATTATGTAAAAACATGGATAATAAATTACTTGTATTGATATTAAATAAATACATAAAATACATATATTTTTAGATAAAATAAAGCAAAAATATTAAAATTCGTGATATACATTATTAGACAAAAACACTCCGTTTAATGTTTTATACTTTAAATTAATGTTACAACTATATTAAAATTTAAAGTGCAAAATAAAAAATTAAAATATTCTACTACTTTTTATTTAGCTATTTAAAAATTTCCTGTTATAAATTGATTCTATCAGTGGATCAGATGCTTTAACTAACATTCATCATTAATTGAAAAAAGAGTCTTAAACCTCCCCAAAAAATACAATTTAGCCTATCCTTCTTTTAATTATAATACCGCTAACAAAAAATAATGCTGTTTCACAGAAGGAATTGTTTCCTTAAAATCCATATGGAGGGGCTGGAGCGATAGCACAGTGGGTATGGCGTTTGCCTTGCATACGGCTGACCCGGGTTTGATTCCCAGCATCCCATATGGTCCCCTGAGCACTGCCAGGAGTAATTCTTGGGTGAGAACCAGGAATAACCCCTGTGCATCGCCGGGTGTGACCCAAAAAGCAAAAAAAAAAAGTCCATATGGAAAAAAATACTTGAACTTAAACTTTACATCTTATAATGAAACAGAACAATCATAAGAAGAACGTTTGTATTTTAAAAGTAAGAGTTATAAATAAATTCAAAGTATGAAAATTGAGTTCTACTTAGATATAATTAAATTATTCTTAGAACTTTCTTAAAGCTATTTTATGGTTTATGAGTTTCTAGGAATGGAGGGATCAAAGTAGAATCATTTATTTAAGTATTAATTGAACATCTAAGTACAAGGGAAATATTTGAACTGGAAGGATAGTGGAAGAGTAGAAAATAAATTTTTCATAAAGCACAGTAACTAAGTAAAGTTTTGCCTCTTTTGCACTATGTATCTTGAATGAATTTCTTCCTCAGTCCTGGTGCAGTTTCTTTTTTTCATTGTCATGTTGGCAGTGCATACTTTCTCCCTTCTATAGATAACTTAATCAGATACGATTCCATTTCTAATTGTGTAAAATCTACATTATTTTGATAAAGCAGCATGAACTGACATGTACCTTTATATACACACAAAACAGTGCACATATACAGCCACATGAATATCATACGTATATTTAAAATATACCTATTTGCATTGAAAGCCAAGGAAACTAGATTTTACAGAAAAATATAAAGATAAACATAAAATTATGTTAATTTTGTTTGTGATAAGGGCACATCTTTTAGAAACACTAATGTTTGTAATGAAGTAAGATATTAAGAGAACAATTTAAAAAATGTAAATCCAAAGTGAAATTCTATAAACTCTCCTTGGAGGGAAAGAAAAAAGACTGTTATTTTCATAGAACTAGGTCAATAGTCACTTTATAACCAAAGTTTATTTTTTAATAACTTTCCTTAAAACAAGTTTAAACTGTGGAAAGTTAACAAAATAAAAGTTTAGGTATCTGAGGATAGATCAAGTCCTCTGTTTTATTTGTACTGAATCCTATTATGACTCAGTTATTTAACTCTCAGGGAATTACTTCTTTTAGTTGTTCAAACCTGTATCAGCAAATCTGGTACCATTTTAATTTTTAAGATGAACAAGTGTTTTGTCTAGTTATTTATAGTTATTTCTGATATTGTCTTATTGATGTTAATAAATTGATCTTCCCAGATAATTTCTTTATAATCTATACTTCTTAGAGATAGAAAATGTAATCATCTAAGTCCTGTTTACCTTCTGGTGGATTTAAATATAAATGGTAGTATTAACATTAAAATACAGATTTTATCTGAAATTTGATAAGCTCAGTAGGAAAAAATAAACACCTATTATACAATAAAATGTACTAGGTTTACAGATGAAATAAATAATTGATTTTATTTCCATAGTTATGCTTTTTAGTATCTTTTTTATTTTCTTTTTCTTTTATTTCTTGTTTTTGGGCCACATCTGGTAGTTGGTGATCAGTACTTACTTCCAGCTCTGAACTCATATGCATATATGTTATAAATGCATATATATAAATGCATATGTATTGAAAATACATATATTAAATATGCACACATTATAATATGTGCTTTGGTACAGTCGAAATGACATCTGCACTTGTATGTTCATTGATGCATGTTCACAATAGCCAAAATTTGGACAAAACCTGAGTGCCAGAGAACAGATGACTGGTTAAAGAAACTGGTACATCTACACAATGGAATACTATGTACTGTTAGAAAAGATGAAGTCATGAAATTTACATGCAGTAGTTCTACATGGAAAATATTATGCTAAGTGAAATGAGCCAGAAAGAGAGGAACAGACATAGAAAGACTGCATTTATCTAAGTTGTATAAAGTAAAAGAATGGGAGGAACAGCCAAGAATAGTTGAGATAAGTACCAGGAAGTCTGCTCCAGGGCTTTGAAGCTGGCAGCACATGCTAGGGGAAAAGGCAGCTCAGATAGAGAAGGGAACACCAAGTAAAGGATGTTTGAAGGATTTGCTGGGGATGCGAGATGTGTGCTGAAAATAGACTATAGACCGAACATGATGACCACTCAATACCTCTACTGCAAACCACAACACCCTAAAGTAAAAAGAGAGCAAAAGGGAATGCCCTGCCACAGAGGCAGGGAAGGGTGGGGGGTGGGAGGGCTACTAGGATCACTGGTGGTGGAGAATGGGCACTGGTAGAGGGATGGGTACTCTATCATCATAAAACTGAAATCCAAGCACGAAACTTTGTAAGTCTACAACTGTACCTCATGGTGTTTCACTAATAAAAGAAAAAATAAGGTATTTTGGTGATGGCTGTGGTATTGGAATTATTTATACATGAAGCTATCATCTTGTAAATCATGAAATCACAATAAAAACATAAAATTTTGAGAAAAAATTTAAATGTAGGGGCTGGAGTGATAGCACAGCAGGTAAGGCGTTTGCCTTGCATGCGGCCGACCCGAGTTCAATTCCCGGCATCCCATATGGTCCCCTGAGCACCACCAGGAGTAATTCCTGAGTTCAGAGCCAGGACTAACCCCTGTGTATTGCCAGGTGTGACCCAAAAAGCAAAAAAAAAAAAAAATTTAAATGTATATAAGTGATTATTTAAATATATTTCAGATATAGAACTTTGAGCACTAAAATATGCTTAAATGTTTTCAGAATGGGCTCCTAAGTTGTCCATGATATAACGCAAATAATTTTTTATAAAAAATAGTTGCCTGAAATTCCATTAGGTATTTTATACAATGTTTTGAAAATATAAGCAGTGTTAGAGATTGTAGGTGGACTATGATGCATTAATATTTTCTCTCTTAATTAAATATTTCATCTAGTCTGGAAAGAATAAATTATGTGGGATGATCACCATTTAGTGATAGTAGAATTTTTCTTTTACAAGTTTATAAAAGAAATAAAATACAAATGCATTCTGAATTTGTGTTAATTTTAGATTTTCTTGTCTGAAAAGAATAGAGTTAGTTAGAAGTTACATAACTCCCCAACTGCAACTCTTATTCTTCATAAGAAAAGGATAAAAAGATAGAAATAGAATATCCAAGAACAAATCCTTACATTTATGGTCAGCAAATTTTGACAAAGATACTGAGAGAATGAAGTGGAGTAAAGACAGAAGCTTCAGCAAATATTGCTGTCAAAACGGGATAACCACGTGCCAAAAATTAAAACAGTATCCGTAATTCACACCTTACACAAAAGTCAATTCAAAGTGAATAAAAAACCTTCAAATCAAATCAGAATCTATAAAGTACATTGAGGAAAATATAGGCAGTACACTTCATCTTGATCTCAAAGTTGTCTTCAATGACTCAATACCTAAGGCAAAGGCAACAAAATCAAAATTTTAAAATCAGATGACATCAAATTAAAGAACATCTGCAGGGCAACAGAATCACAGGGTAAAATTAAGAAAAAAAGCTTACTGAATTGGAGAAAATATTTTCACTCAACACATCAGATGAGGTGTAGATATCCAGGAGAAAGTACTCACAAAGACCAGCAATAAAAAATCTAAACACACCATCAAAAAATTAAAAAAATGGGGAGGAAATGAACATATACTTTGTGTAATCACACAAAAAGTACCGGCTAAGGGGAGGGCAGTGGCCTATCTCTCCTGCACCCCACGTTCCATAGTCTCAGGCCATTTCCCCACTCCACGGAGGTCGGTGGCGATGGTCAGGCGAAGGAAGGAAATGAGGGCTAAGCTGGTTGGTCTTAGCAGAAGTTTATTACATGCAAGAAATGTATGTCATGGAGGCCTCAGGAGTCCTCAAGCACATGCACCCCGAGAGAGCCCCTGAAAAAGCCCTGAAAATCCCCTTATATACATCATGGTACTTCTAAAGGGCCAATATAGTGATGTCATCAAAAGGAGTTACAGAAAGAACTTTGAGGCAGCAAACATACATAGTTTCTTTACATCCACATTGTTTCTTTACATCTGCAGGCCAGTAATCTTGGCCTCACCTTTACAAACTACTTGGAATAACACAACAAAGATGAGTCTGCTAGGGCTTGGAGCCTACATCTCAAATATCAGCCTGCCTGGAACCAGGTATCTACATCCCCAAGATCAGGCCTGGTTTAGCACCTGAGATCTGCTTACCTAAGACCAGCTAGGTTCCTGTGAGATAAGGGAAACTGCCTCAATATACTGAAATCATTTACTGAAGGCAGTTTGGAGGGGAGAAAGGTTCAGTCTCATCCAAGCTAGTCAGGACACAGGAAAACTGCTTCTAGGACATGTTTGTCGTCTCCTTGTCCAAGCAACATATAAGCATACATAATATTAATCATTTTGTATGGACACAGTAAGAAATACTTTGAGCTTATAGAATTGCTCTCCTAGGGCCATCTCGATCTCAGACTGCAGTGCTCAGGCCAGATATCTTTCCTTTCCTAGTA
Organism: Sorex fumeus; assembly: GCF_029834395.1. Lineage (NCBI taxonomy): Eukaryota > Metazoa > Chordata > Mammalia > Eulipotyphla > Soricidae > Sorex > Sorex fumeus. The sequence continues at coordinate 6,522,743 of NW_026606172.1, read as the reverse complement.
GCAGGGTCCTAGTCTTGTCTTTACTTTTGGATCATGACAGCATTTGCCTATGATCAAACTCTTAACCTATAGTTAAGAATCGTGGCACCTAGGCCTGGCCCATCACGATGCCAGGGTAGCCCATAACTTACTGGCTTGCCCTGGTTCCATCCAGTCCCACATCGGGACCCTGTCCTTGGGGTGCTAGGAAGTGAGGGCAACTGAGGCTTAAGTTGAGAAGGCAGATGCCCAGGAGTGAATAATATTCAAAGCCAATCAATTCCTAAGTTACAAAGCATATTAATTAATTGTCTTCCTGTATCTATACAAAAGGACATTGTGTTAAAGTAAACTGCTCAAAAGACATAGGAGAGGAGAAAGGCAATATTAACTTACAGTACAGCTTCAGTGTCTAAGCAGGATGAGACCTTACAAATTGGTTGGGGAAGAGAGCACAAAGAAGTAGTTTCAAACAAAGTAATAGAAATGACTCGAGAGCACTGTGATGGGTGCAACCTGATAAACCTAAGCTCCATGTACTCCAACATACTTCTCTGCAGAAGACCAACAGATGGCCAATAGACACATGAAAAAAAGACTCACCATCATCTATTAGGGAAATTCAAATCAAAATGACAATGAGATATCATCTCACACCAGTGAGAGTGGCACATAGCAAAATAATGGGAACAATATGTTTTGGTGGGAATGTGGTAGGAAAGCAACTCTCATTCAATGCTGATGGGAATATTGAATACTACAGTTCAACCCTATGAAAAATCGTATGGGAGAGTTTTCAGTATCTTTAAAAATTGAGCTATCCTATGATTCAGAAAATCCACTGCATCTACTCCCAGAACAGAAAAATACATTCATTCAAAAGGATTGAAGCATACCACTATTCATTGCAGCACTCAGTACAATAGCTAAGATTTGAAACTAACCTTGATGTCCAACAACAATCATTGGATCATATAGAAGTGGTATATATACACAGTGAAATACTATGTAGCTGTATTGGAATGATGAAGTCATGCAATTTGCCACAACATGGATGGAACTGAAAAATCATGTTAAATGAGGTAAACCAGAAAAAAGGAGGGAAAAACAAGGATAATATAATTAATATGTGTTACTTAGAGTAACTGGAGGAGGAAATGCAACAGTTTGTACGGGAAATGCCTAGATCACCTTGGCACCAGAGTATAGGGAGGAGAAGGAAACAAATGGAGTGAAGGGAGAGAAGAGATACTTGAGAAGCAACTGGGCAGGGGTCAACGGGATTCAGGTACATTGTGGTATTAAGGAATGATAGAGCTAAATATTCAAACCACAGAGTCAACAATACTGAAATCCTGGGACTCAAACTTTCATAACCAAATTTAAAGGATGCTAATCAATATGGCAGGCTGGGTTTGGGGTGAGGATTGGGACTGAGGGAACATTGATGGTGGAAGTTGACATGGTGGCAAGATAGGTGATGGTATATCAAAAATTCAATAATGAGTAGCTTTAATGAAGTAAAATTTTGAAAAAAAAATAAAAAAATTGTACCAACAACTCTTTAGTAGTTAGACATATTGCAAAACCATACATGAGAGTAATCTGGTCCTGTTTTCTTTTAATATTTACCAGTGGTGGTATGTATATGTGTGTGTGTGTGCGCGCGCATGTGTGTGTGTTTGTGTGTGCAGGGGTGTGGGGTGGGGGTTGCAGAGCAGTGCACAGGTGATGTCGCCCGCATCTCCCCTCTTGAGATGTGTACTTTCATGCTTTTGTGTCTAACTTTATTCTCTCACTCTCTCTCCCTCCCTCCATACCTAAAAATCCTCCAAATAAAATCTATTTACTTCACTGCTTGTCTACTCCTGAAATTCCTTTCTGCAAAGTGAGACAAGAACCCAGTAACCCTGGGTCCCGGGTGGCAGAGGCGGGTGGGGAAAAAGTGACTGTCTTTCTCCTCCCCATTTTACATAAGTCAAACGTGGGGCCCACCGACATCACAGGGACCTGATGGACACTCCCTGTACTATTATAGAGATCAGTACTTTGGCTTGGGATTTTATGCTGCTCCGGCCTAGCTGTGTTGGGAACCACCAGAACTATATCTGTGTTTTATATGCAGTACAGGCTATTGAGATCAAGGGTCAAGTAGACATATGTGTGTACTCCATGCTCTGCACTCAGGAATTACTCCTGGTGGTGCTCAGGGGACCATTTGGGATGCTGGAAAATAAACCCGGGTCGGCCACATGCAAGGAAAGCACCCTACCCGCTGTGATATTGCTCCAACCCCTTCTTTGGATATTTATAAGAGAAGTAAATATTAGGGTTTTATCTAGGTTAATGTCTCTCTTAATTTTCTTTCTTTCTTTCTTTTTTTTTTTTTTAATGTAGGAGTACTGTTATTATTCAGCCACTGATTAGGCTGATTGAATTGGGCATGAATTCCACCTTACTTTTTTTTCCTCATTTTTTATAATTTTATTTATTGAATCACCATGAGAGCAGTTACAAAGCTTTCGGGTTTAAGTCTCAGTCATACAATGAAACACCCGTACCCCAGTATACCCCCAAAACCCCATTGCACACTCTCCCCCTACCTGTGGGGCAGATGATTTCCACATTACTTTCTCTCTACTTTGATTACATTCAATATTTTGACACCAGACCCACCATTATTATTTAGAATTTCACCCCAACATTCAGATCTGGCAAAAAGGCAATAGTAGACAATTTGTTTTCTATTGATGGTTATGAATAA